>NC_053494.1:20328247-20694497 GCF_905171775.1 Rana temporaria | reverse complement strand
GGTAATTTACATGGAGCACACCCCCTACCTGCCTATTTTGAATTAGGCGGGGTTACCCTGGGCCATTTGCGCTACGCCGACGTAACTTAGGAGGCAAGTGCTTTGTGAATACAGTACTTGCCTCACTATGTTACGTCGGCGTAGTGCAAATGGGATGCGCTACGCCGAACTAAAGATGCGCCCGTCTTACTGAATCTGGCTAAATATCTTTAATTTTTGTTCTTGGGTTTAGATACGCTTTAACCACTTAAGGACCCCTTCACGCTGATATACGTCGGCAGAATGGCACGGCTGGGCACATCAACGTACCTGTACGTTGCCCTTTAAGCCCAGCCGTGGGGTCACGCGCGCTGCGTGCACGCGACCCGGTTCGAAGCTCCGTGGCCGCGGGACCCGTGGACCCGATCGCCGCTGGAGTCCCGCGATCGGTCCCCGGAGCTAAAGAACGGGGAGAGCTGTGTGTAAACACAGCTTCCCCATTCTACACTGTGGCGCCGTCATTGATCGTGTCTTCCCTTTATAGGGAGCTGCTGAGACATTGCTGGAAGAGGGAACAAAGGAGAGCTCAGCTGCTAAGCCACTGCTGGAAGAGGGAGCAGGGAGAACTTTCCTGTTGAGGCAGGGTGCTGAGTTGCAGAGTCACTGATGGGAGGGGGGAGCAGCATTAGCTGAGCTACTGGATCATTGATGGTAAGTGGAAGCGCTGAGCTGCTGAGTCACTGTTGGGAGGGATCGGGGGCAATGCGAACTGAGTTGCTAAATCACTTTTGGGAAGGGGGAGTTAAAGCGGGGGTTCACCCTTAGAGGGCACTTTTCCCCCTTAGATTCCTGCTCGTTTTTACTAGGGGAATCGGCTATTTATTTTAAAATATGTGCAGTACTTACCCGTTTACGAGATGCATCCTCTCCGTCGCTTCCGGGTATGGGCTTCGGGAAAGGGCGTTCCTTCTTGATTGACAGGCTTCCGAGAGGCTTCCGACGGTCGCATCCATCGCATCACGATTTTCCGAAAGAAGCCGAACGTCGGTGCGCAGGCGCAGTATAGAGCCGCACCGACGTTCGGCTTCTTTCGGCTACGAGTGACGCGATGGATGCGACCGTCGGAAGCCTCTCGGAAGGCTGTCAATCAAGAAGGAACGCCCGCTCCCGAAGACCCATACCCGGAAGCGACGGAAGAAGATGCAGCTCGAAAACGGGTAAGTACTGCTCATATTTTAATACAAATAGCCGATTCCCCTAGACCGAACGAGCAGGAAGCTAAGGGGAGAAATTTTTTTTTTTTTACAAATGGGTGAACTCCCGCTTTAAGCTGCTTAGTCTTTTCTTAGGCGGTGGGGTGGTGTTATGACTAAAAAGCTGCTGGGAGTGCAAAGCAGAGGGGGAGCTAAGCTGATAAGAGAACAACTTGCTCGTGCTGACGGGTGGAGAGAGCAGAGTAAGCAGAGGGATAACCTCTTCAAATCTGCTACTCTTCCACTGGCCAATCAGCAGACAGGTGGTTGCTAGTAACCAAGCTGTGCGGTTGGCACAGTGGAGGTTGGTGACCTAGCTGTACTGTGTGGGTGGAACAGTTCCCATATACTGTATGTAATTCAATGTGATTTTTGCTGTTTTTTAATAAATAAAAAAAGTGTTGATGCCTTTAAGCCCTGCCATTTGCAGGACAGTTTAAATACCAGACACAGACAGTTGATTTGTTTTTCCAGGAAGGCCTCTGCATGAAACACCCTTTTCTGATTTCCCAGTCTTGGTCCCACACTGCGGACATGCTTGAGTTGGTTTCCACTATCGGGGGAGCTGTGAACATTTTCACTTCTTGAGAACAGAGGACTCCGTCACCCACCCACACGCACTTTCCAGCTGTGTATGCCACCTGGTGTAAGTGTCACTTAAACCCACCGAGCAGCGCACACATTAGTCCCCATCTCCACGTCAGAAGAGATGGAGGCCGTGGCCATCTACAACTTCAAAACCACAGAGAGAGATGAGCTGCCCTTCAACAAAGGAGACATACTAAAGGTAAGACCTGACTGTCATGATATGAATAACATCCCAGCAGGTATTTATTCTACTTCATAGCGTGCTGGTACTTATTTTTTTTAAGCACCATTTACAGCAGTCCCTGCCCTGAAGGAGCTTACAATCTAATTTCCTTATAATTTTTATTCATTCGGCACTGCTAGTTTGAGTTGAAGCCAGGTAACCTACCGTGTGATGGATTTGTATTACCAGAATCTGTAGGTGCCCAGCCATTGGCACCCAAAGCAACACCCTTTTGATAATTGCACCAAACAATCTGTTGCTTTACTTGCCCCAACCTGACACTGAGTATTGTCAGCCCATATGAGTTAACTGTAGTCCTACCGTTAATATTTATAGTCTGTACCACAGGTTGGGGAGCTCCTCCCCCCACCCCTTCTTTGAGAGCCGCCGCGGGTTGGTTGCGCGTGGCGGCCTTCGGGCGTACCCCGGGGGCACGGGCGCCCTTTGGCGCTGGCGGTCCGCGGGGGGTTCCCGAGGGGAAGTTAGCAATGGCTTTAATGCAATGTGTTCTGTTGTTGTGTAATTTTATGCATTGCGTGTACTGTGTGTACTATTGTGTTTTATGCTTGTCGGCCCACGTGGCCTTGTCCCTGTTTTACAAATAAAAAATTAAAAAATATATATATATATATTTATAGTCTGTACCCTGTACCCCTCATACCTGTAGGTTATCAGAGTTTATGAAGAAACCACATGAATCCCACAAGTTCAACAACCAATAGCTTTTTAAGCCCCGTACGCACGGACCGAATGCTGGGCAACTTTGGTGGGTTCAATAAAAACTGTCCGACATTCGGCCCGAGTGTATGCCAGCCGCTCCGACACAAGCCGCCCGTTTCTGTTGGATGTGCATGCTGGAAAACCAGCAGCTGACCAGCTCCCTATTAGAAATGTTTTGGTCTGGGGTTTGTCTCCCTGTCAGAACACAACAGCTCAGAGGAGGAGATTGTTGTACTAACATCAGATTGTTAGTACAGTGGCTCCGATCAGATCTGACAGTTTATAATTTTTTTCGTACCTGTGTACCAGGCTTTAATCTCGGGCCTTCAATAGCAAAATCTCCTCACTCTCGAACTACCCTACCCAGTCCCCTTAGAGCAGGGTTTCTCAACCAGGGTTCCGTGGAACCCTTGGGTTCCTCTAGAGCAGGAGTGTCCAAACTTTTTTCAAAGAGAGCCAGATTTGGTGAAGTGAACATGCTTAAGGGCCAGCCATTTTGCCCGACATTCTTTGAACCATTAAAATTTGGTCTAAGTGTGTTCGTCCGAGTACTAATACACGGCCCAACAAGAATTCTCCTGCCTTCGTGGTCGTGTGTGGTGAAGAGATGAGCTTGGGCGTATTATTTGGATACATTGTATTTATCGGCGTATTAACACGCACCTTCACTTTAAGAGGGAAGTTTCAGGGGGGAAAAAATGTAAATAAAGAACTGTGAAGCAAAATAAGGGTCATTGCCCATCAATGCAGCCCAATCATTGCCCATCTGCAGTCTCGCCATTGCCATGAATGCAGCCTCTCCATTGCCCATCTGCAGCCTCGGAGGGGGGGGGGGCAGACGAGCGCCAACAGATTATATACAGGAGAATCTCCTGTTTACACAACAGCCTTCAATGCCTCGCCTCCTAAGATAGACATAGTAGTCATCCAAGCAGACGAGACTTCCTATTACAGATGCCACAGAGTAAACAGGAGATTTTCCTGTATGTAATTTGACAGCACTCGTTCCCCCGCCCCCTCTGAGGCAGCGCTGATAAATACAGTATATATCCAAATTACCAGGGGGGCCACATTAAACTGGAACGGGGCCGCAATTGGCCCCCGGGCCAGACTTTGGACATACCTGCTCTAGAGGTTGCTAGGGGTTTCCTGAGCAATTGTCAATTTCTGCATCTCAGATAAGTTCTCACTGACACCATTGATCTTTTTAGTTATCTGTAAGGGGGTAATTCTTCCCAAGTGTAAGAAGCATTCTTCTCATTGACCATGATACTAATGTATCATGAGTTGTAGATTTTTCATTTTTAGCAGGGGTTCCCCAAGACCGGAGAATTATTTCCAGGGTTCCTCTGTGTTGAAAAGGTTGAGAAAGGCTGCGTTATGCCTTGTACACACGATCAGAATTTCCGATGAAAAAAGTCAGACGGAATTTTTTCATCGGATATTCTGACCGTGTGTGGGCCCCATCTGACTTTTTCCCATCCGAGTTTAGAAATAGAACATGTTTAATTTTTTTCCGATGGAAAAAAATCCTATCGGAAATTACGATCGTCTGTGTGGGACTGCGACGGAGAAAAAAACATGCATGCTCTTTGTTCCCTGCAAAGTAAAAGCATAATGCCCATTATGTGCCACTCACCTGCAGAAGAAGCCTGCAATGTCACCGCTGTCCTTTTTTTTGTCACTTTGGCAGAGGAGGGGCAGGACAAAGCGTAGATCATCGCGGATACTGCAGCGTTTTTTTGCTGGAAGTTGAAGCAAATACCTGAATTAGATAGGTATCTGCTTCCCCCTCTTCCATGAAAGGTGCCAAAAATCCACACATGCTCAAAATCAGCAGAAGTTCCATTTCTGGGTGGAACTCCGCTTTAAGGTTTACACTTAGAGCTCCCATTCACATTACTGTGCTTTGCATGTAGGGCAACCCAATTCATTTTAATGAGCTGCCCTACAAACGGCAAAGAAGCTCATGTATCTTTTTTAGCTTCAAGCTTTGCGTGTTTTTTAAAAATGCGTTTTTTTTTTTTCGCAGCATGCTTGGGGTGCCAATAACATTAGGTGACATGGTAAGTTAGACACGTGCTTCTTGACCACGAACAGTTGTGCAATTTTGCACTCTTTCTTACGCTATGCTATTGTGAATGTTGGCTGACTGTATGAGCTCTGTGCATGGACTAAAAATGTGGAATATCGATTCCAATTCTGATACTACATAGTAGGATCTTGATTTGAGAATTAATATCATTCCCATTATGCCCTGTACACACGATCGGAAATTCCGACAGCCTGATGTGAGCTTTTGAATGGAAATTCCGACCGTGTGTAGGCTCCATCTGACTTTTGCTGTCAGAATTTCCGCCAACAAAAGATTGAGAGCTGGTTCTCAAATTTTCCGACGATAAAAATTCCTATTGGAAAATCCGATCGTCTGTAGCAATTCCGACGCGTAAAACTCCCGACGCATGCTTGGAAACAATTTGACGCATGCTCGGACGCATTGAACTTAATTTTCCCGGCTCGTCGTAGTGTTGTACGTCACCGCGTTTTTGGCGGTCGAAAGTTCAGAGAACATTTGTGTGACTGTGTGTATGCAAGCCAAGTTTGAGTGGTATTCCGTCGGAAAAACCATCAAAGGTTTTTCCGACGGAAAATCCGATCGTGTGTACGCGGCATTAGACTACATGATTTCTGGAGGTTATTACATCATAATGTTAAAGACTTTGGGGTAGATCCACAAAGAAAGTACGCCGGCGTATCTAGTGATACGCCGGCGTAATTTCAAAATTCCCGCGTCGTATCTTTGTTTTGAATCCTCAAAACAAGATACGACGGCATCTGGGTTAGATCCGACAGGCGTACGTCTTCGTACACCTTCGGATCTTAGATGCAATTTTTCGACGTCCGCTAGGTGGTGTTCCCGTCGTAATCTGCGTCGAGTATGCAAATTAGCTATTTCCGACGATCCACGAACGTACGAGCGGCCGTCGCATTCTTTTACGTTGCTTCCGTTCGGCTTTTTCCGGCGTATAGTTAAAGCTGCTATCTGGTGGTATACTCAATGTTAAAGTATGGCCGTCGTTCCGCGTATAATTTTGAAAATTTTACGTCGTTTGCGTAAGTCGTCCGTGAATGGGGCTGGACGCCATTTACGTTCACGTCGAAAACACTGACGTCATTTGGAGCAATGCACCTTGGGAGTTTTGACGGACGGGGCAAGCGCAGTTCGTTCGGCGCGGGGACGCGCTTCATTTAAATGAAACACTCCCCCTACTCGCCGCACTTGAATTCCGCGCCCTTACGCCGCGAGAGATACCCTACGCCGCCGTAACTTACGGCGCAAATTCTTTCAGGATTCAAAGAATAGCAAAGTAAGTTACAGCGGCATAGCGTATCTCACATACGCTGCGCCCACGCAGATGTATGTGGATCTGCCCCTTTACCTATCCCCCCACCCATTTAAAAATACTCAACAATAGATTACTTTTCGTGTCCATAGATCCTATGTACAGTATCTATCGGACCAACATCCCCATAACCTTATCATTTCCAGAGACAAACTGTAGAACAACATTTGGAGATTAGACAAAAGTTCAGAGAACTTTTGTGTGACCCGTGTGTGTATGCAAGCCAAGCTTGAGCAGAACTCCATCAGAAAAAACATCCAAGGTTTTTCATCTAATCGTGTGTACGCGGTATTAGTGTTGAGAATTTCTTTTTCCCCCTATTGAATCAAATCAGAGCATTCTCTATCTGATTTATTTTGCCTTCCTTTGGATCATCTCATACATCCAAGGTTTTGGTGACTTGTCCTTTTTTTAGCCTATCTATGTACTGTCACTGTTTCCCAATGACTTCAAGCTCATTAACCTTTTACTTTGTGACATTAAATGTTTGTTTTGGAATTTACAGAACGAGTTAACAATATGTAGGATTCAATGTCAATGGCCCAAAAAAAAAAAAAAAAAAAAAATATCCTTGTTCATATAAACAGGATGTTGTCTTCCTGCTGGTGTAGTACACAGATGTGCGGAGATCAGGCGACTTTAAGAAAAATAATAATCAGATCCTATGTTATATTCCTATGATAATTCCAAAATGTTTTCCTCCTCTAGAGCAGTGTTTCTCAACTCCAGTCCTCATGGCGCCCCCAACAGGTTATTCCATTATTTTGCACAGGTGATTTAATCAGTTTCACTGCCTAATTTTTTCGCTTAATAGTTGCAAGTAGAAATTGAATAGGTTATTAGAGTCTCGAAAATTCTCGTACGACAGGAAAAAAAAAAAACGGAAGTGATGTCATGTGCTGTAATGTATTTGTATTGTATTTTCGGACAACAACTGTACTGACTAAATAAAAATCGTACGATCTGGCATCGTACAAGGAATATTTTCATGCTTGTCCGACCGAATAATATCAGATGAACTGTCGTGGTCGGCTCTCGAAAGTAGTGTACACACGATCCGAAAACCGTACAATTCTTCCTCGGACGATCGTTTTCGTCCGATATTCGGATGGTGTGTACAGGCCATTAGGCTGGCCATACATTATACAATTTTCTTCTATAGATTTCTTTTAGATATACCAAAACCATATAACATGATGTCAAATCTAAGCACTTGCATTTGTGTGTAATCAGGCAGGCCCTTGTACTACTGTAATCAGGCAGGCCCTTGTACAGTTGAAGGTAAATCTAAAGGAAATTGAATAAGAAAATTGTATGGTGTACGGCCAGCTTTAGTAATTACCACAGCCGTTTCAACTGAGGGAAATCCTGAAAACATGACCTGTTGGTGCGCCTCGAGGACTGGAGTTGAGAAACACTGCTCTAAAAGACACATTCGTTTGACTTGAAATAAATTGTTTAGGTCATTTTGGGTGCAACAGTTTCAGTGACACTTTATCACACCCAAAAATTTATCCTTAAGCCCTATACACACACGATCGGTTTGTCTGACCAATGGACCGTTTTCATTGGACAAACCGATTGTGTGTGGGCCCCATCGGTTTGTTTTGCATCGGTGAAAAAAAATAGAACATTTTCCTATGGTTTAAAAAACGATCGTCCGTGTGGAAGTCCATCGGTCAAAAATCCACGCATGCTCAGAATCAAGTCGACGCATGCTCGGAAGCATTGAAATTCATTTTTCTCAGCACGTCGTAGTGTTTTACGTCACCACGTTGGACACGGTCGGATTTTTGACCGTTGGTGTGTAGGCAAGACTGATGAATGTCAGCTTCATTGGATATCCGACGAAATCAATTGGATTAGATTCCATCAGATATCCGATCGTGTGTACAGGGCTTTATTGTAAGCTCAAGTGAAAAGGGCCATCCGATTCCTCCTGTATTTATTTGTAGTGTAACTGTACTGTCTGCCCCCATGTTGCAAACTGTTGGCGCTTTAAAAATTCTGTATAATAATAATAATTATTGGAAGAGAACCATTTATGTCCCTGCTTATACAAGAATTAGAATGCCTAGTCTTAAATCAGAACCCCAGCTAAAAATAACACTAAAAAAAGTTATAATAGCCTGTTTAAAATAAAATAAAATAAAAAGCAGCTTTTGAAGCAATTTCCATCTCCACTCTGGAGCTGGTATTGGATTTTATGAGTCTTCTGGGTCATTTAGCCTAGGTTCACACTGCTGCGAATTCAAAATCGCGGTAAAATGCGCGATTTTACCGTGATTTCGCGGCCGCGATTTGCCGTGATTTCGGCCGCAATTTAATGTAAATCGCGGCCCGAAATCGTAAAAAGTAGTACAGGAACTACTTTTTGAAATCGCAGATGCGGCGTCGCACTGATTAGGACAGTGCCATTGCCGACAATTGCCGCCGATTTGAGATGCGATTTGACATGTCAAATCGCATCTCAAATCGTTCCAAATCGTACCCAGTGTGAACCAGGGCTGAGACTGCTTTCTCTCAGCCTGGGTTGTCATGGACCCGCCCCCCAGCAGAGAAGCAGCACAAGTGATGAGCTCATCTTTTTATCACTCTGCTTTTTCCTCCTATCAGCATGTTTCTTTAATGTATGAACAAATTGGCTCCTTGTGCAATTTATGACAGCCATGCAGACCAATTTGATGCAGTGTGTGGCGTATGGTCTGAGCACTGACAGGCTGACCCCCCACCCCTTCAGCCTCTGCATCACTTATACCTCTATTTCCCAAAGACAACCTCTGGATATGACGCTGAGCACGTGCACTCAACTTCTTTGCTCGATCATGGTTAGGCCTGTTCTGAGTGGAACCTGTGCTGGTAAACTGCTGTATGGTCTTGGCCACCGTGCTGCAGCTCAGTTTTGGCAAATTTCTTATAGCCTAGGCCATCTTTATGTAGAGCAACAATTCTTTTTTTCAGATCCTCAAAAAGTTCTTTGCCATGAGGTGCCATGTTGAACTTCCAGTGACCAGTATGAGAGAGTGATAACACCAAATTTAACACAGCTGCTCCCCATTCACACCTGAGACCTTGTAACACAAATGAGTCACATGACACCAGGGAGGGAAAATGGCTAATTGGACCCAATGTGGACATTTTCACTTGGGGGTGTACTCACTTTTGTTTCCAGCGGTTTAGACATTAATGGCTGCGTGTTGAGTAATTTGGAGGGGACAGCAAATGTACACTGTTATACAAGCTGTACACTCATTACTTTACATTGTAGCAAAGTGTCATTTCTTCAGTGTTGTCACATAAAAAGATAGAATGAAATATTTATAAAAATGTGAGGGGTGTACTCACTTTTGTGAGACACTGTATCTACAGCGAAAGGAAAAGCCGTGGTTGCCCGAAACAAATTATTTTTTTCTGTATGTAAAAACAAGGTTGGAATATCCGATGGAGTAGGGTAGGGGCTTTGTACCAATCTGAATAGACCTTTAAATTATGCTCCTGAAACCTTTGTGCACGGTGTTGAAAGCTGCTCTCCAATCCTCTTCAGATAACACAATCCCCAAATATTTTTCCCAGTTCTGGACATGAGGGGACAGATTGAAATTAACAACAGCTGGCTATAAATAGTAGAGATGCAATGGCATTGTCGGGATTTGGAAACACAGCTTCTCAACAGTTGTAAAAGTAGAAGTTTAGTGCGTCAGAGAGAAAGAGGAGCACAATGTCCACAAACACAGCTATTTTGTATCCCCTATTGCCTAGCCAAATATCTCTCACTTATGAATTGGTAGATAAACTACACAGGAAAGGCTGCAAGGACAAGACAAAAACAATGGGTGACAAGGGGCTTCCCTGGCACGTGCCATTTGTTATCGGGAAAGCTTCTGACATGCTACTATAAACTCTCACCTTGGCCTGTGAGGAAGTGAATAAGGCTCAAATCCTGCTGCACATGACCTTCCCTATTCCGAGCAAGGATAAGACTGCCATCATGTAATCCCATACCACTCTGTCAAATGGCTTTTGACATCCATTGATAGAAGGAAACCAAGGGTGGCATGCTTAGTTAGGCAGTGATGGATATTCCATGGATAGGTAATCAGATAAAATGTTCCTTCGTATTCCAATAGGATTTTTTCCGTCTGAAAATTTGAGAACCAGCTTTCAATCTTTTGTTGGCGGAAATTCCTACAGCAAAAGTCCGATGGAGCATACACATGGACGGTATTTCCGTTCAAAAGCTCACATCGGAATTTTCTATCGTGTGTACGGGGCATAAGAGTGGTGAGTTGGAGTTTGATCTGTTGTAACGATCTGAACGGGACTGCAAATAGACTGTAATGCCGCGTACACACGGTCGTGTTTTGTGATGAAAAAAAAACAACATTTTTAAAAACGTCATTTAAAATGACCGTGTGTGGGGGAAAATGTCGTTTTATGTCTTCTGAAAAACGACCAAAAAATAATTCGAGCAGGCTTCAATTTTTTATGTCGTTTTTCAAAACGTCGTTTTTTTTTTGTGTCATAAAAAATCACCGTGTGTAGCTGAAACTACGTTTAAAACAACGTTTTTAAACCCGCGCATGCTCAGAAGCAAGTTATGAAGCGAGCTTAAATGGAACAGAGTGCCGCCGTACGTGCTGAACGTAACCGCGCTTTGCTAGAGCATTTTGAAGAAACGATGGTGTGTAGGCAACGTCGTTTTTTCATCACAAAAAACGACCATGTGTACGCGGCATGAGGTGACCATATTTTTTAAATGAAATCCTGGGGGCCTTTTTTTTTTGCTAGTAATGGTGGCAATCTGCGACTCTGCCTGTCGCCGCCTGCCTCGCAGCCTATCAAGTCTTACTCTCCGGGCCCCAGATACTACTGGGTGGGGAGCGCCAGGGAAGGCAAGGAGATAGGCAGGCGGCTGACCGGCACTTGAGTCAAGGCAGAAGAACATGCAAGCGGAGCTGAATGGGCATGCAACCGAAACTGAAGAAATATTCCCTCCGCTCCGACCAGCACATGATCATCAGAAAGGGGCACAGATAATGGAAAAAATACAGCCCCCCAAGCTAGTAGGAGCGGCGGAGCGTGGGGGGGGGGGAGTAATTCAGATTTTTTTTTAATTCTGCTCTGACTGTCTTTGAAATTCCCCCAGCCCCTGTTGAAACCCAATCCGGGGACAGACTTGGTCTGGGGACAGTGTCCTCAATCCGGGGACTGCCCCCGGAAAAACGTGGATGTCTGGTCACCCTACTATAGAGGAATCTAAAAGAGGGTTTAAAGGCAAGTTAATGTCTCCCCCAAACACTAGAATACCCATCTCAAAGGCAGTAAATTGGTCACATACAGTCCAGAGAAATGTCATGTCTTCCAAAGTTCCTATGGTACCTTTGAGGAATAAAGATCTACCATTCTGGATCTGCCAATTGCTCATTGATTTGCAGGGAGAAGTTTTTAAAGATCAATATTGCAATATCTTTGGTATATGCTCCCCAGAGTAATCCCCGCTCCCCATATTATTTATGTCACAACTCTTTGTCTAGTAGCCTAGAAAATGTCCATTACTTTTTTTAACCTTCGGTGCCCATTGATTTCAATAAGGTTTGGAATCTGCACCTTAATATTAGTAAGGTTCACACCAAACCTAGGGGGAATTCCTAGTCAGAGGGAGTACTATGATCTCTGTGAGTGGTGATAACTACCTGGAAGAGTTACACCAACACATTACTCCTTTTGCAAGCACTTATCATGAAAAAAATATATCCAATGATATGAACACTGTAGTAACACTAACATGTTTACTATGAATACTTCTGTTTTTCTCAGTATAGTTTAATACTTATTTTTAAAAATAATTTTCTCTCTCCAAAAGAGGTGTTTGTGATTAATTGTCAGAAAGGAAAAACTCTAGGTCGGACTTTGGAAGCAGATTGGAACAACAATGTATTATCTTAACAAATTGGATTTTATTGAACATGGATACATAGGAATAAACAATATTAAATTAGAAAAAAGTTATCGCCTATTGACGGCCACGCAATGGCCAGAAGAGACGGACGTCACATATACCCAAAGGAAGAAATTATGTTTCAACAGTATGGCATCAGAAACATGCGTGAGCCCCTGTGCATCAACGCGTCTCGCTGGATCGCTTCCTCAGGACACACTTTGGGGGGTATAGAACAGGTCTCGCTGATCCGGGCATTCGCCACTGTCTACACAGGCAAAATGAGAGCTTGTATGGTATACTTATCATCAGACAGACGTATTCGCTGAATTGCAGTCAGTAGTCACATTCACATGAAATAATGAGTATAGCCCTTCAAAAACTTTACAGTTGCATGAAGGTTATCTACTTCACAGCTATAACCGCATAAATCCACAAGGGGGCAGCACCTATAAAATGTGCCTGTGTATCTTCTCCTAAAAACTATAACTGCATAAATCCATGGGGGGGGGGGGGGCCAGCACATGTAACGTGTGCCTGTATATCTTCCCCCGAATGTACTATTCTTGGTACTTTCGGGGGAAGCTACACAGGCACAAGTCAAAGGTGCTGGCCTCCCCCCACCCCCCGTGGATTTATGCAGTTATATTTTTTAGGGAAAGATACACAGGCACATTTTACAGGTGCTGCCCCCTTGTGGTTATCTACTTCACAGCTATAACTGAATAAATCCACAAGGGGGCAGCACCTGTAAAATGTGCCTGTGTATCTTCACCTAAAAAATATAACTGCATAAACCCATGGGGAAGATACACAGGCACATTTTACAGTTGCTGCCCCCTTGTGGATTTATGCGGTTATAGCTGTGAAGTAGATAACCTTCATGCAACTGGAAAGTTTTTGAAGGGCTATACTCATTTGTCGATGTGAATGTGACTACTGACTGCAATTCAGCGAATACTTCTGTCTGATAAGTGTACCATACAAGCTCTCATTTTGCCCCTAGAGGCTGAACCATCTTTTCAAACTTGAAACCCTGGCTTTGGTTATTCTGGTGTTATGACACCCTTCCAGGGAGAGTGCTGTGTAGACAGTGTCATATGCCCGGATCAGTGAGGCCTGTTCCATACCCCTCAAAGTTTGTCCTGAGGAAACGATCCAGCGAAACGCGTTGACACACAGGGGCTCGCGCAGGTTTCTGATGCCATATTGTTGAAACATCATTTCTTTCTTTGGGTATATGTAACCTCCGTCTCTTCTGGCCATTGCGTGGCCGTCAATGGACGATACCTTTTTTATCAGTTTATATTGTCTACGTCTATATCTATGTTCAATAAAATCGAATTTTTCAAGATAAAACATTGTTGTTCCAATCTGCTTCCAAAGTCCGACCTAGAAGTTTTTTTTTTCTAATACATTTTACGGATGTGGCACACGAGTGATTCACTATAAACTATGATTAATAATCAGAGAAGTCATGTTCTCTTTCAGATCCTCAATATGGAAGATGATCAGAACTGGTTTAAAGCAGAACTTAAAGGACAGGAGGGCTACATTCCGAAGAATTATATCAAAGTAAAACCCCACCCGTAAGTAACCCCAGATCAATGTCTTTCATCTAGTCCTGATTTCCAGCAGTGACCAAGAAATGGCTATGTTGAAAACCACTGCAGATATGACGCTTGCCATGCTGGACAAATAATCTGAGTCCTTCTTGTTTTTTGGGGGGAAAATACAAGAAACCACAGAGAGACAGGAAATTACATCATAACCATGTAGCTCCACTGGAAGAATGTTACATTAGAACTAAAAATTGTACCAAATAATTACATTCATTTTCTTTTTCTGGCACCAATCCATTGCAACACATGTTTGGTAGTAGCCCTGTCAATCCATTGGGGCATTTATGTGGTAAGCGGAGCTACTACTACATGTATGCTGCCATGGTATACTACTACATGTATGCTGCCAAAAAAAAAACATGTTAACAGTCAGCAGCTACAAATACTGCAGCTGCTGACTCTTAAAATATGGACACTTACCTGTCCAGGGCGCCCGTGATATCGGCACCCGAAGCCGATTTGTACCTCGGGTGGAGGCGCCGCCATCTTCAGTAAGGGAATCAGAAAGGTGAAGCCTTGCGGCTTCACAGCCTGGTTCCCTACTGCGCATGCTTGAGTCGTGCTGTGTATTCTCACTGATTCCAGCTGTCTTCTGGGGCCTGTGTGTCTCACAGAAGACAGCAGGTGGAGGGGGCGGAAATGTCGCAGATAGCCGCAGCTATCTATGCCCGGTAGTGGGAGAAAATACCTGGATTAGACAGGTATCTGCTCCTCCCTCCCCCTGAAAGGTGCCAAATGTGACACCGGAGGGGGGGAGGGTTCCGAAAAGCGAAAGTTCCATTTTTGGGTGGAACTCTGCTTTAAACATAACACTCCTAACACCACCACCTAGTTGCAGAAGCATTAATCACAGTGAGCAATGGGGAGCCAGATTTTTCAGCCAGTGTAGCTCTTGAACAGCTACAGCACCTTTGTGCTGGGAAGACTGAGCCACTGCGCATACGCAGGAGTGATGTTATTCCATACTGGCCAATCAAAACAGCTGAAGAGGCTGGAGAGAAGATGCTGGTAACGGCAAGGGACCTTGTGGGAGTCGGCCCTTTGAAGCAGTGGAAAAACTTCAGTTCCGCTTTAAATACAAAAGGGCTAGGAGGACCCTGCTTGTGAGAGATTACATTGTAAAATGGAGGGCGAGTGATACACACTGTAAGGGATGAGCTGATGGAGGAAGTTGAAGTACAGTCTATTTGGTAGAGTTTGTATAGTCTTCCCTGAATAGATTCTTTTTCAGGGATCACCTAGTATGAGGTAAGGAGCTCCAGGGGATGGGAAAGGCTCTGGAGAAGTCCTGGAGGCAATAGGAGGAGGTGACAAGGAAGCTAGACAGCAGAGAGGTCTTGGGAAGAAAGGAGTGGGTGGTTTGGATAACATTTTGAGATGAGATTGGTGATGTAGCTGGGTTTGTGGGTGTCTTTGTATGTTGTTAGAATTCTGAATTTTATTTGTTGGGCAAGTGGAAGCCAGTGGAGGGATTGGCTGACACTGAGCAGTTGGATAAGTGGATGAGTCTAACAGGTAGCCTCTACTATGATAGACTGAAGGTAGATTATCCTTCGGAGAGGTAGGCCAAAAAGAACAGAGTTGCAATAGTCAAGGCGGGAAACCAGGGAATAAAAAAACAGGGAATGAAATGGTACCTTGGTGGTGTCATTGGCTTAGAAGGGGCATATTTTGGAAATGTTACAGAGGAAGAGAGCTGCTAAAGTTAGCTATTCCATAGATATTCAAAGTGCTGCAAACAGTCCAGCGCCCGATGACTGAGCCACACATTGCATGGGATTCCCACAAAACAGAACTTTCATTGGTGGCATGTTTCTGCTATAAAATGGGTAGTAATGTACGTGAGGCTGAAGCTACATGAGCTCTGCTGTACTGAAAGGTGGAGTTGGATATATTATTTAGACATGAAGCTGTAGGTGCCCTTGTTCCCAGCACTGGTGATGAGACACATCTGTTGTGTTGGGTTATTTCCCTGAACTCAGTGAAGCACATAGGAAACCCACAGAAACCACAACTTACATTGCAACACGTGGTGGAATTCAGAGCACTGTACCGATCTGCAGGTGGAGTGTGCAACAAATACAGCCTACGCTATGTTTTTATAAGGAGGAACCCCACTAATGGTTTACTTAGATTGTACAGCAGCATTTCTCAACCTTTTTTACCCTGGAAATAATTTTCAGGTTGCAGGGAACCCTTGCCAAAACCAATTCATTGGTGGTCAGTGGGAAAAAATGGCCCTTACATGGGTGACAAGTGGGAAGAATGTCCACCAAGCAGCAATGCTCAGAATGCCACACTTATAGATGGCTTTGGGTTCTTGTGGATGGCCTTGTCAAGTTGCACTGACCCCAGAATGCTGCAGGCACCATCAAATGGTAGCTCAATCGGCCACAGCTTAAGGAACCCCTAGCAACCTCTACAGGAACCCTGGTTAACCTCTTAAGACCCGGACCAAAATGCAGGTAAAGGACCCGGACAGTTTTTGCGATTCGGCACTGCGTCGCTTTAACTGACAATTGCGCGGTCGTGCGACGTGGCTCCCAAACAAAATTGGTGTCCTTTTTTCCCCACAAATAGAGCTTTCTTTTGGTTGTATTTGATCACCTCTGTGTTTTTTTTTTGCGCTATAAACAATAATAGAGCGACAATTTTGAAAAAAAAACAATATTTTTTCCTTTTTGCTATAATAATTATCCCCCAATATATATATAAAAAAAACAATTTTTTTCCTCAGTTTAGGCCCATACGTATTCTTCTACCTATTTTTGGTAAAAAAAAAAATCGCAATAAGCATTTATCGTTGGTTTGCGCAAAATTTATAGTGTTTACAAAATAGGGGATAGTTTTACTGCATTTTTATTAAAAAAAACATTTTTTTACTGTAATTAGCGGCGATCAGCTATTTTATCATGACCGCGACATTATGGCGGACACATCGAACAATTTTGACACATTTTTGGGACAATTGTCATTTTCACAGCAAAAAAATGCTATAAAAATGCATTGTTTACTGTGAAAATGACAATTGCAGTTTGGGAGTTAACCACTAGGGGGCGCTGAAGTGGTTAAGTGTGACCTCATATGTGTTTCTAACTGTAGGGGGCGGAGCTGGACGTGTGACATCATTGATCGGGTTTCCCTATATAAGGGAACACACGATCGATGACAGCGCCACAGTAAAGAACAGGGAAGCTGTGTTTACACACACCTCTCCCCGTTCTTCAGCTCTGGGGACCGATCGCGGAACTCCAGCTGCTTCACAAATGAAAAATTAGCTAATTCCATATTGCCTAATACATAGGGTCCAATACATGGCTACCTATACTCCCACTACTCCCTTGCGCCATTATAATGATTTTAGTACATAAAATACATGCATATGATGGGAGCTGGGCAACATCATTGTGGCACCTAAAAAGTCCCAGTCTGATGACAAATTAACATGTTAATTCCAGATCACCAACAACAAAGCGATGTCAAAGAAAACCTGTCCCATCGTCTATACTTCCGACAGACCACACCCATTAATACTTTCCCAGTGCTCCCATGCCATGCTATTCATCTGCTGTGGCCCTCAGAAATACCTAGTACTTCAGGCACAGGGAAGCATTTTACCTTGTTCCCATTACTCTCAGGATGCAGTGCTTAGATCAAAGTGACCAGTGTCCAGGCCTGAAGACTTTCAGGTGGGGGAAAAAAGAAAGTCATGGACCCTGTGTAAGCTTCAGGGATTAGACCCAGAACTCCAGACAGAGAACAGACCTGCACAATAGTGTGGGGAAGGTAAGTATCATTTAATTAAGGGTGCCCTATTAAGAAAACCTGTGACTATACCATAAATGAGAAAGTGAAATATCATCTTTAAGCAGTGGGGTAAGCTGATGTCCTTTAAATTATGACAGTAAGAAAAGCAGAAGCCTTTTCTGATTTTCAAAACCACAATAGTGCAATTTGTCTTATTCTATGCAACCTTAAGTAATGGAGGCTCTTATCTTCATGATATAGTTGGTACGCCGGTCGGATCTCCAGGCAGGTAGCGGAGGAAATCCTGCTGAAAAAGAGATTTCTAGGCGCCTTCCTGATCCGTGATAGTGAAAGTTCACCCGGGGAATTCTCTATCTCTGTCAAGTAAGAAATAACACGTCTGTATTCTGTATGGATGTTTTTTTAATGCTCCCTTCTACAGTTTTATCATTTCTTGTTGAGAAGACAAGTCACATCTGCTGGCTATCCTTAGGCTGAGTGACCGGTCTCCTCCTTGACCCCCTCTAGTTCTGTAAGGTGAGTCTATAGGACAAAGTTCTGCAGACTCCTTTTGTTATGCTGGAGAAGAAGATCCTGAAGCTTAGTGATGACACTGGGCTTTAAAGAAGGTTTTCCCCTGTCAGAATCAGTGATAAAATCAGGATGGATTAAGGATTAGGGTTAAATATCTGATTTATATTAAAGTGACATTACACACTGGTTCACAAAAAATAAATTCTGTGCAAGTATGTATTCTTCATTTAAAAATAACCTCCTGTCCTCAGGAGACAGTAAACTGGCCATTTATGTACAACAGCTGGACAGCAGGTCATTAAGTGACTCTAAATTCATTTTTTTTAAAAGAAAATTGTATTCAAGTATGCATTCTGAACTAAAAAAAAGTCCCTTCTATTGCTCTTGGGCTCCTCCAAGTCTTCGAAAAGAAGTGACGAGGCCAGTAGACTTCCAATGCTTTCCTTCGGGAATGGTATGGCAGGGGAGTTATCATATTTTCGGCAGTGGTGGACAGCACCTTCCCCATTGTGGGCATGCTTCATCCTATCCCTATTACTACTCCCAACTGCGAATAGCACCCCGACCAGTCCCCCGGGTCCAACTATACCCTGCCTCATCTCTCGCCCATGTCTGCCCAAACTCTCCTCTGTTCTCTCTTTGCATAGAATTTATAACTTCTAAGAGGTTGCCACCTACTGGCCAAGCTGAGAATTGTTCTAAAACTCCCTTACATGCTCCTGAGCCGGACTAGAAACTATGAACTATGGGATGTGTAGTGCACATAGAGCAGTGTACATGATCGCAACTAAAATGCACTACGCTTTTCAAACAAACAGAAGTGGAGAAAAGGAAATATTTGGGAGTTCATAGAGGATGTTATGAACTATTTCATGAACAATAGATTGCAGGACCATTTATTTGTGGATGTTTATGGATGATTTTTGGAGAAGAAGGATGTTGTTTAGTGTCACTTTAAAGCGGAACTTTACCCATAACAATTTGACAAAAAATAATGTTCTTTAGCAAGGAACATACATTACACATATAAGACCCCCTGACTCCTAACTACCTTTGTATAAGACCCCCCCCCTCTATATTTACCGATCCCTCATCACCAAGGAGTGCAGGGAGGTAATCAGAGAGTGCCTCCCTCCCATCCAGGAATACTGACCCCCCTCAGGAGAAGAACACTTCTGAACAGGAGGAGTGCATGGGGGATTAAAAAAGACCCCCACCCCCAATCCATTCAGGAATACAGACAAATATAGGTAGACCCCCATCTAGGAATACAGGAACCCCCTCCCCCTGGACTGTAGAGGGGACCCCAACCCAGACCCCCCTCTCCAGGAGAAGGAGACCCCAAGCTAGGGGGATACAGGAAGGTGATCAGAGGGGACTAACTACTTTTTTTGTTTTGTTTTGTTTAATTCATTAAAGTGTATTTGTTATGAAAAAAATTGCGTTTGAAAGACTGCTGCACAAATATAGTGTGACATAAAATATTACAATGACCGCCATTTTATTCTGTAGGGTCTCTGCTAAAATATATATATATAATGTTTGGGGGTTCTAAGTCATTTTCAAATTTTTCCTTGTACAGTAAATAACAAATGTCAGAAAAAGGTCTGATCTTACACGTGTTTTCTATGTTTCTCCTCCTGATAATTACTTGGAATTGCTGTGCCTTTCTGAGCCCCAGAATCCCATGACGATGTAGTTGATTTTGTTTTAACCACTTGACCACTGGGCACGAAAACCCCCTTAATCACCAGACCAATTTTCAGCTTTCGGTGCTCTCACAATTTGAATGACAATTACTCAGTCATACAACATTGTACCCATCTGAAATTTTTGTCCTTTTTTTCACACAAATAGAGCTTTCTTTTGGTGGTATTTGATCACCTCTGCGGTTTTTATTTTTTGCGCTATAAAAGAAAAAAGACTGAAAATTCTGTAAAAAAAAAAAAAAAAATTCTAGTTTCTGTCATATTAGCAGGTTATTTCTCACACACATCATATGCATACTACAAATTACACCCCAAAACACATTCTGCTATTCCTCCCGAGTATGGCGATACCACATGTGTGAGACTTTTACACAGCGTGGCCACATACGGAGGCCCAACGTGCAGGGAGCACCATCAGGCGTTCTGGAGCACCCAGTCCAATTTTGACATTTCTCTCCTACATGTAAAAATCATCATTTATTTGCTAAAAAATTACATAGAACCCCAAAACATTATATATGTTTTTTTTCAAATACCCTAGAGAATACAATGGCGGTTGTTGCAACTTTTTATCTTGCACGGTATTTTCGCAGCAATTTTTTGAACGCGTGTTTTTAAAAAAAAAACTGTTTTGTGCTTAAAAAAAAAGAAAACAGTAAAGTTAGCCCAATGTTTTTGCATAATATGAAAGATGAAGTTACGCCGAGTAAATAGATACCCAACATGTCACCCTTCAAAATTGCACACGCTCGTGAAATTGCGCCAAACGTTGCTACTTAAAAATCCCCATAGGCGACGTATTGCAAGGTATTGGAGTATTGAGGGTATTGCGGAGTATTGGGGGGGTATTGCAGAGTATGGGGGGGTATTGCAGAGTATGGGGGGGTATTGCAGAGTATGGGGTGGTATTGCAGAGTATGGGGTGGTATTGCAGAGTATGGGGTGGTATTGCAGAGTATGGGGTGGTATTGCAGAGTATGGGGGGGGGGGGGGGTGGTATTGCAGAGTATGGGGGGGGTATTGCAGAGTATGGGGGGGGGGTATTGCAGAGTATGGGGGGGGGTATTGCAGAGTATGGGGGGGTATTGCAGAGTATGGGGGGGGGTATTGCAGAGTATGGGGGGGGTATTGCAGAGTATGGGGGGGGTATTGCAGAGTATGGGGGGGTATTGCAGAGTATGGGGTGGTATTGCAGAGTATGGGGTGGTATTGCAGAGTATGGGGGGGGTGGTATTGCAGAGTATGGGGGGGGTATTGCAGAGTATGGGGGGGGTATTGCAGAGTATGGGGGGGGTATTGCAGAGTATGGGGGGGTATTGCAGAGTATGGGGGGGTATTGCAGAGTATGGGGGGGGGGGGTATTGCAGAGTATGGGGGGGGTATTGCAGAGTATGGGGGGGGGGGGGGTATTGCAGAGTATGGGGGGGGGGGTATTGCAGAGTATGGGGGGGTATTGCAGAGTATGGGGGGGGGTATTGCAGAGTATGGGGGGGGGGTATTGCAGAGTATGGGGGGTATTGCAGAGTATTGCACTTTACTTTTTTTTTTTACTGCAGAGTATTGCGCAGGGATGGCTGGATCTGTGACTGCAATTGTCACAGATCCAGCCCACAGTGCGGCGGCTGCTGCTGCCGCCCGATCCCCCCCCCCCCCTCCTCTCACACTGTACCGAACGGTACAGAGAGGAGAGGGAGGAACCGGCGTCATTACATGACGCCGGTTTGTTTACAAGTGATCGCGCCGTCATTGGACGGCGCGATCACGTGGTAAGGAGCCGCTTCCATTGGCTCCTTACCGCGATCCGTGTTGCTGCGGGTCCCGTGGACCCAGCGAGCGCCTGTGATCGCGTGTGCGCGCCCGCTCGGGCGCGCAATTCTGACTCTCTGGGAGGACGTATATTGACGCCCTCCTAGAGTTAGGGAACCGCCTTGTAGCCGTATTTCGGCTATAGGGCGGTTACCAAGTAGTTAAAAATAATTAAAATTGTTCCATTATGGGGACTGGTTGGTATTTGGTGGTGTACATATTGTGTCCATGATGATATACACCTTTGTGATAGAAATGTACTTTGAGGTCCACTGAGTTGTAGTGGCTTCTAGTGCTGACACATTGAAGTCAGGGTTGCCACCTGTTCGGGATTCACCCGGACAGTCCAGGTTTTGAATCATGTTTTCGGGTTCCAGGTTGACCGAAACCCGGACACAGGATTCAAAACCTGGACTGTCCAACATTATTCAGACAGGAATGTGGCTCGGAACAGGGCCTAACAGGTGGGTGACGGGGCACTATGTGTGCTGCATTACTATTCTCTTCAGATCTGTTACAATCCTATAGTGCAGGGATATGCAAATAGCGGACCTCCAGCTGTTGCAAAACTACAAATCCCATCATGCCTCTGCCTCTGGGTATCATGCTTGTGGCTGTTAGGCGTCGTACACACGACCGAGTTTCTTTTTTCCGAGGAAACCGGTCGTGTGTACACTTTTCGACGAGGAAACTGTCGAGGATCTCGTCGAGCCAAAAAGAGAGCATGTCTTCTTTTTCCTCGATGGGAATGGAGAAATTTGGCTCGCAGAGATCCTCGACAGCCTAACAAGGAACTCGACGAGCAAAACAATGTGTTTCGCCCGTCGAGTTCCTCGATCGTGTGTATGAGGCCTCAGAGTCTTGCTATGCCTCATGGGACGTGTAGTTCTAAAACAGCTGGAGGTCTGCTAATTGCATATGCCTGCTGTAGTGTATACTGAAAAAAATAAAATAAAATTGCTGTGCGCCGCTAAAGTGTTCAGGTTTGGCTTGAAGAAAAAGTGGCAACCCTAATTGTAGTGCTTTTTTGTTTTTGTGGTTGTAACAGTTTTTATATGCTATTGTTTAAAAAGAATAAAAAAAAAAAGAAAGAGCAGGGCATGTTTCTGGCACTTTTATTAGACTTTTAGATAAGTGATAGAATGTTTTTTTAAATTATAGAACAAGTCCAGTTGAAGGTGACAAAAAACTACCAGCTATACCATGACTTGGATAAATGGGAGCATGCTGACACCAGCAGATAAGAACAGGCAATACCAATGTTTATTTTTTTGCTTGCAGCTCTTCTTTGACCCTTCCATGTGATAAAAGAAAACCTCTATCAGGCTCCTTGTTTTTCTTGAGATTAGAAGTCGCCTGCATCTCCAAATGATCCCATACGGGGGCAGCATAGGAATAGAATTGACCTGCAGACTGGATAGGGAAGAAATCCCAGAATAGTAAGAACATTGGACTTTAAGGGGTCAGACACTGCTGACACAGAACAGACACGGCCATCCTGTTCTAAATATAACCAGCTAGGTAATCACAATACACAAACAAATACACAAACACAGCTGAATGCACCTGGAGGTAGTGGGGGTGTAAAGGTGAGCAGCCTGTAGTGGTTGGGGCCTGCTGAGCCCCTCCCACAGCTTTACGCTCTGTACGGGCTATGTACAGCACAGTGATGATGTCACCACTACATCTACAAGATAATATCTGGGTTTACGGACGCATTTGGTGCACACAAAGCGAATTTTCTATAATTTGTGGTTACCTCGGAATATATTCAATTCATAGTTTTTGGGCCAGATTCACAAAGAGATACGACGGTGTATTATCTCCTGATATCTACAGATACACCATCGTATCTCTGACTTACACTGGTCCTATCTATGCGCCTGATTCATAGAATCAGATACGTATAGATAGGGCTAAGATCTGACAGTGTTACACTGTGTTACACTGTCGGATCTTTTTTTCAATTTAAAAATGGCGCCGGGGGCGTTCCCGCTGATTTACGATTAATATGTAAATCAGCGAGATACGCAAATTCACGAACGTACGCGGACCCGACGCAGTCTTCTTACGACGTTTCCGTAGCGGCTTTCCCGGCGTATACTTACCCCTTCTTTTATCAGGTGCAGCCAATGTTAAGTATAGCCGTCGTTTGCGTAAGTCGTTCTCGAATACGGACGGACGTCGTTTACGTAAGCGTCGAAACCACTGACGTCCTAGCGACGTCAGTGGGAGCAATGCACGCCGGGAAATTTCGCGGACGGCGCCTGCGCATTTAAATCGGCGCGGGAACGCGCCTGATTTAAATAGTACACTCCCCTAGCCGCGGAATTAGAATTCCGCCGGGGGATTTAGGATCCGCCGTCGCAAGTTTGGAGGTAAGTGGTTTGTGAATTAGCCACTTGCCTCCTAAACTTGCGGGAGCGGATCTTAATTCACGTAGATCGAGCGGATCTATAGATCCGCTGAGCTACGTGAATCTGGCCCTTTGTGTCTGGAGTTCAGCTTTAAAATTTTAAAACTAACATTAATAAAGCAAAGTCCACCTTTAAGGTACCATTTGTTTAATTAGAATTCCAGAGCAGGCATCCTCATAGCTTATCAAAGAACGCACATCCTGTATCAGCAAACAAATGACATCCAGCTCTGAGCCCTTTTTCGAGAACATGTCTTCTTTGGCTGGGCTCCCATCAACGAGGCGGCTGACTGCAGAGGCAGGAAGACTTGGCCCGCCACAGGATGTGGGTGACACTGGTTGAGCCTATTATCTGTGCAATCCTGTCTATAGAGAGAATGCAAGGTGTAGATTTCTTGACCGCAGTGCAAACCTGACACTGTAGGATCTGCTATGTACTGTACTGAGGGAGAGGGAAATACAGTATCTTCTGCCAGGTCTTAAAATAGAGGTGGGGGGGGGGGTGGCTCTGATTTCTAGGGACAGCATCAGACCCTTCAGTCTTTTAAAACCTGAGGGTTTAGAATGCTGGGAGGCAGGGTTTATGATGATGTGACTGCCGTGATTGGTGTGATCGGGAAGCTTGCAATCGCAAGCAGCGATCAGAAACTTTCCTTTAGCTGCCATTAACTGTTCCTCGGCACAGCTGTATTTGCACTAATGCACACTAATATGCGTGCACTTGTTGCCAAGGCCCACCCGCAGAGAGGCCGCATATTTGTGTGTGCGGCTGGCACCAAGAGGTTAACCGGTTCCCAGCCGGCTCACGTACTTATACTGCGGCAGAATGGCAGGCCCCCCACAAACCACCCCCTCCATTACTACAGACCCTCCACAAACCACCCCCCCCATTAGTACAGACCCCCCCCAGGACAAACCACCCCCCCTTCATTAGTACAGACCCCCCTTAGGACAAACCACCTCCCCATTATTATAGACCACCCCACAAACCACCCCTTCGTAGTACAGACCCCCTCCATTAGTATAGACACCCCCCTCAGGACAAACCACCCCCTCCATTACTACAGACCCTCCACAAACCACACCCCCATTAGTACAGACCCCCCTCAGGACAAACCACCTCCCCATTATTATAGAACACCCCACAAACCACCCCTTCGTAGTACAGACCCCCTCCATTAGTATAGACACCCCCCTCAGGACAAACCACCCCCCCTCCATTACTGCAGACCACCCCACAAACCACCCCTCTCCATTATTATAGACCACCCCACAAACCACCCCTCCGTAGTACAGACCCCCTCCATTAGTATAGACATCCCACAAACCACCCCTCCATTAGTACAGATCCCCCTTCATTATTAGTACAGACCCCCCTCCATTAGTAAAAACCCCCACCTCAGGACAAACCCCACCTCTCCATTAGTACAGACCACCCCACAAACCACCCCTCCATAAGTACAGACATCTCACAAACCACCCCTTCATTAGTACAGACCCCCCTCCATTATTAGTACAGACCTCCCCTCCTTTATTAGTACAGATCCCCCTCCATTATTAGTACAGACCCCCCCCCCCTCCATTATTACAAAACCCCCCTCAGGACAACCCCCCTCAGGACAAACTCCTCCCGGCGGCAGCTGGAGAGGTGTGGAGCCGCGCCGCCCGGGTGGAGAAGAAGATCGTGGCAGAGAAAGCAAATGTATTGTCGGCAGTGTCCTGCACTGCACGCCACGGACCGCCCCGCCCCCAACGACGCCACTAAGCGAGTCTCTCCGAACAGAGGCAGACGCATAGATCTCGTATGATCTAGGGGCAAGGGCAGGAAACAGCGCGGCGGTGCAGTGTCCAAAGGGATGTCGTTAAGGAGAGGAGGAGGGAGGGGAGCACTCTGGCGCTTAAGCGCCCCCACCTCTGTGGCGCCAGGGTGAACTGCCCTGCCCCCTATGCTAGAGCGGAGACTTTGGAGGAGGAATAGGCGGACCGAGGGAGGGGAGGACGGGTGCGCCTTGCTAACAACGGGAACGGCGTTCCCGCTGTGAAGGAAGTGGGGGAACGTCGTTCCCATGCTTTCCCGCAGGACTCGAGCCCTGTTGATATTGATATTGTAGATTGCCCCTCCGAGCCTCGTCACAGTCACTACCCTGCTGTCATACAGGATGAGTGACAGCAGCTTAGTGAAGGTATAATGGTTGGTTACTGATTGCCCAAGGTTTTTCCCAGAGATTTATCAGGGGGATGGAAGCAGCCTATACATCACTCAGATGTCCTGTCGGGATAAAAGTAGTAGAGTATTGTGATTTGTGACCGATGGAGTAACTATCGAGGAATATCTACCCTAGGGTCCCAGGGCCATTCAATCTCCCAAGCAGCTCTGTTTTTGTGATTTTTGGCATCCCCAGCATTCTTGTAACACATGAATTAATGTTTGGTGGGTTCTTGTGCATGATCAGATGTGCTGTTTCATAACTTGTGTTCCGGGTGATTTCCGGCCTGTGGTTCGCATTCAGGTAAATAGAGACACGCAAATACCTGAAATTTCAATGAACCCAACAACAATGAGCAATAACAATGATACAGAAAGAATAATAAAGATACTCAGGTGATCAGCTAGCATGTAATGGCTTTGGAACTTTATTATTACTTAACCACACAGAGATTAAATAACTTCTATAAACACGGAACACCCCTAAAATAAATTGGAAACGTAATTTAAGAATAGGACAAACCACTATAACTGCCCAGCCAACTGGGCCTAACTATGAGATGACTAGAGAAACTGATTGGGATAGAAGTATAGACGCTTCAATTGCTGAGTTGATTTTAAAGAGAGAAGGTGCATAGAGAAAATAAGGGCCACACCAAAGGTTTCGGAGTCTGAGTTTATTTATTTCATCACAAAAGCCAGCAAGGTTTCCCCTTCATTGGGGCTTAAACGGCTGTTCTTTCAGGCTTAAAGCGGAGTTCCACCCAAAAATGGAACTTCTGCTTTAAGTGACACCCTGACATGCCACATTTAGCATGACATTTTTTTTTGGGGGGGGGGCAGATACCCTCTTTTTAGAGGCACCCAGGCCTGCTAATGCGTTACGTAAACGGCGTATCTGTACTGCGTCGGGCTGGCGTACGTTCGTGAATAGGCGTATCTACTGATTTACATATTCTACGCCGACCGCAATGGAAGCGCCACCTAGCGGTCAGCCTAAAAATTACACTTTAGGATACGAGGGTGTAAGACACTTACGCCGCTCGTATCTGAGCCTAATTTAAGCGTATCTGGTTACCAGAATACGCTTAAATTAGCGCCAACGCAAATTCTGACTTAGGCTGGCGTATCTACTGATACGCCAGCCTAAGTCTCTCTGAATCTAGCTAATAAGGTCCATATATCACCAGGGCCTAGTTTAATTTGTTTTAATATTCAAAGCAAACCCACCCACCCATCCATGTCTCTCTGTGCTTTATTTTGATGAGAAATCACTTTGAAAAACATCTCCCTAGCCTTTCTAGCCACCGCCGTCTTGAATAAGGAATGATGATTTATGTAGCATTTACTTCCTGGAATCCATCTGCCCTTAAAGGAGTTGTAAAGGCAAAAGATTTTTCATCTTAATGCATTCTATGCATTAAGATAAAACACCTTCTGTGTGTAGCAGCCTCCCCAGCACCCCCTAATTACTTACCTGAGCCCCATCTCTCTCCAGCGATGTCCATGAGTGTCTTATGCCTTGTACACACAAGCAGAATTTCCAACGGAAAAAGTCAGACGGAGGCTTTTCTTTGGATATTCCGTCCGTGTGTATGCCCCATCAGACTTTTTCCATCAGAAATTACAACGGAATTAGATAGAGAACATGTTCTCAATTTTCCGTCTGTATGGAATTCCGACGGGAAAAAAAACACGCATCCTCGGAAACAATTCGACACATGCTCAGAAGCATTGAACTCCATTTTTCTAGGCTCGTTGTAGTGTTGTACGCCACAGCGTTCTTGACAGTCGGAGTTTGGTGTGACCGTGTGTATGCAAGACAGCTTGCTTGTCAGGGTTTATTTCGATGGGAAAACCAGCCGTGTGTACAGGGCATGAGCCATCCAAGACTCCTCCTGATTGGCTGAGACACAGCAGCCAGCAGCGCCATTGGCTCCCACGGTTGTCAATCAAAATCAGTTAGCCAATCAGGGGAGAGAGGGGGCAGAGGTGGGTCAGGCTCTTTATCTGAATGGACACAGGGAGCTGTGACTCGGATCAGGTGCCCCCATAGCAAGCTGCTTGCTGTGGGGGCACTCAACAAGAGGGAGGGGCCAGGAACATCGAAGAGGAACCCGAGAAGAGGAGGATATGGGCTGCTCTGTTAAAATCCAACTGCACAGAGGAGGTAAGTATAACATGTTTGTTAAAACAAAATTAGACGTTTCAATCACTTTAACCCAGGCATGCAGACTGGAAAGCTCCCTCCTTCCTGATGACTCCTGCAGGGGATGTATGACATAATTTTGGCTAAGGTCAGAAATCAGAAATGAACTGAAGAAATGCAAAAAAAAAATTCAAATCCATAAATATAATATAGCTTCCTATCTGTTTACTAATGCTAGAAGCGT
The DNA here is from genome assembly GCF_905171775.1 of Rana temporaria. Lineage (NCBI taxonomy): Eukaryota > Metazoa > Chordata > Amphibia > Anura > Ranidae > Rana > Rana temporaria. The sequence goes on along the minus strand of NC_053494.1, from coordinate 20,665,959 downwards.
AAGGATAAAAAAATGTTCATGTTGATTGAGAGAGTGAAGTTCAGCTTTAACTTTAGAGAGATTTTTACTATAAGCTGGAAGTGAAGGCAAAATGTCCCCAATGAGATAAAAGCAGATAAAACAATGCAGAGGCTTTAACTCCTTCCCACCCACAATCTACAGAACCAAAAAAAAGTTTATTTGTAATACATAGGGGCACTTGTTTCAGTGACAGCTAAAAGGAGATTTCCCTCACTTTTGTAGACTTCCTTTCACTTCGCATTTTGTCTCCAGGACAGAAAGGAAAGTGAAATTTCCCAAATGAAATACAGTTAAAAAAAGCTTGGCTGAAATTATGAACAGCAATACAGGGGAAATCTTTTAGTGGGAACACCTTTTCCATTGACAGCAAAAACATGATCTTAAAGTAATACTAAACCCATACTAGATGGGATTTACTAAACCTGGAGAGTGGAAAATCTGGTGCAGCTCTGCATAGAAACCAATCAGTTTCCAGGTTTTATTGTCAAAGCTTAATTGAACAAGCTGAAGTTAGAAGCTTATTGGCTACCATGTATAGCTGCACCAGATTCTGAGTGCACCTGTTTTAGTAAATTCAACCCCACTGTTCACGACTGGCTCACATCTTTTTACGGGGGCAGAATGGCACCCCTGCGCGAAAACCCCGTATATATGCACAACGGTGGACCGGATGCACGTGGCTGGTGGTCGCGATCACCGTCGGCCACGTGCAATCGCATGCACGAGAGCCAGCACAGGGATTTGTGTGTGTAAACACACAAGTCCCTGTCCTATCAGGGGAGAGGAGACATATCGTTAGTTCCTAGTAACTAGGAATAACGATATGTCCTCCCCCCAGTAAGTCACTTCCATATACAGTTAGAACACACTGAGGGAACACACATTTAACCCCTTGATCTCTCGTAGCTACAGATCCCTGCGCATGCGCAAAAACATTGCATTAACCCCAATAATGTCGTTCACAAAAACGGCACGCTCAGTGCGCCTGCGCAGTTGTCTACGGCTCTCGGTGCGCCTGCGCCGTTGTCTACGGCGTGCATACGCCGTAGACATTGGTGCCTGTTTTTGTGAAAATATCTCCTTATCCCTGTAGCTTAAGGAGATATTTCTTGCACCTACAGGTAAGCCTTAAAGGAGTAAAAAAAAAAAGTCACCTTAATGCAATCTATACATTAAGGTGAAAAAACATCTGATGCTGCCGAGCCCCCGTTATACTTACCTGATCCCTCGAAAGTCCTGCGCGTGGTCCCGAGATCCTCTTCGCCGCTCAGCCTGGCCGCTGATTGGCTAGAGCGGATGGCTTGAGAGCAGTTTAGCCATTGGCTGGCGCTGCTGTCAATCACATCCAGTGACGCGCGGCGTGCCGAGGGGCTATGGCCGCTCGCTGTATCAGGGGAGCGCGCCCGCAATTACTCAACACCATGCAAGCTCTCTTGCATGACTGTGGTCAGTACTTGCGGGGAGGACCCGAGACAGCCGCCGAGGGACCCCAGAAGACATGGATCGGGGCCACTCTGTGCAAAACAAACTGCACAGTGGAGGTAAGTATAACATGTTTGTTATTTTAAAGGAAAAACATTTTTTCCTTTACTACCCCTTTTATCTAGGCTTACCTGTAGGTGCAAGTTGTGTGGTTGGGTTTACAACCACTTTAAAAATTACTAGGGTTGTCCCGATACCGATACTAGTATCGGTATCGGGACCGATTCCGAGTATTTGCGGGAGTATTCGTACTCCCGCAAATACCCCCGATACCCAAATAGAATACTTCCCCCCCCCTCCCCCTCCGCCGCCGTCGCCGTGACGCCGCATTCCGCCGCCATTCGCCGCATCCCCGCTGCCGCCGACTGTGTCATACGCCGGGAACATTACAGCTTTGAATAGCTGTAATGATTGGCGCCGCGCATAGACACTCCCCCTCGCTCGGGTGAACTGTCCAATCCCGAGCGAGGGGGAGTGTCTATACGCAGCGCCAATCATTACAGCGATTCAAAGTTGTAATGTTCCCGGCGTATGACACAGTCGGCGGCAGCGGGGATGCAGGTAAGTGGGACATGGATACATGGGGGGGAGACGCTGGATACATGGGGGGGAGACGCTGGATGGGGGGAGACGCTGGATACATGGGGGGGAGACGCTGGATACATGGGGGGAGACGCTGGATACATGGGGGGAGACGCTGGATACATGGGGGGAGACGCTGGATGGGGGGAGACAATGGCTGCATGGGGGGGAGACGCTGGATGCGGGGAGACGCTGGATGGGGGGGGAGACAATGGCTGCATGGGGGGAGACAATGGCTGCATGGGGGGAGACGCTGGATGGGGGGAGACAATGGCTGCATGGGGGGAGACATGGCTGGATGGGGGGTGACAATGGCTGGATGGGGGGGTGACAATGGCTGGATGGGGGGGGTGACAATGGCTGCATGGGGGGGTGACAATGGCTGCATGGGGGGAGACGCTGGATGGGGGGAGACAATGGCTGCATGGGGGTGACAATGGCTGCATGGGGGGTGACAATGGCTGGATGGGGGGTGACAATGGCTGGATGGGGGGTGACAATGGCTGGATGGGGGGAGACAATGGCTGGATGGGGGGAGACGCTGGCTGCATGGGGGGTGACAATGGCTGCATGGGGGGTGACAATGGCTGCATGGGGGAATACATTGCTGGATGGGGGGTGACAATGGCTGGATGGGGGGTGACAATGGCTGCATGGGGGGAGACAATGGCTGCATATGTGGGGGGACATCGCTGCATTTGGGGACACATTTAAAAAATAGTATCAGTATTCGGTATCGGCAAATACTTGAAAAAAAGTATCGGTACTCGTACTCAGTCCTAAAAAAGTGGTATCGGGACAACCCTAAAAATTACCATTGTTAAAGAGGACTAAAATTCGGAAGAATCAAACATTTTGAGTTGTCACTTGAACAGCAATCCTGGTTGAAATCTTTCAGTTGGGACACTTGTTCCATTGACTACTAAAACAGGAACTCCTTACTCACTTCCTATTGCACCTCCAGAACAGGACGCACAGGCAAATCTCCCTAATGTGATACATGCAGTTAAAAAACAAACAAAAAAAAAAACATAGGGGTTTTAGTCCTATTACTACTATCCAGAACAAAAAAGTTTGGACTTTACGTATACTGAAATGAATTGTGAAGACACTTGAAAAAAGGGGACATTTGTTCCAGTGACATAAATGAGGCATTCCCTAACTTGTTGAGACTTCCTCTCACTTCCTGTTGTGTGTCTTGAACACAGAAAGTAAAGGAAAATCTCCCCAATGAGATGAAAAGAGTATAAAAAAATCATTGTCACAGGCACAAAAAATTCTGCAAAAAACAAACATTTTGAGTTGTCAACTGAACAGCAGTACAGAGGAAACCTTCCAGTGAGGACAGATAAAACGTTACAGAGATTTCTACTCACTTTATATTGTACTTCTAGAACAGGAAGTAAAATAAATCTCCCTAGTGAGATTTACACAGTTAAAAAAAAAATATCATAGAAGTTTTAAAACTTTCCTGTCTTCACTACCCAGAACCTTTACATACAGTATACCTAACATTTTTGTGAAGACACTCCAAAAATAGGGCAACTTGTTCCAGTGACACTTCTTTTATGTCTGCAAGACAGGAAAGAAAGGGACATCTACCAAAGGAGACACAAACAGTTCAAAGAAACTTTGATGACCATTGTCACAGAGACTACAAATGATGAAAAATCAACCATTTTGAGTTGAGCAGCAATACATGGGGACACTTGTTCCAATGACAGTTATAACCAGATTTCCACACATTTTGAGAATCTTCTACTCACTTGCTATTGTGCATCCAAAACAGGATGTAAAGGAAACTCTCCCAAATGAGATACAAGCAGTTATATATATTTTATAGCGGTTTTAAACTTTCCTTTCACCTACTTTCCAAAAGTAAACCAAAGCTTTGGCTTTAGAAATACATAAAGTATTTATAAGATATTTACAAGCATCTATTTTATTACATACTTACATATACTGTATATGAAGTTAACATACACTTTAATTATAGAAGTGGAGAGTTTGTGAAAAAAAAAAACTGGTTTTGTGTTTTTCTTTATACCCAATCACTGTGGAATGTGAGCTGTGCCATTACTCTACGGTATAACCTGTAAAATTCCTTCTCATTATAATCATTACATTTAACCCTTGACTGGCTGTCCAATTTGGTGACAGTGACGGGCATATCATTGTCTGTCTGTGGGAATCTGATTCATCTTTAATGTGTATTTGTTTTCCATTGTCCTGTGACTCATGGCCTGATAGGACAATTCATTAATCTCCAGTGTTTAAGAAATAGCATATCACTCCTATTTGTGATTTAATTACTGCCACACAAGGTGGAAATTGCTGGGTGCAATAACTGTATTCGCTGTCTAAAGACACGTAGATAGAAAAGGCACATAGACATGTTGGAATGTTGGAATTCCGGTGAAGAGCACCTGTCATTGTACAGGAAATATTGGGCCTAATTAATGAAACTGCAATAGATCTTAAAGAGACAATGTAGTGTTTTTGTATCTATTTCTTTCTTTCTCTTAGCAAGTAAATGTGAAATATCAATTTTTCATAAATGCTATTTTCAGAATGAATCTCTAGACTGCTGTTATGTGTTTATCAGATTGTGGTGTGCGTTTAATAAACCGTGATAAGCCGAGATCATGATGATCACCACTTATCTCAGAGCATTGCCGGTTTAATAAACTGAGATATGTTCTCCGCTTCTCATCACAGCACATGGCTGTTTTGTCACAAACGGACAGTTTAATAAACTGAGATCTGAAGATCTCACAGCCCTTCCACTGAAATATCTCCATTCCAGATTCACCAGCTCAGAGGTGGAGAATCTGGCAGAGAAGCTGGTGTGATAATAGGAAAAAGGCTTATTTCTTCCTAATATCAGCACCAGTGGGTTAAAAATGAATATTAACAACATATATATATATATATATATATATATATATATATATATATATATATATATATATATACACACACACACACGTGTGTGTATATAGATACTGTATATATGTGTGTGTTATATATATATGCGCTCTGAAGCAACTGAATGCCCGTGTTGTTCCTTCAAAGTCCTGTGCCGTGAATAGCGGCTCCCATGTGCGGGGGTGACGTCATTATCCAGTTGAGACCCGCGCTATGGTCGAAAGACGTCCACAGCGCGGCTCTCAACTGCCGGGTGGACGTCCCTGGACGTCCTGCTGTTGTTGTTCCCCGTGCGCGCCGCTGGGGGCGCGCAGCGGGGAAACAACGTGCCCGGCACACCGCTCGGGAGCCGATGCGAGTGCCTGGCGGCCGCGATGTCCGCCAGACACTCGCGATCGTCGGTAAACACAGCCGGTAACACAGCAGGACGTGGAGCTCTGTGTGTAAACACCGAGCTCCACGTGCTGTGAGGGAGAGAGGAGACCGATGCTGTGTCTCTTTACATAGGGACACAGCATCGGTCACCTCCCCCAGTCAGTCCCCTCCCACCACACAGTAAGAACACAATGAAGGGAATACATTTAACCCCTTCCTCACCTCCTAGTGTTAACCCCTTCACTGCCAGTCACATTTATACAGTAATTAGTGCATTTTTATAGCACTGATCGCTGTATAAATGTGAATGGTCCCAAAATTGTGTCAAAAGTGTCCGATACGTCCGTCGCAATATCGCAGCCCTGACAAAAAAAACGCAAATCGCCGTCATTACTAGTAAAAAAAAAACAAAAAAAAAAAAACATAAATCTATCCCCCATTTCGTAGGCACTATAACTTTTGCGCAAACCAGTCGCTTATTGCGATTTTTTTTTTTTTTTTTACAAAAATACGTCGAAAAATACGTATCGGCCTTAACTGAGAAAAAAAAAAAGTTTTTTTAAAAAAAAATTGGGATATTTATTATAGCAACAAGTAAAAATATATATATTTTTTTTTAAATTGTCGCTCTTTTTTTGTTTATAGTGCAAAAAATAAAAACCGCAGAGGTGATCAAATACCACCAAAATAAAGCTCTATTTGTGGGAAAAAAAGGACGCCAATTTTGTTCGGGAGCCACGTCGCACGACCGCGCAATTGTCAGTTAAAGCGACGCAGTGCCGGAAGCTGAAATTTCGCCTGGGCACGAAGGGGGTTTATGTGCCCAGTAAGCAAGTGGTTAAGGTGCAGCCAATAGGCCAGAGGATGTGACTGCAGATGTGAAGATGGGAGCCCAGTCAGTGCGTCGCTGAAGGGCTTCGGTCTATGGTAAGCTTCACATATTGTGCTAGTATGCTATGCATACTAGCACATTATAACTTTACCTTGCAGGTTTAAACCAAGAAAAGAAAAAGCATTGCGGTTTACTACTGCTTTAACTGGAATCCAACAGAGGATGTCATTTTAGATGGGTCACACTATGAACTGTTCCAAAAATGTTATTGCCTCCAAAGCCCCCAACCGCCAAACCTTTAACAATGGTTAAAACCAATGCAACACAGGGCGGGAAGATTCCTTCTCATCCATTGCTCCAAAGGGATTTGCCATGTTTTAGGATCCCCATCCTGCAAAGCCCCCAGCAGCCCCACCTACACTCTACAAACCAGCCAAGAATAGTATGTGACCATACACAAGACTGTATTTAACTTAAAGGGGTTGTAAAGGTTCGTCTTTTATTTTCTAAATTGGTTCCTTTAAACTAGTGCATTGTTGGTTCACTTACCTTTTCCTTCGATTTCCCTTCTAAACTTTTTTTTTTTCTTTGTTTGAATTTCTCACTTCCTGTTTCTCCTCAGTAAGCTTTCCACCATCATCCGAGTGGTGGAAAGTCATTTAGAACAGCTTACTGAACACCTTACTGAGGAGGAACAGGAAGTGAGAAATTCAGACAAAGAAAAAAACATTTAGAAGGGAAATTGAAGGAAAAGGTAAGTGACCTAACAATGCAGTAGCTTAACCGCTTCGAGACCGCCGCATGTACATATACGTCTGCAGAATGGCACATCGGCGTACCTGTACGTCCCTGCCTTTCCGCGCGTCGGGGGTCCGATCGGGACCCCCCCCCCCCCCGCGCGACATGCAGCGTTTGGATTCCTGCGGGGAGCGATCCGGGACGAGGGCGCGGCTATTCGTTTATAGCCGCTCCGTCGCGATCGCTCCCCGGAGCTGAAGAACGGGGAGAGCCGTATGTAAACACGGCTTCACTGTGGCGGCGCATCGATCGAGTGATCCCTTTTATAAGGAGACTCGATCGATGACGTCAGTCCTACAGCCACACCCCCCTACAGTTGTAAACACACACTAGGTGAACCCTAACTCCTACAGCGCCCCCTGTGGTTAACTCCCAAACTGCAACTGTCATTTTCACAATAAACAATGCAATTTAAATGCATTTTTTGCTGTGAAAATGACAATAGTCCCAAAAATGTGTCAACATTGTCCGAAGTGTCCGCCATAATGTCGCAGTCACGAAAAAAAAACGCTGATCGCCGCCATTAGTAGTAAAAAAAAGAAAATTAATAAAAATGCAATAAAACTATGCCCTATTTTGTAAACGCTAACAATTTTGCGCAAACCAATCGATAAACGCTTATTGCGATTTTTTTTTTCCAAAAATAGGTAGAAGAATACGTATCGGCCTAAACTGAGGAAATTTTTTTTATATATATATATGTTTTTGGGGGATATTTATTATAGCAAAAAGTAAAAAATATTGCATTTTTTTCAAAATTGTCGCTCTATTTTTGTTTATAGCGCAAAAAATAAAAACCGCAGAGGTGATCAAATACCACCAAAAGAAAGCTCTATTTGTGGGGAAAAAAGGACGCCAATTTTGTTTGGGAGCCACGTCGCACGACCGCGCAATTGTCTGTTAAAGCGACGCAGTGCCGAATTGTAAAAACCCCTTGGGTCATTTAGCAGCATGTTGGTCCGGTCCTTAAGTGGTTAAAGTAACCTATTTAGAAAATAAAAAAATTAACCTTTACAACCCCTTTATCTAAATCATTCCCTGTTTCCCCTTTCCACCTGTCATGCAGCCCTTCGCCTATTTCTTTCTTTATTTTTTGCTTTGCTTTGCTTTGGCCTATCTTAACCATGGCCTTGAGAGAGGGTCCGTGTCATTTACCACAAGGGGTTTGAGATGAAGCATTTAGTTATACGGTTGATAGATCTAGCAATTCCAGTTGAAGAGCAACAAGGTTATCCACAACTTCATTGGGTCACCCCGACCTTACTATTAAAACTGTATGGCCTTTCACTGCTTAACTATTCCAATTCTTGTTCAATCATGTTGGATTGTCAATTCACCCCTTACTGGTGTGAACATGAGCCTCCACTCTGACTCACTGACAAAATACAAGCTAACCAGCATTGTGCAACCCTTGTAAAATAACCATCTCTGACCACCCACGTTCTTTTTGATGCCAACTCGGTCCTGACATGGCATCCTGCTTACTAGTCCTCATCCAGTCTATAATCAGCAGCACCATTCACCTAGTCATTGCAGATGTGGTGGAGTAGTTTGTACATGTTACAAGAAAAACACGAATCCTTGCTACATATAGATCCAAAGAACATTGCACAATCTGATTCCGCCGTGGATTCATTATGTTAATTTCAGATGCATTATTAATATGTAAATTATACTTTATTTTACATAGCTAAGAATAGAGTGCAGACTTGTCTGTGTTCCAGTAATCTGTAATCAGATGGCATTTAGATTTTCCTTGTCGCATAAAGACAGTGACCACACAAAAGAGGACAGAGCTTGCCAGTAAAGGGAGATACAGTACTTCATTGCTAGAAGAGGCGTGGCTTGCATAAACACATGTTGTATTTATCTATTCTAAGTATGTCTAATTTAATGGGATTCTGTTGACATAAACAGAAAATGCAGGTCAGCACACACCTGACATGCAAAATGCTGGACTTTCTGCAACTTGTTAGTGTGAATAGGTCACATTGATTTTCATTAGTCCCTGTATTTTGCATGCCATGGATTTTCTATACTTCATGCATTTTGTATCCAATTAATTTTCCTTAGTTTCTGTATTTGTATGCGCTGGAATCCAAAAACCAATGGGGAGGTAAAGAGATGATCTTAATGGCTTTGACCACTGTCCTGAAATGAAGAATAATCCTATTTTTGGGATATGTGATTTAATGAAATATAAATATCTTCTGTTTTCGGAAGGCTTTACTATGCTTAGCAATGATTAAGTTGGAGGGATTGTTGATTGTTTTAGTCCTTTCTCACCTGTGATATTAGGGTGATTATACCTATGTGGTAGGTTCTTTTTCAATGAGTTGGGCCAGTCCAAACTGCATTGTGATTTATTTATTTTTTGTGTTTTTTTGCACTTAATATTTTTATTTAACATTATATTATACATGGATTTCACTTTTAAACATGTACACGCTTTAGCAACGTTACAGTATCGAAGTTGGTATATAATGATTAGTAAAGTCAACTAAGAAAGCAAATTAAACTAGAGAAACAAGGTTGGGCACATCTCATTAAGGTAAGAAACACAGGATAAATCTACAATAATGGAAGTAATTTAGGGTGACTTCCCAAAGGGTGGAGTACTAGTGGCATGGCAGCCCACTTTTATTGAACAAATCAGAATCACATACACATCAGTTGTCCACGAAAATGCAGAGCCACCTGGGTCCCTTGTCAGCAGCTCTGCTGCTCTTCATACCAGTCCCTCTGACTGTGATGCCCAGCTCTCCTGGTTCACTGGACTCTCTTATGCCGCATACACACAAACGGATTTTCCATCGGAAAAACCTTTGATGATTTTTCCGATGGAATTCCGCTCAAGCTTGGCTTGCGTACACACGGGTCACACAAAAGAACGCGGTGACATACAACCAGGGCAGCCATCACCCTCCTCTCTCCTGCCGCGAGATAAGCGGGAAGGGGGGGGTTGTGGTAAAGAAGGTGTCATCTCTTCTCTCTCCTGCCGCGAGATGGGGGGGGGGTTGGTGCTGACGAACAAAGCAAAGTCAAGTCTTCTCCTCTCTCTCCTGCCGAGTTGCTAAAGTCAGACGTAAAAAAAAAACGGTGGGCGGGGGGTAGGGTCAGACGAAAAAATAAATAAATTAAAAAAAGAATAAAAAAACGGGGGGCCTGTCGCGAGTTACTAAAGGTGGGGGGGGGTTTAGACTAAAAAAAAAAAAAACATTGGGCCCCTTACAGGTGTAATGCCTGTACCCCCCTGATGGCAGCCCTGCATACAACAATGATTAGCCGAGAAAATTAAGTTCAATGCTTTGAATTATTTCCGAGCATACATCAGACTTTTGCGTGTCGGAATTGCCACAGACGATCGGAATTTCTTCCGTCTGAAAAATTGAGAACCTGCTCTCAATATTTTGTTGGCGGAAATTCCGACAGCAAAAGTCCGAGCATACACACGGTCGGAATTTCCAAAAGCTCACATCGGACTTTTGCTGTTGGATAGGGGGTTCTCCTTAAAACCTGATAGGAGCTGAACTGACTCCTGGAACAAGACCTTCTGGCTGGGGCTCCTCTGACCCCTCGTGAGAGCACTTGTCTCTTGACTCCTGGCTGGGGCTTCTCTGACTCCTGTCTCCAATATGGAAGCTGTCTCCACTCTGGGAGATTTGAGCTATCCTCAGGCTTGAGTATATAATGACCCTGCACACCTGTGTACTCACACAGGCTGCAGGCACTTTATAAAATCCAGACACAGGATTGAAGGTTTCGTCCCACCCAATACGCTTTGGAAACTTCAAGCTCTATGTTCCAATCCAGGAATACAGAATTTGGAGAAAACCAAAAACACAGCTTTCTTTGCTCAGAAACGATAGTCTGGATCTTCACATTAACCCTTAATGCAAATCATGTGTCCTTTTCTCCTACAGTTTGACAGTGGCAGAACATCGCACTGTCACACACTCTAACTTGTCTGGTTATACTGTCTGGTTGGGTCTCAAGCCCTACTCCATAGAAGTCATGTTTTCTGTATACTGAAGTGATGATGGCTAAAGAGCCTGAAACAGCTGAATGCAGTTTGGAATAAATGACTCAATATTATTAGGCGGTAGTTGCACTATACGGCCTCATTCACACTTCGGGCCGTTCACAGACCTGAACGGCCGCTCCATGCATCGCTATGGAGTGTCGCATGTCAGCGGAGACATGTCCGCTGACATCCGACCCGACCTGCTAAAAACCGTCGGCTCAGCAGAGATCTGCTCAGTCCGCCAAGTGTGAATGAGGCCTACACCAGTTGTTCAGGAAGTGTACCTGGTCAATGGGGTGTAAAGCAGGGCTCGACAAATCCCGGGCGCCAGGTCGCCATGGCGACTAGAAATAGGGTCCTGGCGACTTTCAAGAAAGTGTTACTGTGCTACTTCCTTACCTGAAGAGCTGGCTCAGAAATCACACAATCGTGTAAATCCTGGTGCCTGTCCAATTATTAGCTGTGTTCACAAATGTCTGACACAGATCTTATGCTGCTGCCTCTCACCTTGTCATTTTTTACTTCCCAGTAATTACAAAAATTGTTCTTTGCCCCTTGTCCTCATCTGGGGGATGTCTGTCAGTGTATGACCAGCCTAACTAAGATGCTTTTGCACCACTTGGGGTTTTTTGTCTGGCTAAGGGTAGACACCAAATAGACACACCTCACCCCGAGATTTAATTAGAAAATTGAAGAGGAAGAAATTGGACTATAGCGGGGCTTAATTATGTAGTACCAAAACAATAGAAGACTCAAATACAATTTGAAAAAATACAAAAAGATTTCATTTTAATTATACAAAATTGATAAAATATAGAGCGATAATACAATAAAGGTTGTTCACAATGTAGTAGTTTCGAGTAGTGGTTGCATTGGAGATTTAGTCATGGGTTGAGTAATCATACGTTATCCCGACATGTTTTGCCTTTAGGCTTCATCAGGAGATGTATGCGTCAACCATAAACAGAGAAGGCAACTATACAAATATGAAGAGAGAAAATTATAATGTAAAAATTACATATATAGTTTTTTTGGGGATTTCATTGTTGACAGGTCCACCAGTGAGAAAAAGGACTTGCCACCAAGGGCCCTAATACCCCTATGCAGAAGGAAAAGCCACAGAGGCATGGGAAAAGGGGGGGCACCTACGTGGACCAATTTATTTATTTTATTTGCAACTGCCATTCCTTGTGGGACTCTGACTACAATGAGTTTAAGTCTGCGGCTGGATGCAGGGAATATAAATAAACTTTAAAGACCCGTCATCACTAAAGTAAACATCTTGATCAATTGCCTATTAATCACTGTGCCTCGATCCATACTTGTCATTCCTCCTTGCAGACATCCCATTCCTAAAGCATTTTGCTTCCTAATCAATCACAATGCTCCTGTTGCAGGCCACAATAGAAGCTCTTCATTGATGACGATCCACCTTATGTCACCTGACAAAACACAGCCAAACACATATATACGCAGGACACAGAACTGATTTACTTTTTGTCACTGAACAATAACACACACGTGAGGGAGGTGCGCAAACATCAACCAAGTTCTCTAATTATAGCAGCGGTTATCCAAATATCCACCGTGGTCTGTAATGAGTCAAGTAAGGATGTTCCAGTAGATGTTCAGTGGCTGGTGTTTGATCTTTATTTAAAGAGTATACAGTATGTGGTCAAAAGAAAATGTTTTAATTTTGAAAAGTGTGGGAAAGGGTTAACATCCTTTACCGCTGTTCATTTAGGTGATTTTGCTTCACTTCCTGTAATGAAGAACAGGAAGAGAGAGGAAATGTCACTAGCGGGAACATAATGACAATAAAAAGGCATGTTATTAATAAGGTACAGCAAGGAACTTTAAAGCTAGTAGACTAGAAACAAACGTAGACCCAAAATTTAGAAATAGAAGGAGGTCTTTGCAGAGACTTGCTACTGCTGGCAAGAGCTTCACAATGTGTGCTCCAAAAAGACTGAGCACACTGCACCAGCATGGCACCCAAATCAGGTTCCCAGTTGAAGTGGAACTTAAAGCGGTAGTAAACCACAGCCTATTGTTTTTTTTGTTTTTTTTTTTAACCTGCAAGGTAAAGGCATAATGTGCTAGTATGCATCGCATACTAGCACATTATGAAATGTTTACCTTAGAACGAAGCCCTCCAGCAGCGGGCTGTCATCGCTGACAGGGCTTCCATCTTCACCTGGTCTTCCTTCCTGGATCGCAGTCCATTCAGAGCGCATGCGCCAGTGACGTCACCAGCTGCATGCAATGTGAATATCTCCAAAACTTTATTATAGGCTTACCTGTAGGTACAAGTTCAAAAACAGGGTTTACTTCCACTTTAAAGGGTTACATAAAGATAAAGAAGGTGAACTAACACCCTACACACTCCCCAGTCCCAAAAGTACTTATCTTGCGGGTTGCTGAGCTTTCGACGCCCTTGCAGCTGGTCCAGTGGTCTAGGGACTTCAAATCCCTCCTCTTCTCTGTGCAGTGCTTCCAGGATGGACCAGATCAACTCACTGTAACTGTGCTGACCAATAAGAGCTGATGTGGTTCATCCTGAAAGCACTGTATGGAGAAGAGGGAGAAAAAGTGGGATTTGGTGGGGGTGGGAGTGGTGGTCTTAGGGTGTATAGTGTTAGGTTCACATTTGTTCTGTAAATGTGAACTAACACTTTAATAGGAAGATGTGCCCAAAACTTGTCACCAGTTGTGCCTGTGGTCCCCCTGCAGCTGATCTTTCCCCATTGTGTCTATGAGGGGACTGGGCAGGTGGCCATTATGGTAGATGCAGGCTATCTCAGAACCTTCAACAAAAAGAACAACAAGCAGCATAATAGTAAGCCTTAGGTTTTATACTGCAGATATACAGCTATGAGGCTGGAGGCACAGGAAGTATACTGCTAATTTTTCAAAGGAATTGCAGACAAAACTTAAATTTTCAAGCTATTTCTAGGCACAATGAACATTTATAGATCTTCCCTACATAGCAAATCTTCACTTTTAATCCAGGTGCACTTTAAATTGAATTTGGTGTCATGCTGCAAATACCATTTAGTATGAGAGCAAAAACTCGCTACACTCTGGATATACAATACAGAGCACCAAAGAAGCCCCAAAACCAAGGACACTGTCATATGCAAATACCAACCTTCACCTCTACCGCCATCCTATGCCTAATGACTGATCCATCAATATGACACTCAGCCCCACTGACTAAATGTAAAGCCTTGGAGGCAGGGTGTGAAGCTAAATGATGACTGGTGGAATTCCCATAGCCCCAAGCATACTGAGTGTTTAGTCCCAGTGCATGAGGCTCTGGTGTTTTAGAACAAGCAGTCTGCGTTCTGTACATTCATCCCTGGGTGCATACTGGCAGGATTGCCAGGTAGAAATACATGAAACCTAAGCCTTAAAAAAAAAAAAACAGCCCCCATCTCTTAGGACTGTTAAGCTGCATTATTTATGAGTGTAGGTACACTTTAATCACTTGCCTACCCCCTTCTTGACTAGGCCAATTTTCAGCTCTCAGCGCTGTTGCAATTTGAATGACAACTGCTCGGTCATGCAGCATTGTACCCATATGAAATTTTTTTATAATTGTTTTCACACAAAGAGAGCTTCCTTTTGGTGATATTTAGGCATCACTTGGTTTTAAAAAATGTTGCTAAACAAACAAAATAAGACCTTCTTAGCTTCTGTTATAAAATTTTGCAAACAGGTTATTTTTCTCCTTCGCTGATGTGTGGAGAATGATAAGGCTGCACTGATGGGTACTAATAGGCAACACTGATAGACTGCACTCATGAGTAGGCACTGATAAGGCTACACTGATAGGTGACACTGATGGGCACTGTAGGGGCTGCACTGATTTTCAGTGCACATGTCCCCTTTCACACTAGCGTATTACCGTCTCTCCCCATGCTGTGAGGAAAGGAATACCGATAACCGGCAAGTGTTTTTACATCTTGATCAGCTGTGATTGGACACAGCTGATCACTTAGTAAAGAGCCGCTGTGATTTGCTCCTTATAACTATACGCGATCAACCAAAGGACACAGCAATCACAGAGCATGACAATCACAATTGACGCCCTCTTAGAATTGGACAACCGTGCTGTGGTCAGCAAGTGGTTAACTAAAAGGGAAATATTCAACACTACTGAGAATTAAACAGAACAAAACAAGATACTTATGGCTGCCTTCCCTTCCCTACTTTCCATAGCATATTGTTTGCTGTAAAATGAATGGTACACTTTAAATCTTTGATCCCAGATGAGTGGGATTAGTGACGTTAATACTGATAATTGAGCTTCAATGTGTTGTACATCGTATAAAAAATTTACAGGGAAATGCCACGTATGGACAAGCTTGTGGATTACACATGTATTTTGAAACCATACATCAAGGAAAAGTGCCAGAGGGAACGACACCCTGCCCTTATCAACCTTCCGGTGTTTTGGGATGCACATGCTGCTTTCCTAATCTCCCTCGCCTCTCTCCAATGAATAGACAGATTTAGGAGCATAAACAAGTGTGGAAGAGGCTGGGTGGATCAAATGAAAATTGAGTCACCAGAAACAACCAACACAGTTCCCTCCTGGAGAGATTTGTAGAAACCTGACTCTCAAAGCTTCCCTAATCACCGTCCCAATCACCGAGATGGAATGGACCCTAGACGAAGGGTGGCGGTGAAACGAAGGGGGTCATACAAGTCAAAATCTCAATTTTGACTTGTATGACCCCCTTCCATCTCGGTCATTGGGACGGTTGGTCGTACAATATGTCTACCATTTTATACTGCTGTTTTTTTATGTATTTTATATTTATGTGTGTCTCCTGTTTTTTGATATTATGTTAAATAAACTGATTTATATATTTTACCCTTACTACAATTCCTTTCTAAATTTTTCTTATCTAGTACCGATATAGTTTCCCCGCCCCCTATTTGTTCTTGGTTTTCTGGGCCTTTGGGGTCCCATTAACCCTTGTTCTATTCAAAATGTATCTCAAAATTGGATAAAGTCTATGTAGAACCCTAACGATAAATTTCCCTTAGTTTGACCATTTTGGCTTATTAAGTGTTTTCTTGGTATTTTGGTCTTTCAGAGATCTCCGAATTTCCTAAATTGTCAGCATGAGGTCAGCGACTTCCATACCATGGGGCTTCTGTCTACTCTTGACTTTCAGCTGAAAAGTTGTTCTCAGACAAAAATAAGTAAAGGTTCATAATGGATTAAATCTTTCATAAATAAGACTTCACATTTATGATAAAATAAAAATGAATATTTTGATTCTTGCATCAACTATTCTTCACTTCCCACATCTTGTGCTGAATTTTAACAGATCCATTTCTGTTCTAGAGCGTACTAAGTGCCACTAATCCCAAGCCAACGAATACACTTATAGTGAATTTCAATAGAAATCATAGTTCAGTTCTGCACCCTGCATCCCACAAATCACATTTGGTCATTAGGGCCAACTACCATCTTGATGGTATATAATTTCAGCTGCCTATGTCTCTGGATTTGTTAATCATTTATGGCATGCAGTCTTCATTGTAGGGAAGCTCTGCAATCTTTAATCCTGAAGCAGCTTTACTGATGATGATCAGAAGAGCGAAATTATGCCAATTACAAATCATACAAGAACAATCGCTGAGCTTGTCCTGTCCCATCATATCGAGAGCGTGATACGGCTGTATAAACTTGTATAGCCTCTCCCTCTCTTCAGGCTATAGAATGAAGTAATCATATTACAGTCCGTCTGCAGTTTGGCACCCCACTTGGTGCTTCCTATACCTTTCTCTTCGCACCCCACTTGTCCTGTTTTTTGGTAATTTACATGCAAACCCCCTCATTTTCCAAATGCCACTATTCCTTCCTACTCCGTCTCTCAGTCTCTGCCCATCGCTAGTGAGTACTATTGAGGCCTGGTCTTCATTCAAGGTATTGGTTGGATTGTACTGAGCTCAGTCCCTTGCAAGCTATTGGCTGGGTTCTCTTGGGGCTCGGTTTCCCTAACAGAAGTTCCTTTGGGACTCAAATGGATGAGTTCTCCTGGGGTTTTACCCCCTGCCAGGCATTGGTTAGGTTTACCTGGGGCTCAGTTTCCTGTCAGTTAATTTTTGGGGTTTTTCTGGAGATCAGCCCCTTGTGAGTTATTGGTTGGGTTCTCCTGGGGTTTGCTGATTGTCAGTTTTAAGTTGGGTTTTCCTGTGCCTTGGTCCTCTGTTAGTTGTTAGTGGGATTCTTCTGGGGCTTGGTCACATTTCAGTTATTAATTGATTTCTATTGATGCTCTGCTTCTTGAAGTTCGGTCAAATGTAAGATTTTTGTTGGGTTGTACTGGGGTTCCATCCCATGCTTTATTAATTGGGTTATACAGGAACTCAGTCAAATGTCAGTTAATAATTGGATTCTACTGGGGCTCTGTGCCCTGTCATAATTGGTTGATTTCTCCTTGGTCTCGTTCAAATGTTTGTTGGTTCTGCTGGGGCTCCTTGTCATTTATTGATTGACTTCTCCTGTAGTTCTGCCAAATGCCAATTATTACTCAAGCTCTAATGGGACTCTACCCCCGGTGTTTTATTGGTTTGGTATCTCCTGCAGCTGGTTCACATGTCAGTTATTAGTTGGGTTCTACTGAGGCTCCCACCCCCTATCATTTTTTGATTTAATATCTCCTGTTGCTGGTTCACATGTCAGTTATTAGTTGGGTTCTACTGAGGCTCCCACCCCCTATCATTTTTTGATTTAATATCTCCTGTTGCTGGTTCACATGTCAGTTATTAGTTGGGTTCTACTTGGGCTCTGTACCCTCTCATTTTTTGCTTGGGTTCTCCTTGAGCTTGATCTTCTATCATTTGTTAGTGGAGTATTCTGGGGCTTGGTTTTATAGGGGACTTTTATGAGTTCTCATCCAAGGACAAGAGTTTATATTTTTAATTCAATGTACATTCAAAGATCTCTTCCTCTTCTATTGTTTGGTTGTTGTAACGGTCACTACCGTTTACAACCTTCCATCCCATCCACGACAGCTCATCTGACACACAGACAAATCAGCAGGCATCCCATTTTCCCAGAATCAAGACGAGACACAGCTCTGTACTTGTTCCAAATGTAATGATCCTTTAATGGTTTCTTTCAGTCTTGTATACAGTCCAAGGCATTTGACAGTATTCAAAGGGACAATGAGATCTCCACCCCCCTAATCACACACCAAGGCTAATTACTTAAACATTCTAGACAGGTCGGCGCCGGCCTATAATTATCACTACACTTTCCTTCATTAACAGCATAACAAACAAAACATCATCACACACTGAGTTCCCTAGGCAGACGTTCTGTCTCCGCATACAGCTTGACACCTATTCACACCTCTGAGCATCAATATGTTTTAGACAGGGTTATCACACAATTAAAGGTCTTTCAAGAGCCAGCCTTATTTAACATATTAACAGTCTTCACAGAGAGATGAGTAACTATTGACTGGTTGGGGTCATAATTAACCAACAACTTGCAATCTCTCAAGATCCTGCAATATGGACTATTATGAATGTCCCATCTCATGTAATACATGAATTATGATTCACTTGCCACCCCATGCCCAAAAGGCACAGGGTGGACTCAGACCCAAGAGTTATCAGTGACGCTGACACAGGAGTATCCCCCATCCTCACAAAGTCTCTGGGTGTCCCGGGTCATTCCGTTACAGTTGTCATGACATTTTCACCAATATTATTTTCAGTTGTGGTTATTTGTTTATAATTAATTAAATGGCTTGCTTGCCCAGTCACATGGTGGTTGTGGTGATTTCAGGTAGAAGTATACAGGGGAAGTATTAAAAGAACAAAAAAAAAAAAGTGAAACCTTTTATTCAAATGGTGAGCGAGTAGAGTGCCTTATGACTAGCAAAGGATTTCCACATTTTGAAGAATCTTTATTCTCTTATGAGCTCTTCATCTGGTAAAGCATTGGGAATTTTTTTTTTGCTCATTATGACACAGGTATATAAATATTCACCAAAGTACAGGGTTGAGAAAGATACACCCAATATCATGTTTCACAGCTGCAACCTGGAGTACTTGAGTCATTGTTAACCCATTCAGGGTATTGTTATTGCCTTGTTAAGCCTAGTACATACAATGAGATTATCGTCTGTTTTTTTGTTTTGTTCTTTGCATGTTAAGCCTCGTACACACGACTGGTTTTCCCGTCGGGAAAATTGCCATGAGAGCTGTTGGCCAGGAAAACCGGCCGTGTGTATGCTCCATCGCAGTTTTCCAGACAGGAAAACTGCCGGGAAAAAAAAGAGAACCAGCTCTCTTTTTTCCCACCGGGATTCCCGGCGTTTTTTAACCCGGCAGTTTTCCTATGGGAAGCACTGCAATGGAGCATACACACGGCTGGGATTCCCGACCAAAGCTCTCATGGCAGTTTTCCTGTCGGGAAACCCTGTCGTGTGTAGGGGGAAAAAGATACAGAGCAGGTTCTCGGTTTTCCCCTCGGGTTTCCCAGCGGACTTTTTACCGCTGGGAATCCCGTACATGTGTACGAGGCTTAAGTCTCCATGTCGTAAATTAAGAGGTTAATCTAATGATCTGGTATCGTATGAGAATTTTTTTGTGTCTGTCCCTTCGGATAATTTCAGATGAACTGTCATGATCGGCATTTGAAGGCTGTGTACTAACGCTCAGATTATCGTACGATTATATTGAAAGTGGTATTTTTCATATGATTGTCTAATCGTGTGTACTAGGCTTTAGTCAGTTAATAAAGGTAATTTTTCAGGCTTGAAAACATGATTAGGCTTTGTGCCAAATATGATGTGATGGGCCACTAATACTAATTCTAAGCAAAGAAGCGGATCCTTATCAGAGCCCCTGGCCTGGAATAAGTTTACTGCACCGAGCTGAGGAATAGTTCTGTCAGTGCCTGATCACAAAGTCATAAATATACAGAGGGAACTGTTTTTTACCCATGATGGCTTCTTTTTATGAGCCATTTGTAAAACACTGATCACGAAAAAGGAACTGAAGTCCATCCCCTGTTTCTGTGGCCTACAGACAAGTACTTGCCCTTACACATATTGCAGTCCCATCAGGCAGCATTACTCCATTGGTGTTATTCACAAAGCTGCAAGGAGCTGGTTTGTAGACTGTCAATTGGTTTCTGGAAGATATTTTATTAAAACAATGGTTATGTCAGACCATCTCATCACTACATCTATGGCCAGCATTGTAATGCTTTGCTGTCAATATGGTTGTTAAATAACATCTTACAGAGAAGAAAAACTGCCAAATTGTAAATTTAAGCGAGGGTGCCAAAGAAGAGAAAAAAAATGGCACAACCAGTCAGAGATGGACTTGGCAACGTAATAAAATGAAGCTCAAGGGTGACCATTGCATTTTATTATGCTGCCAAGTCCATCTCTGACTGGTTGCGACATTTTTTGTCCCTCCTTTAGCACCCTCACTTAACTTTACATTGGTAGTTTTTCTTCTTGGTCTCTGTGTGCCCTCTGTGGCTTCACGGTTTGTATTGTGTCCTGTGCGGCGCATCTGTGGCTCTGGGTTTGCACGACTGGGAGACTTCACTGGTGACCTTTTTAATAATCCCCTGTGGAAGCCCTTATGGGTGAAACATGTCGGGATAAAAACACCATGTTATCTTCTACTTTGAAAATGTCATCCAGGACATGAATAAATATCAATCTGACAACTACTTTTATGCTACATAACTATTAATGATGTTAAAATAAAATGTGTTAAAGGGGTTGTAAAGGTTCGTTTTTTATTTTCTACATAGGTTCCTTTAAGCTAGTGCATTGTTGGTTCGCTTACCCTTTCCTTTCATTTCCCTTCTAATGTATTTTTTCTTTGTCTGAATTTCTCACTTCCTGTTCCTCCTCAGTAAGCTGTTCTGACTGAATAACCCCCCAGCCAGAACGGTTCAGATGATGGGGGCAAGCTTACTGAGGAGAAACAGGAAGTAAGAAGTTCAGACAAAGAAAAAAAACATTAAGAAGGGAAATGGAAGGAAAAGGTAAGTGAACCAACAAACCACTAGCTTAAAGGAACCTATTTAGAAAATAAAAAACTAACCATTAAAACACCTTTAAATTTTTATTTTCTTCTCCTTTGATACTATGGGCCAGATCCACAGCCCCGCAGCGCAACGTAACTTAACAGATTTAAGTTACACTGCCGCAAATTTTCTAAGTTAGGTATCGATCCACAACACACTTACCTGGAAATTTGCGGCGGTGTAACTCAAATCCGTCCGGCGCAAGGCGTTCCTAATCGAATGGGGCGAGTCCCATTTAAATTAGGCGCGCTCCCGCGCCGGACGTACTGCGCAGGCTTGTGACGCAAATTTCCCGACGTGCTTTGCGCGACGTGACGTCATTTTTTGATCGGCGCGTAGCGTATTTCCGTATTCCCGTACGGCTTACGCAATCGATGTAAAATTTAAAAATTCGCCGCGGGAAGGACGGCCATACTTTACACAGCAGTGCGCCTGCTGTGTAAAAGTAGGGCTGCTTTACAAAAGTGTAACTAAGCGACGGGAAACTAACGTAGCGAACGCGAAAAAGCTTTGAGGATTGACGTAACTCCTCATTAGCATACCCGACGCGTAATTTCGACGATGAATGCCCCCTGCGGCGGTCGCGGTACTGCATCTTAAGATCCGGCAGTGTAAAACTATTACACCTGCCGGATCTTCTGTCTATCTCTTGGAAACTGATTCTGTGGATCAGTTCCAAAGATAGAAACAGGGATACGCAGGCGGAACAGCAGATCCGCCTGCGTATCGCTTTTGAGGATCTGGCCCTATGTGTCTAAGGCACTGCCAAAAAACATCAACAATCCTTTCTTGTATGTATGCCTTATCTAGGGATGTTGGTGCCTCCATTTAGTATGTCATTAGCCCACACTACCACTTTTCTCATTAACATCTTACAGGGGTGTATTGTCCATCTTTATCTTTATTTGTAAAGTTCACAGAATAAACCGCAGGATATTTGCCACCATTTGTTTTTAGATGTCACGTTTGGATGATCATCGCTCTCATGAAATATACCTCTAAGATGTTTATTAGTAATTCGTAAGGCCGGCAGGGATCTGCATTCAGCAGAATTGCCGCCATTGAGAAGTGTCCATCATGCTCTTGACAGATATTTGAAAATGATTTGTGGGTGCAATAATTTTAATTGCACTTTATTTTCATGATGAGCTCCTATTAGATAACATTTATTGAGGAAAGAAACAGAGGGTTACATCATCCACACCCCACGGGTAATCCTCGGCCTTTGTGTCGGCTTCACGCGATCAAAAGGCGCTTTTTACTAATTGATGACAAGCCTAGTTACAGGATGTCTTTATGTGAAAGTGTCACTCACTGCCCAATATGTAATAATTAAATGTTATTTTCTTTCATAGAACGCATTGAGTAACCATGAAGATCCTATTTATACCCTTACTCTGTGCAGCAAATAGCAGTGACCTGCAGCAACCAATCAGAACTCATATTTTATTGATATCACATTGGTAAATAAAAATTGTATGTACTGAATAGGCACAAGTCTTTTTTGCTGTGGATGGAGTAGGAAATGTTTATACCCCTATCAGTTTTTTTTTTTTTTTTTTGCTGTCTGGGTTCCATTGGGGAGATTTCCTTTAACTTCCTTCCCAGAAACAGAACAGGAAATTAGTAGAAATGTTTCCAAAGTGAGAAGAATTTCCTTTCCTAGACAGTTGTCGCCAGAACAGTTGACCTCATTGCTAGATTAACCTACCATTTTTCCTCTGTCTTTTTTTTATCGTATAGAGCAGGGATATGCAATTAGCAGACCTCCAGCTGTTACATAGTTAGTCAGGTTGAAAAAAGACACAAGTCCATCAAGTTCAACCATAAGAAATAAAATAATAATAATATCATACAATCACATATACCCAATTCTATACCCACAGTTGATCCAGAGGAAGGCAAAAAAAAACAGCAAAGCATGATCCAATTTGCTACAGCAGGGGAAAAAATCCCTTCCTGATCCCCCATGAGGCATTTGGATTTTCCCCGGATCAACTTTACCTATAAATGTTAGTAACCAGTTATATTATGTACATTTAGAAAAGTATCCAGGCCTTTCTTAAAGCACTTTACTGAGCTGGCCAGAACCACCTCTGGAGGGAGTCTATTCCACATTTTCACAGCTCTCTGTGAAGAAACCTTTCCGTATTTGGAGGTGAAATCTCTTTTCCTCTAGACGTAAAGAGTGCCCCCTTGTCCTCTGTGTTGACCGTAGAGTGAATATGGACCCCTTATATATTTGTACATGTTGATTATATCTCCCGTTAATCTTCTCTTCTCAAGAGTTAATAAATTCAGTTCCTCTAATCTTTCCTCATAGCTGAGCTCCTCCATGCCTCCTATCAGAACTACAAGTCCCTTGATGCATAGCAAGATTCTGACAGCCAAAAGCATGACATCCAGAGGCAGAGGCATGATGGGACTTGTAGTTTTGCAACAGCTGGAGGTCCGCTAATTGCATATCCTTGGTATAGAGCATAGCTTTGATGTATGCCAGCTAATTGACGGCGTATCTAGAAACAAAATGAAATTTCCTATAATGTTTCAGTCTATCTTACATGTAAGTCAAAGTCGGGAAAGCATTAGAGAAGCTTAACATAAATAAATAAACAGGACCAGATGGATTACACCAGAGAGTCCTTAAAGAACTTAGTCAGATTATAGCCAGACATATTCATAATCCTCATGGACCGCATTCTGACAGGATTGGTACCAGCTGTTTGGCGAAAGGCCCATGTGGTACCAATATTCAAAAAAGGGCAGAGATCTATTCATGGGAATTATAGGCCTGTCAGTCTAATGTTGGTAGTTTGTAAACTATTTGAAGGAATAAGGGATCATATCCAAGAATTTGCTGATGAAAACAGTGTAATTATCAGTAATAAGCACTGTTTTTTTTTGAAAGGTCACTCTTGCCAAACCAACCTATTAACCTTCTAGGAGGAAGTGAGCTGCCATCTGGACAAAGGTAGAGCGGTGGATGTGGTATATCTAGATTTTGCAAAAGC
The DNA here is from genome assembly GCF_905171775.1 of Rana temporaria. Taxonomy (NCBI): domain Eukaryota; kingdom Metazoa; phylum Chordata; class Amphibia; order Anura; family Ranidae; genus Rana; species Rana temporaria. Next base: position 20,641,819 of record NC_053494.1, on the reverse strand, counting down.
ATTTGATACAGTCCCCCACAAATGCTTAATTTACAAGCTGAGGTCTGTAGGCATGGACCATAAGGTTTGTTCTTGAATAGAAAACTGGCTATGGGGTCATGTCCAAAGGGTTGTGATAAATAACATACTTGGGCTAATGCATTTCAAATGGTTTAACATTGAAAAATGTATGGTAATGCATTTGGGGGGGTAAAAATATAAACACAAGTTACTCATTAGTGGGAGAACCCCTATGGGCTTCCAGGATGGAGAAGGATCTAGGGGTCCTAGTTAAAGGCAGACTGAGCAATAGCATTCAGTGTCAAGCTGCGGCTACCAAAGCCATCAGAATATTAGTATGCATTGAAAAACGAATTTACTCTAGAGATTAAGGGCCAGATCCACAAATAAGTTACGTCGGCATATCTATTGATACGCCGCGTAACTTCCAGGATGCTCCAGCGTATCTTTGTTTTGTATCCACAAAACAAGATATGCCTAAATGGGGGCTAGATCCGACTGACGTACGTCTTAGTACGCCGTCGGATCTTAGGTGCATATTTACGCTGGCCGCTAGGTGGCGCTTCCGTTGATTTCCGCGTAGAATATGCAAATTAGCTAGATACGCTAACGTTACCCCTGGGTCTATGAGGCGTACGCAATGTTAAGTATGGACGTTGGGCCAGCGTCAAATTTTCTGTTGTTTGCGTAAAACGTTCGCGAATAGGGATTTGTGTAAATTACGTTCACGTCGAAAGCATTGACTATTTGCGACGTGATTTCGAGCATTCGCACTGGGATACCCCCATGGACGGCGCATTTCATTTACGTGGGGTCAAGTTGAATTACCATAAAACACACCCACATCTTTGTCATTTGAATTCCGTGCCCTTACGCCGACACATTTACACTACGCCGCCGTAACTTATGGCGCAAATTCTTTGTGGGTAAGGATCCTCCACTCTAAGTTACGGCGGCGTAGTGTATCTGAGATATCTGAGATACGCTACGCCCGCATATATTTACGCCAAGGTACGTGGATCTGGCCCTATATAATTATTCTGCCACTTTATAAGACTCTGGTTCGGCCGCATCTGGAATATTCCATTTAGTTCTGGTCACCAATCCTCAGAAGGGATGTGCTGGAGCAGGAGAGAGTCCAGAGAAGGGCAACTAAATTAATAAGGGGACTGGAGGACCTTAATTATGAGGAACGACTGCAAGCGCTAAATTTATTCTCCCTGGAGAGGAGATATTATAGCGATATGCAAATATCTCAACAGTGATCCCAACATAAGTATGAAACTTTTCAGTCCCAGGGAGTGTAAGAGGACACGGGGGCCACATGATGAGACTGGAAGAGAAGCGGTTTAACCTTAAACTGTGTAGGGAGTTTTTCACTGTCAGGGCAGTATGGATGTGGAACTCCCTTCCATCTGTGGTGTCGGCAGGAAGTATGTATAGTTTTAAAAGAATCTTGGATGGGCATGTTAGCAAAAAATTTACAGGGATATGGGAAATGAAAAAACACACCTACGCAGGTTGAACTGGATGGACTGTTGTCCTTATTCAACCTTACCAACTGTGTAACATTAGCAATCTTGCATGTGTTTTTACAAAAACAACAAAGCATGGGGTGTGCACTGATATCACTGAACGTAATTGCATACTTATCGTGGGATACTGTCACCCACATCCACAGGCCACACTTGACAGGCCCACCTTCCAGGAGGCCCTTCCTAGATCACGCCCATATTCCAGGCAGTCTTTTCCTAAATATGCAGTAACTGCCCGCTCACAGCTGTGAAAACTTCAGTTAATACCTTGTTTGAGTTGATGAAATAAGGTTGATGCTGTAATCCCAGAACACAGCCCTGGACAGAGGACTGAGATGCAGGACTGTCTTGGACAGTTGGCATCCTGTAAAAAGACTACTCAAAGTAAATAAAGTTATAGTGCATGCTTCATGGAGGGTGTTACAGTGCATGCGCTTAGAAGCACACTTTGACCTTCACAAGCACACATATGTACAGTAATTCCATAAGCCAGCCATTCTCAAACAGGGTTCGGTGTAATTTTAGGGTTCCTCCAGAGGTTGCTAGGTGTAGTTTAAGCTGTGACTGATTGACCTCCTATTTGATGGGACCTGCATAGTTTCCGGGGTCAACACCACTTGGTAGAACCAGCTGCATGAAAACAATGTTGGATTTAGTTGTCTATAAGGGTGGCGGGGGGGGGGGGTATTCTACCTGCTGACCACCAATGTAAGGGACAGTCTTCAGCATAAGTTCCCCCAGCAATCTGAACAAAAACAAACAGAAGAGCTCAGGAGGAATCGGTGTACTATTGTATTGTATTCTGACAGGGGAGCAGCCTCCCTGCCAGAACACACCGGTGCAGGTGCGTAACTAGAACCTTCAGGGCCCCGGTGGACCCCCCTTCCATCCGATCCCCAGGCTTACAAGTTTGGGAGGGTGTCCATGGATATCCTCCCAGAACTCTGCCTCCTGTATGCCCCCTGGGACATGCATCCAGTGCAATCATGGTGGCCCTTTACCATGTGTAGCTCATCACATGTAAACAGACTTGCTGGGTATCAGCAGCCCTTTCCTCCCAAGCTGTGTCTGTGTAAGGAAAGGAAAGGCCGTAACTGCCAAGAATGTCAGTAAATTGTTTACACTGATAATCAGTGCCACCTATAAGTGTTTGGCAATGTCACCTATTAGTGTCTATCAGTGCTCGGCAATGCCACCTATTAGTGTCCATCAATGCTGCCTATCAGTGCTGCATTTCAGTGCCGCCTATCATTGCTCATCAATGCTGCTTATCAGTACCACCTACCAGTGCCCATCAATACTGCCTATCAGTGCCCATCAATGCTGCCTATCAGTGGCCATCAATGCCACCTATCAGCATCCATCCGTTCTGCCTATCGGTGCTCAATGCCCGTCAGTGCCGCCTATGAGTGCCCATCAATTTTGCCTATCAGTGTCCATCAATCATGCCTATCACTGCTACCTATTAGAGCTTATTAATGCCACCTATCAATGCCACATATCAGTGCTTATCATTGCTGTCTATTAGCGCCTATCAGTGCCACCTATAAGTTCTCAATGCCTATCAGTGCCGCCTATCAGTGCTTATAAATGCCGCCTATCAGTGCAGCCTGTGAGTGCTGTCTATCAGTGCTCATTAACCTCCCTGGTGGTCTGATTATGTCAGTATTTGTAAATGTCAAAGCGGTACCGGTACATTGTTTTGCATGGAAATTTGTTGTTTTATATTGTAGGCCTGTACTGTAATTCTAAGGAATAAGTCACTTAAATCTGTCCAAACAAGAGTCTAATAGATATCTCGGGTATGATAATGTTTGAAACACAAAATCATAAGTTATAATATAATAAATTATAAATAATTATAACAAATAATAATACATTTAATTCAATAATGTAAGAAAAAAAAAAGAAATTTGTCCAAATGAATCACTATCGCTCCATTCTGCAAGTGATTCTAATTTACTATCGCTGTTTTCTAGCCGGTCTAAAACCGCTTTTGACCTCAAGGGACGCTTTTTGGATGCCATGGACGTTCTCAAGTTTCCAGGCAGAAAAAACTGTAAAAGTGCAGGCAGGGCACTGGACAAAGCACTAGGGACAAAACTGAGGTGAAATGGTTTGATACAGTAATGTAATCCTAACAGATTACAATGTATTGTGTGTATGTCATGTTTTGTTTACTTTTTTTAATTCCGCGCCAGTTCCGCCCCTCCTGCGTCGTGGCCGATTGCAGGGTATGGAACCCGAAAGACGGATGACGGTGTTCCATCTGATTAGGCGACCCGTCATATCTTGTAACGGAAGTGACGTTCCGTCGCCACCATCTTGCTACACCCCACACTTGTCCACAGTAAGAATACCAAGAAGGCACCAAGCGGACATCTTTTTACACCCACCAGAGTTTTGCATCTCAATTTATTTGTAACAGCAAACTGCTTTCAACATCAAAAGAGTGTCACATATTTCTTAATACTGTATTTTAGTATATAAGCTCAGTATATTGTTACAAATAAGTGTGAGATGCAAAACTCTGGTGGGTGTAATAAGATATCTGCTTGCCGCCTTCTCACTGTGTCTGTACTGTGGGCGAGTGCGAGGTGTAGCAAGATGGTGGTAACGGAACATCACTTCCGTTACAAGATATGTTGCGTCGCCTAATCTGACGGAACACCGGCATCGGCCGGAGGACATCGGGGATCGTAGGGACAAGGTAAGTAACACTATAGTGTAATCACGAGTGTGGCTCAGGGTTACCGCTTTTGGTACTGAAAACTAACCCAAAACACACTCGGGATTACCGGCAGGAAGACTATTGCCACCTATCAGTGCTGCCTATTGGTGCAGCCTATCAGTGCTGCCTATTGGTGCAGCCTATCAGTGCCTAAGAGTGCCACCTATCATTGCTCATCCTTGCCACCTATCATTGCCACCTATCAGTGCTCATCAATGCCCATCTGTGCCGCGCCACATATCCGTGCCACAGATCTTTTCTCATCAATGCCACCTATCACTGCTACGTATCAGTGCCACCTACCAGTGTCACCTATAAGTGCCCATCAGTGGCACCTATCAGCACTGCCTATCGGTGCAGCTGATCAATGCTGACTGCCTCCTCAGCACGGCTCTGAGTACAGTGCATCTCTCATACAATTCAGAGCTGACAGTTCTCCCTGCTCCCCCCTCCATCCCTTCTTCCTCTCGCATGGGATGACACAGCCGATCTGCTCCTTCTCCCCCCCCTCTCCTGTGCGTATGCTGTGGGAAGTCAAGAGTGAAGCTAAAGAGCTCACACCTACCGCGGGACACACACAGGAGAGGGGAGGGGGAGCAGATCGGCTGTGTCATCCCATGTAAGAGAGAAAAAAGGGAGGGAAGACGGAGGGGGGAGCAATGAGAACTGTCCACTCTGAGCTGTATGAGAGACGCACTCTCCGCTCAGAGCCTTGAGACTAACAACAGTGGCGGAATGCCAGGGTCCAGTCGCAAGTGTGACTACTGCGACCCTGGTAGTTCCACCACTGCACTGGTTAGAGCTGCTCAGCCATTGGCTAAGAGTGCTGATCGGATGCCGATCGGCAGACCTTTTTTAGTCATGCCCCTTCAACAGAAGCTGGCTGAACGGCTTCTATTGAACCGGCCGATGCCTCCCAATATTCAGCCAGTGTGTACTAGGCTTTACACTACAGTTCCATCAGAACACTAAGGAGGAAGTTGAGTGGTGGAATAGCTTTTAGCAGACTGCACTGGAAATGTCTTCCTCTTGGCAGTGTGGGAGTACATGTGAGCACATCAGGCCGTGTGCACACATCTCTGCAGAAGACCAGACCCGTGGGGCCCAGAGCTTGCGGCCTGATAGCAATGATATGGGGCAAGTCGTGGTGATCCCATTAATCTTGTCCTTGCTGCAGGGAGACTGGAGCGCTCTCTCAAACTTCACTCCTGATCACTGGAGCTATCTGCATGGAGACAAGAGGCCCCATTTTCTACAGCAGCAGTCTATAGTCATACCGCAGGGACTGGTGAGAGGGTTCACTGCTCACTATTTGCACATTTATAGCCAAGACTGACTTACTGGAAGCAGGATATTTTGTACTTATCGTCTACACTGCATACAGGTTCACCAAGACTCTTGTTAAGTGCACCAACACTGCTTATGGGCCCCAACTATAGCCAGCAGAAGAACACAGTACAGGACTTCCCCCATAGAGCCATTCTACACCCCCTATCTATTTCTCATTTAACCACTTGCCCACCGGGTTAATTCTGGCACTTCTCTCCTTCATGTGAAAATCACAATTTTTTTGCTAGAAAATTAATCAGAACCCCCAAACATTATATATTTTTTTTTAGCAGACATCCTAGGGAATAAAATGGCAGTCATTGCAATACTTTTTGTCACACCGTATTTGCGCAGCGGTCTTACAAGCGCACTTTTTTTGGATAAAAATCACTTTTTTTAATTAAATAAGACAACAATACATTTTGCCCAATTTTTTTATATATTGTGAAAGATAATGTTACGCCGAGTAAAATGATACCCAACATGTCACGCTTAAAAATTGCGCCCGCTCGTGGCATGGCGTCAAACTTTTACCCTTAAAAATCTCGATAGGCGACGTTTAAAAAATTCTACAGGTTGCATTTTTTGAGTTGCAGAGTAGGTCTAGGGCTAGAATTATTGCTCTCACTCTAACGATCGCGGCGATACCTCACTTGTGTGGTTTGAATACCGTTTTCATATGCGGGCGCTACTCGCGTATGCGTTTGCTTCTGCGCGCGAGCTCGTCGGGATGGGGCGCTTTAAAAAAAATTTTTTTTGTTTTCTTATTTATTTTTATTTAGTTTTATAATTTTTTACACTGAAATAAAAAAAAAAAAAATTGATCACTTTTATTCCTATTACAAGGAATGTAAACATCCCTTGTAATAGAAAAAAGCATGACAGGTCCTCTTAAATATGAGATCTGGGGTCAAAAAGACCTCAGATCTCATATTTAGACTTAAATAAAAAAAAATAAAAAATGTCATTTTTTCAAATGACAAAAAAAAAAATGTTTCTTTAAGAGGCTGGGCGGGACTGACGTTTTGACGTCACTTCCGCCCAGCAGAGCTATGAGGACGGGTGAAGGAGATTTCTCCTTCAGTCCCGTCCCCGCTCAGCTGCCGGACACATCCGATCCCCTCCGCTGCTACCGACGGCTCCGGTAAGCGGCGGGAGGGGGGGGGCCCTCTCCCGCCACCGATAACGGCGATTCGCCGCGGAGACCGCCGTTATCGTGTACACCACCGCCCCCTGAAAAGATGAATATCTCGGTTGTGGCAGCAGCTGCTGCCGTTATCGAGATATTCAACTTTAAAAACAGGACGTCTTTTTGACATGGGGCGGTGGTCAAGTGGTTAAAGGGAACCTCCTTCCAGTTAGCCTAGACCTCGCATAGTCACCCTTAATGCACTTTGGCAGTATAGTCTCCTGAACACAGTTATTTTAATTACATTACTGTCCATTGTTGTACTCACAGTAATCTTGCCACTGTTTGTTCTGATTCTGGTGGATAGTGTTCTTCTTTTCCTACTGTTGACTATAGATCATACTACATGTTGAGTTGCTACTATTGCTTATCCACTTTCATGCCTTTATCGTTACCAATGATACTGTGTGACAATATTTTGCCTTTTCTAATTGTTTGGTGTCAGTTTCTTAAATACAGCATCATTATTGTGTATCTCCTATTGCATTCTGTGATCATGCAAGCTGTCTTCATTTAACCTAGTGTGTCAGAGGGGCTGTAGTCCTTCAGGAGGTCTAGGTAAAGAACAGGAAACACATCCTATCAAGCAGCTCCTGTGTGGGTAGAGCTACACTTGAACACAATAATTAGATTTTAAAAGTTGCTTGCAGTCTTTTTGAATCTGCAGCTGTCATTAAAAGAATGCCTGGTGATCCTACCATGAAGGTCCTTGTTCAGGCACTTCCTGTTATAGGCTATTAACTGTCTTTGAATATTCTGTTTCTTCGTTGTCACACTGCTGCATTTGCTGGCAGTGCGCACATCTGCGTTCTCATGCAAACTCACAACACGAGCATGCCTATCATTTCCATAGTCATTTTTTGCCCGGCCTTTGCACTCTTCCTCTGAATTAGGTTCTCTGTCTACAGTTTGTGGAGGAGAAAATCCACTTTAACAGAAGTGTCAGTGTTTCAGTGAAGCTGTAAATCTTGTTTTTCCAATCCATCTAAAGCTCAGACTGATCCACATTCTATTCTCACAAAGCAGCCTAAGTATTAAAATATCATTAGTGTTCCAGTCTAACTGGTTTGCATGCTCATTATTTCATTCCTTTTATGTTAAAGCAACTTGTTTTTTGTTACAAAGTATTTTCAGTTGCCATTTTGTACAGATTTAGGTAGAGGTAACCCAAACTGAATGTAACTGTATCATGAACAAATGCTGCTTCATGTTTACATGCACTTCAACAAAGTCTGCCTGGCATTTCTCAAGGCAGGACCAGTGGACCATACAACGACCAATATTTTGGGCTGTGCAGTGAGGGAAAAGAAGTATTTGATCCTCTGCTGATTTTGTATGTTTTCCCACTGACAAAGAAATGATCAGTCTATAATTTTAATGGGAGGTTTATTTTAATAGTGAGAGACAGAATAACAACAAAAAAATCCAGAAAAACGCATTTCAAAAAGTTATAAATTGATTTGCATTTTAATGAGTGAAATAATTATTTGACCCCTTTGCAAAAAAGTCATTATGGTTTGGGGGCTGATATTTGGTAACCCGAACCTTCAGCTCCCTCCATATATTTTCTATGAGATTAAGGCCTGGAGACTGGCTAGGCCACTCCAGGACCTTAATGTGCTTCTTCTTAAAGCGGTAGTTCACCCTCACTTACATAATTTTTCCATCGAGACAGGCATTGTAGCGCGAGCTACAGTATGCCTGTCCCGATTTTTTTACCCCCGTACTCACTGTGTACCTGTACGATAAAGATTTCGGCTCCCGCGGGGAATGGGCGTGCCTATGGAGAGGGAGGATGATTGACGGCCGGCCCTGGCACGTCACTCTCCCCGAAGACAGCCGGAGTAGGTCTCGGCTCTTCACGGCGCCTGCGCACAGGCTATGCGCAGGCGCCGTGAAGAGCCAAGCCTATTTTGGCTATTTCCGGAGAAGCGTGACGCGCCAGAGCCGGCCGTCAATCATCCTCCGTCTCCATAGGCACGCCCATTCCCCGGTATCTTCGATGTACGAGTACAAGGTGAGTACGGGGGTAAAAAAATCGGGACAGGCATATACTGTAGCTCGCGCTACAATGCCTGATTTTATGGTAGAATAAAAAAAAAATTTTTTTTTGCGTTCATAGGGTGAACCCCCGCTTTAAACCACTCTTGTGTTGCCTTGGCTGTGTGTTTTGGGTCATTGTTATGCTGCAATGTCCATGTAGGACACATTTTCAATCCCCTGGCTGAGGGAAGGAGGTTCTCACCCAAGATTTGATGGTACATCGTCCCTTTGATGCAGTGAAGTTGTCCTGTCCCCTTAGCAGAAAAACACCCCCAAAGCAGAATAATGTTTCCACATCCATGTTTGATGGTGGGGGATGGTGTTATTGGGGTCATAGGCAGCATTCATCCTCCAAACATGGCGAGTTAAGTTGATGCCAAAGAGATTGATTTTGGTCTGCTCTGACCACAACACTTTCAACCAGTTCTCCTCTGGATCATTCAGATGTTCATTAGCAAACTTCAGACAGGCCTGTATATGTGCTTTCTTATACAGGGGGACCTTTTGGGCACTGCAGGATTTCAGTTCTTGACGGCTTGTGTTACCAATTGTTTTCTTGGTGACTATGGTCTCAGCTGCCTTTAGATCATTGATCAGATTCTTCCGTGTTAGTTCTTGGCTAATACCTCACCGTTGTCATGATCATTGAAACTCCACAAGGTGAGATCTTGCATGGAGCCCCAGACCGAGGGAGATTAACAGTTATTTTGTATTTCTTCCATTTGCGAATAATCGCACTAACTGTTCTCACCCTCTCCCCAAGCTGCTTGGCGATGGTCTTGTAGCTCATTCCAGCCTTGCGTAGGTCTACAATCTTGTACCTGACATCCTTGGACAGCTCTTTGTTCTTGACCATTGTGGAGAGATTGGAATCTGATTGATTGCTTCTGTGAACAGGTGTCTTTTATACTGGTAACAAGCTGAGATTGGGAGCACTCCCTTTAAGGGCCAGTTCACACCAGACGCAGTTCCGTTCAGTTCTGTGTGCTTTTTTTCTGCACAAAATGCATCCAATGTTTTGCATGTATTCCAATGGCTCTAGTTCACACCATGCAGCCAGTTTCCGGTCAGTTTCTGCACCGGAAACGGACTGCATGGTGTGTACATGGAAAACACTGTGCATGCATTTTTTTTTTTTTTTATCAAGCAAAACGTACTTATTGAGCACAAAAGGAATTTGTACACACATGGTTCAGAGCAAAACAAATACAAAAGAACAGTCAGTACCGACACATACTGCAGTAACGTATTACGTAAGAACAATGGCAACCCACTCTTTACTGCAGATAAAAGGAACATTCCGCCCCCCCCCATCCAGATAAGGAAATTAGAGCAACCATATATACTCTATGAAAACAATCGGTCATAGACCAGATCCAATGGGGCCAGTCCGGGAACACCTAGCCATGGGGCCCACAGTTTATCAAATTTACCTCTTTTGCCCCTATGTTGATAGATCAGTTTTTCTAAACGGATAGTGTCACCCATTTGGGCAAGCCACTCACTCCTGCAATGTGGGGGGTTCCGTGGATTTCCAGTGCCTCAGGATTACCTTCCTAGCTTGAAAGAGAGCCCTTGCCACCGCCTGCCTGTGGGCGTCCCTGTGCATGCATTTTTAGTGCAGAAAAAATGCACAAGAAACTGTACAGAATTGCGTCTGGTGTGAACTGGCCCTTAGAGAGTGCTCCTAATCTCAGCTCGATACCTCTGTAGAAGACACCTGGGAGCCAGAAATCTTGCTGATTGATAGGGGATCAAATTTTTATTTCACTTATTAAATGCAAATCAATTTATTACTTTTTTGAAATGCGTTTTTGTGGATATTTATGTTGTTATTCTGTCTCTCACTGTTAAAATAAACCGACCATTAAAATTATAGACTGATAATTTCTTTGTCAGTGGGCAAATTTACAAAATCAGCAGGGGATCAAATACTTTTTTCCCTCACTGTAGGTGCACTCACTCAGCCCCCCCAGCACTGTCACCGACAACTCCCAGTCACCGTTTATGATCAAGAGCCAGTAGGACAGGCTCCTAATCACGTGACCACTGTGACAGCCAATCTCAGTGATCGTGTATTCAGGGGGTACAGAAAAAGCCTCCAGTGTTAAAGAGCCACTTAAGGGGCCAGTGTTGCCAGCAATAAGTGATTAGGTATATGGTATGTTAATATTTCTCCAGTTTCTTGTACAAAGAGTTTTATTGAAAAACACATCAACAATCAAAAAAAGAGAATACAAAAGAAAAAAAGCAGTGGAGGACACACCATAAGCTTATCATATATCAGAAAAGATAGTCCGTAAACCTGAGGTTAGTCCAGCTCCTAGGGATCCGAAAGCAAATCTAGAAGGCCGGCAATAGAATGTCCTCAACTCAAGTGGCCTGCTAGAGTGACCTAATGCTGGCTTAGGTAACATTCCGGTTATCACACCGGGGTAAATGTAAAACTTAAAAGCACAGTTGTTATACGATACACAACCTTAAAAAAAAATATATATATATATACATATATATAAAAATAAATGATATAACAAAAATAATTAAAAAAAATATATATATATAAATAAAATTCAAGCAGGCACATAGCAGAGGATATCAGTATTCCAATTTGTAAAATAAATAATGCATCCTGTGAATATTTCTCCAGTTTCTGAGCAAAACAATTGTAATTTTTGTATAGTGTCTCCATTAAGCCATAGATTATACAATTTTCTTTCCTTCCACCACAGGAAAAATAATTCAATAGCCTTTTTGGTTTGTGCGCTCATGCACAGTGTAGTTCAGGTTTTAAGTTTTCTATGATCCAGTGTTGAACCATCTTTGACATGTGTTTTTTTCAGTATGAAGACGTCCCCATGTTGCACCGTCGGTTTAATATTCTCCTATTTGTTCCATATCCCTAGTTATGGCCATCACGTGCAGCATTTTAAGGTTCTTCGAGAAAAATCTGGAACCTACTTCCTGTGGGAAACCAAATTTGGCTCGCTCAACGAACTTGTGGAATTTTATCGATCGAGTTCCATCGCCAAGACCCATCCAGTACTTCTGCGAGATGAAGAGGAGAAGGTAAAGATTTGGGACGGTTGTACGTGTCCACCCTATGTACTTCAACTGTGTATTTTAATCCCAATTCCAGACAAAACCAGATATTATGTTTTGGATAAATTGTGGAATGATTGGATTGTTTTAAAACTGGAAACGCCCCAGTAGAATTTGATTCAAACGTTTGTGCAAAAATTCTGAAAATCGTTTGTCAGACTATAAAATTTTGCCAAAGTTTAGTTAACTAGTTTCATTCAAAAGGTCCTAAATTTTCATCTAGGATAAGGGTCTGGTATAGATGAAGGGAATCCCCAGCTGTTTGCTTACAAACAGAAGTAAAGTGGCTGGGATTTGTCATTTACTGACAACTTAAACAGCATTTTTTTCTTGTTGTTGTCAGTTTTGCTGTAGTAGGTTGCATCCATCATACAGGTGTTCCACTTCTCAGGCAGAGCATCCCAAGGCATGTTTAAAAAATTGCAGTTTTAATGTTGCCTTCAGGTGCCAATAAAATTGCTGCTCCCTGCCAAACTGATTTATTTTTTTAACTTTTTTTGCTTTTATACATATCTCCAGGGCAGTCCCTATCCCCCTTTGTAAGTTCCTTGACAATCTCTTTCCTGTTAGCGTAGAAAATGGCCATTATTGTTTTTTAACATTCAGTCCTGGTTGACTTCAGTGGGGTTCATATTCAGCACCTGAACCAAGGCCACTGATTGGGGGGTACCCCTGGTCCTCCTGTAGGGTGCTCGGACAGAAGGGGCAGGGGGACAATTACAGAAGAATGCCCTGTGCTGCTTTCTGCAGCAGCTGAATGCCGGTTTCTCTCCCTCCCGCCAGCTTTTAGCTGCTGCAGGGAGAGACAGGCACAGGGTATCATTCTGTAATGGCCCCCTCCCTGTTCTGCCAACATCTTTGTCTCCCATGTGTGCCCGAGCCCCCTCCCGCAGCTGTGCCTGCTTACTTGTCCCAGCATGGGATGTGTCAGAATGGAGAGTCATGAAAAGGTAAGAGAAAAATATTATTTTGTGCTAAACCCTTTAAAGAGATTTATTTAAGAAAAAAATAAGTTTTTAGCCAAAACAACTCCTGCGCTTGCACACGCATATAATTGATCCCACCACCCAGCAGATTCCAGAATTGCATACTGAGCTGTTGTGCAAATATACTGCCACTACCTATAATCCCTGTATCATGTCTAATATGTATATTTCCTATGATCATCAGCTCCATCTAGTGGCCATAATGTGGTATTTTCCTGAAATACTGCAATCAGGAAAATATTGCATTATGATAACTAGATGGACCAAACAATCATGGTAAATACACATTAGACACAATACAGGGATTACACTTGTCAGAAGACTTGAGACACTTGCACAGCTAATTGTTTTAGAAATAGACGTCACAGTATGTCTCTTCTGCAGCAGAAAGTCTGACTGTTCGCAGATTTTTGGTGCCGCTTTAAGTAATATTTCATGGAGAGGCACAGCAGCATTGTCCTATGTTATATTCCTGTGGTCAGAGGTTAGGTTAGGTTATCTTGGTGTTTATGGCTGATATATCAGTGAAATTTCTCATGCCCTTCCTATTCAATTACACATTATATACAAGAGCATTGGGATAAGAGTCGTCCTTTAAACTTTTCGCTCTGTTTGTGTCCCGGGCATTTACAAGCAGAACCGGGCACACAACTCGCAATAAAATCCTTGGCTGCGGCACCGTGTCATTATTTTGGTATTAACTCTCATCCAATCACACACCCTCATTGCCTTTTTACAGGTGGCAAACCCTAAACGTATAACGCTGTAAAGATTTACCCAGAGAAAAAGCCACATACCAATAATTACTGACATGCTTCAGGCCTTTGGACCTGCCCAGCTTGTACATAGGCTGAACATCAAGCTCACCGGAGAAAATCACATTCATAGGTGTCACGGTGTGTGTTTACATCGGAGGATCCCCGAGGCATTCCTGAGATATAGATCTGTTTTATGCTGGTCACACAGGCAGATTTTGTTTACCAGCAGCCACGTGGTGTGAGGGTGTTCCTGATGGGGTATAGGGTGAATCAGTTACTTAGAAATGGTTTGAAGAAGGCAAACTGGTCTCCCAATTTTGAGCATTGCTTGTGATTTTTGGGCTGTTATTGATCAGCAGAAGATCAGCACTATAAATGCTTTATATCACACAGGGAAAATTTCCCACCTTGTTGAAAAGATTCAGAACTGATCATTCACTTGTCTATGGAGAAGGAGCAGTTGTAGAAATCTGGTTTAACAAACATCCAATTACTTTATTTCACCCATGCAGTCTGCCAATCGGACAACCGATGGGTTATTTTTTCAGTTTTTGTTTGCTTCAGGTGCTAAAGACACTGGGTGGACCTCCTCAATATGCTGTTCTTGACACCATATATCTGAGAGGAGATCAGTAATGACCTGTTCTTTCAAATTTCAACAAGTAGGAACAGCAAGAAGTGGGTAACTCATGTGACTGAGGTGCAGGGCTTTCCATTGAATGCAAGGCCCCAATACAATGCCTACATCATTCTCTAGTTTTTTGTCAGAGTAGTATCAGGGGAACTAGGTTGGGTTTCACTTCTGCTACCTGCTAGCAGAGCTCATGGGACCTCTGAGCTGGTGGATGCAGGTGGGGACAGCCATGCATGGAAGGCGCATTCATTTTATATTCATTCTGTCTAAAGTCGTTTGTTCTAATCTTTTTCCACTTCACTTTTTTAACAAATAAAAAATATTGACGTGTGAGGGTTTTTATAGATGAAGTAGTACCGGTCCTTTTCTCTTTCTTTTTTTTGGTGATTATAAACTAATACCTATCAATTGGTGGTACTTTATAATGCTGCCTTATTTAGTATTTCAAGGTTCTGTCTTGTACATCTTTGGATGTCGTTGTGTTACTTTTTACGTGACTTCTTTCTCCTGATCTTACAGAAATGGCCATAGATAGAAGCACAGGCTGCACAACAGTTTGTCTCAGTGCTGAACAGGTTTATTTTTCTGAATCGCTCACACTTCCCCTAGACTCTGCACCCATCCAATGTGTTTCGCCCTGCCTTAGGGCTCATTCACATGGGATAACCCAAAACATGACCAGTTAAAGTGTTAGGTGCCACACCACAACCACCCTGCAGCCACGTGCAATGCTAACTGTTGTGCCAAGGTGGTTCAGACTTTTTAGACATATCACCTCCTCAGCGCGTGTCAAATGCCCTTTGAAAGGGGATACCCTTGAGACTGCTTTTCCCAGGGATAAATATTTAAAAAGGCACCTGCTCACCTGTGACTTACAAACAATAGAGCTGCCTTCCTTTATAGTGAAAAACTATATGCACATAAAACCAAAACAAGGGTATGGCACTAATGCACATTTATAACATACATTTAAAAAGAGTTTTAATAATTGACTGAAAAGTCCATAAACAGCGTGATAAATCCACACCATAGAGTGTAATCTTCTGGTGACTAATCTTCCAATAAGACACCAAATACCACCACCAGGGTGAGAAGTGCACACTCACCATCACTCCAGTGACCTCCAAATGAATAAAGGTCAAAAAGCACTTTGGGATATTTGGTAAATGTCCTATATCTCCAATCATCTCTTCAAAGGGTACTACCACAATAAACCAAAAAAATGTACTATGGTGTAGTATTTTTTTGCACCAAGTATTAAAATATAACAAGGTATTGCACTCACTTGTAGATGTACCCTGACTCGGCACAAATGAGGTCTTAAGCACTGCTGCAACTCCCTCAAGGGATCTCCATTCATTCCACTAATAGGAAGGTTGGGCTGGACATGACGTCACTGGCGTGGCTTCCTGAGGACGTGGTTTGCAAAACTAGTTGAGGCTCCACGGGTGTTGTCACTTCCGGCTTTGTTCTGACGTCACATCCAGCCCCGAACTTCCGTTTGGTGGATCCCTTGAGATACAGTGGTGCTAAGACCTAAAATACTGTTTACATTTGTGCCGAGTCAGGGCACATCTGCAAGTGAGCGCAATACCTTGTTATCTTTTAATACTTGGTGCATACTTGGTGCAATAAAAATACTACACCATAGTACTTTTTTTCTGGTTTTATTGTAGTGGTACCCTTTGGAGAGATGTTGGGAGATATAGGACATAATTGGAAGATCTAATTAAGAGATGTTGAATGTTTTCGATGAGTTACCAAATATCCCTAAGTGCTTTTTGACCTTTATTAATTAAGCTGGGGTGATGGTGAGTGTGCACTTCTCACTGTGGTGGTGGTAATTGGTGTCTTAAGGGTGTCCTGGCCTTAACCCTCTTTCCCCTCAAAATATAAAAAGGACTTTTGAGAGATATAAAACCTCTTTTACATCCAAGAAGTGTCTGGCGCCCAATAACTTTATCCACCTTGCACCCACTATGCCTCACAACCCTCCACATACAGAAGGATGTCAGCTCTCTTTGGCCCTGAAGGTTCTCATTAGACTGGAGGAGGCTAGAGACTTTTCTACATCCACATCCCACTTGTGTTCCGAACACAAGCCTTCTGCGTTTACAAGAGCATGGCCATTCAAAGCCTTGTGTGCATGGACCCTCAATCCAGAGATCCTCTTTGTGTTCTGAATAGTTGATATATGTACTCTATAATAAAGTTTCAGGATAATGAAGAGAGATTTTTATCAGGAGTCGGGCGTGTTTCGTAGGCTTGGCCTCATCACAGGCGATTTTGTAAAGTCAATCACCTCATCGTTGGCAAGCCTTCAAGTCTTTAATGTATATTTTTTTTCAACGACAGTTTCATTACAGTGATGCTAAAAAATGCCAGGCCCCCGCCCAGCCCAGAGGTGCCGAGTCTGTGTATGTAATTGTGAAAGCGATAGGACACGTGATTGGGACTGATGAGTGTCAGGGTTGTCATTGCGCTGTCTGGTTACAGAACCAGCCCACAGACACGAGACAGAAGCAATGTCGGGCCTCATTATTCAAAATGTCTGGTGAGCCTGCTGCATTGCTGCCCAGCAATCATTTAGTGTCTGCATGTTCTTCAGAGGTCCCTGCACAGTCAACGTACTGACATTGGTGATTGGAGCGCTGTAGATGGGACTATATAAGAGGGGCACATTGGACTCGTGGAGATCCAGGATGCTGCTCTCTCTCACAGCAGTACAGATCTCAAGTGTGCTGATGTGGAGGTTTATATAGGGATCAGGAAAAAAACACTACAAATACTTTTGTTTCTATGTAGGTGCTGAACAAGAAAAAAAAATACAATTGGGCTTTGGGCATGCAAAGCCGAACGCCAGCGTAGAATATCGGTTAATGGGTTAGTTCACCTTTTCAAAAAAAATGAAGGTGAATTTACTCCCTACACTCTCCCCACACCCCCCAGTCCCCACTGCACCTCCTTCCTTGATTATCTTCTGTTGCCCATGCAGCCAGTGTAGCAGGTCAGGGATCTGAAAAATATAGTTCACAGGGGGCGGAGGCTGTGAAGCATTGTGGTAGTGAGCAGGCATTGGTCAACGCTGGCATGTGGCCTTGCTGACCAATGAGAATTGCTCTGAGTTGTCCCGACATTCCAGAAGCAAAAAAGGTAGCAGAAGAGCACAGCTTCAAAATGCCCGGAACACTACACTGGCAAGTGCATTTGTAAACCCAGGTATTACCATATATGATGCAGTGACATCATTGGTGGGCTGTACATAGCCTGTGCAAAGAGCAGAGTTGTAGAAGGGGTCCAGCAGGCCTACCCCCTTCAGGAAATAATGGGGGGGGGGGTATAGACAAGACCAGTCACCCTGAACCAGGACTGGGACTTGGACAGGAGGAGCGGCTGCCCTGGGCTCAGGCATTATGTGATGTGGGGGGAGTTCCTGATGCTGCGAGCTGACAGGAGTAGTGGCAGTGGCTTCATTACTACTGTCAGGGTTTGGTGTAGGAAGGGAAATATAGGGGGGATTTTTGCTGGGAGAGGGGATGGGGGAAAATAATTTGTGCTAGGAGGGGGGATTGGGGTGGACTTGCGCTAGGGGGAGGGAAACTGGGGGGGGGGGGATGTGCTTAGGAGGTGTGGGGGGATTTTTTTTTTTTTTTTAGGAACAGGAATTTGGGGATGGGGGTAGGGTTGTCCCGATACCACTTTTTTTAGGACTGAGTACAAGTACCGATACTTTTTTTCAAGTACTCGCCGATACCGAATACCGATACTTTTTTTTAAATGTGTATCGGATCTGGCATCGGTATCGGGACAACCCTAGATGGGGGGCAAAGATTTGTGCTGGGAGAAGGTATTTCGCGCGGGGGGGGGGGGGTGTTTGTACTGGGAGGAGAGGGGAAACAATTTTGTGGAGATTTTTGTCTTGCAAATGTAATTTATGATTAGGAGGTCAGCGTGATTTCAGATTAGTGCTCTAGGGGGGGTTCTGACACATAATGCTCATACATCCTGGGGGGGCACAGTTGGGCATCTTCACTCTGGGCTCTAGATGACCCTGTCCTGGCGCTGCCCTGCACAAGGAGAGAGATCAGCAGTGAGCGGTCTTTATTACAGGAAGCTCCTGCACAGAGGGGAAGTCTCACTGGATTACTGCACAGATCTGGAAGAAATACACAAAGCACACCAAGATTCAAGTAAGAATACACAGGACTCTTCTATTTAGACAATATTTACTTATCACAAAGTTCACCTTTAAACAGTTTACTTGCACAAACTCTTCTGGAACTTTCACAATCTGGATATGTTGGCTGGATCATAGAGGAATCCAGTCCGTCACGGTTCCCCCAATCAACTTTCATCTCCTTCACTTGTCTGGGAATACGGCTAATGTTCTTTTCTTCTCTTTTCCGCAGAAGAAGAAGATTTTTGTCCAGGCCCAATATGACTACCGATCAGAAAAGGCCTACGAGCTCTCTTTCCAGAAAGGGGAAATCATTGAAGTCCTGGACAATGCAGATCCCTGCTGGTGGAATGGAAGGATTTCCGAAAGGGTTGGACTCTTCCCTCGGAACTATGTCAACCAGATCAACATGTGATGGTGTGACCATCGCTCCTCTGCTTAATGACTCTGAAACCAAGCTGTGTCAGCAGGTGACAACGACCTCAACCAAACTGAGAAAAGGTGGAATACCTCCTTATATTTTCTTATCATCATAGAGACTTTCCTATGGACTTTTATTTTTATTTCATAACTTATCTAGTAACAGAAAATCTTTTTTTCTTATTAAAGGGACAAATTATACATAAAATAAGTAGACTTTTATGTTTGCATCTGAAGTAATGCTCTAAAACAGGGGTTTCCAAACTACGGCCCATGGGCCACCTCCAGCCCACTACAAGATTTTATCCAGCCCTCAGCTAGGGTCAGTGGCGTATCCTCAATGGGCACACATTGAGGGTTACGATGAGCAGAGGATACCTATGGTCTCCGCCTTAACAACCACTCCCCCCTTAAACTGTACCTTGACTTTGATGGGGACACTGATATTAGGGGGACTCTCATATAAGAGAGACTCAAATGGGGGCCCTAAAGTAAGGGGCTCCGATGGTGACCCTGAGGTATGGGGGTATTCTGATGTACGGAGAAGTCTGATGGGAACCCTGAGGTACGGACGGGGGTTCTGATGGAGACCTTAAAGTAAGGGGGAACCCTGATGTAAGGGGGTATGCTGACGTAAGGGGAAGTCTAATGGGGACCCTGATGTAACCCCCTTGTGCTAAGGGGGGACTGTGATAGGAACCCTGATGTAAGAAGAGACTTTGCTGGGGATTGTTTGTCATACTGCAAATATTCATAACGTATACAATATGGTCCTCATGCTCTAAAAAAGACACCTGACCAACAAACAAACCTGGAAACCTTTAAGAGTAAATTGTGTTGACCTAAAGAGTGTAATTCATTTTTAGAGTCTTAAAAAGTGTATGCAACTGTCCAAGTTTCAATAAGACAACCTTTACTCCATTTCAGTGGAACTCCAGGCATACTGGTAAGTACACATGAAAAGAACTCACCACTCCAGGTGTAGCTGTTACCCACACCTGAGTGCTAGCCCCGGCTCGCCTCCATTGTCAAATAAGAAACGGCTGCACCTCAAGTGGGCTCCAAGTAAAGTTTATTGGAATATAAAAATATTGAAAATTACACCAGTGGACACCAGCAGTGGTCAAGGTAGGCGTGTTCCACATAACATAAATGTGCTTAATCATTACCTGGTACTGGTAATCCAGACTTGGACACATGCATTTTTTAAATATATATATATATGGGGACAAGTATTATGGATATAAAAATTATTTGTTGATGATAAGGGTGGAGTTCCTCTTTAAAGTGCCTTCATTGTTTAAAGTGTGTTATTTATTAAATGACATAGCTGTCTCTAAAAAGAACATCCTCTGACTTATATATAAGAATTTATTTTTGATTTCTTTGCTAAAAAATGTTTGTTGCCTCAGCAAGCCGCACACAAACTGGAGAGAGGCCGTGGCCTTTAAACAGCGCCTGGACTGTACAGTTTGCTATAATGTTGTACAAGCTATTAACAGAACAAAAATAAAAGTGGTTAGACGTTCATTTTATCAATTCTGAGAAAGACCGCTCCTGAGAAACCACCAAATCTTGTGTTTGTTTTTAGCCATATATGTCTCGAAGCAATCGCTGACCTTTCCTGATTAATCTTTGACTTGTTAGAGTGAGATTGTGTCTTTGGTGAGTGCTTCTATGAGTATGTAATGTTTACATAAAGTCATGTTTGTGTAACTTGTTGTAGACGTGTTGTACCATATCTCTAATATTATGTTACATATACAGATCTGTGCGTTTATTCTCTAGTGCCTCTTTGTATTGCAGCTAGTTGCTTGGTCT
Organism: Rana temporaria; assembly: GCF_905171775.1. Lineage (NCBI taxonomy): Eukaryota > Metazoa > Chordata > Amphibia > Anura > Ranidae > Rana > Rana temporaria. Next base: position 20,621,097 of record NC_053494.1, on the reverse strand, counting down.
CCATCATCAACAATAGCTGAGATAATCTAAAATAAAGATTTGTTTTCCATAGTAGATAGCTTTCAGTGAGAAGAACAGTATTGTATAGGTGATGTGCACACTGCTAAGTAGGAAGCAGCGGCTGCAGAGGGAAGGAACATGTCCTCCTGCGTGCCATTAGTGGGTTTAGGTCACAAAGAAAGGACTCGTGTCTCTGCCAAGACCTCCTTGGTCTTTGGGTGAGCCTACTTATGATCGCAAAGTCACTTAAAGTGAAAGTCCACATAAAAAAATATTAAATGCCAGCAGCTACAAATACTGCAGCTCGGTGAGGGAATCAGGAAATTAAGCGTTGCGGTTTCATTCCCCGATTCCCTACTGCGCATGCGCAAGTCGGGCTGTGCGTTTTCCTTTGTGTCCCCCAGAAGACAGCGAGGGGGGGGGGTGAAAAAAAAAACTTGACTAATGAAGACTCCTGTGCGTCCTGCCTCAGCTTTTCTTGTCTGGAAACATCACAGGGGGTACACTAACATGCACAAATCTGGAATTTTGCTGCACTCCTTGGTATCTTGAAGCATTAAAATCACATCACATGTATGACAGGAACATTAAAAGGTGACGCGTTTCATGTTAAACTCAGCGCTTACTCAAACCTCGGGGGGTACAGGGTTGCATCAACAGAAACCTCTCCAACAATCAATAATACAGCACTGGATTTGTGTTATCTTCACATGCAAACAGGATTATTTTATGTTTATTATGTCTTAACAGCCTTGCTGATGGGACCCCTCCCAGCCCCATAGCAACCACATGGACAGCTATGGCTACAGCGATGCCACTGCATTTATGGTTGTATGTTTTCAACCCAAAGATCAGATCAGGATTTACTGGACTTGTCAGCTCATCCCAACCAATCGTATTTAAGCTTTCATTCTTTATTTTCCAGGTATGAATTGAATTTGAGTTGTCTCAACTGTAATAGAAAGGACAATGAAAACAGGTTCTTTATCATAACAATTACCAATGATTTGGGAAAGCAGTAGTAGTAGTGTCACAAAAATATGAGCTCTGAATATATTGGTGTTTTGGGGTATTAGAGTGCTTTTCATTTCTCATTGGAAGATTCTCTTGATTCCAGACAGGTTGTATGATACAATATGATTATCACAACTATTAAAGCCTCACCTACTGTCTCAAAGCTTCTTAGCCCTTAATTGCTTTAAAGAATCTGCATACTAAACAAGGGCCTGGTGACTATAATTGCTTTAATGGGAAGCAATGTTCAGTGGTTCTGCCAGATTTCCAGACAGCTCAGCGATTTACTCATTAGTGCCACTTAATTTCATTTTTCCTGCAAGCTGATCCCAAAATGTCACATGGAGAGTTGGGGTGATGAGTACCTTTTTATATAAAGGAAGAATACTACACATGTGTACAAACATAAAAATAAATAATGTCAATCACCACCATTACAGTGTAAATTGTGAGGCGGCACCACAAAAGTGAGATATAATCACAATAATAAACAACATATAGAAAAAAATGATGCGCTAAACAAAAATCTCATTGGGTTATTAAAATCCAACTGTAGAAAACACAAATCTGTGATAAGAAGTTGAATCCAAAAAAAACTGCCCCTTGAAGAAGTTCTTTTTGTGATGAAACCGGTCGGGTTAGGAGCTGTTTTCTGATATCGCGTTTGTTTGCACAGTGCTTGGATACCTTAAAGTGGAGTTCCTACTAAAAAAAAAAAAATGTTAAAGTCAGGAGCTACAAATACTGCAGCTGCTGACTTTTAATAATCAGACACTTACCTGTCCCAGGGTCCAGCGATGTGGGGGAACGAACCCCCGCTCATCTCCCCCTCCTCTCTGCGGTGCCGGCATTGTCACTGTGGGCGCCCGCATGCGTGAGCCGTGCTACGCACCGTGACTGGCTGAGCAATCATCTTGGACCTGTGACGTGTCCCAGATGATTGCCGAGGGGGAGAGGGGAACTTCCTTCCGGTGCCCTGGGAGGAAGTGGGAGCTGGAACCCTCTAAAAAGAGGGTCTCCGCTCCCCCCCCCCCCCCCAAAAAATGATATGCTAAAAGTGGCATGTCAGGGGGTCACTTTCCCTTAAAGCGGAAGTTCATTTTTGGCTGTAATGTACACAACGCTGGTTTTACCTGTACTAATGTAAGTGCAATACTTTATATTAAACAAACCTTTTGGGATTTTACAGCATCTGGCGTCTCTTTCATCTTATGATCAATCTGATGGTGGGGTGGATGGAGATTGGTTTGAATATCCTGCTTATGCCCTGTTTGATCCAAGGACACATCTCCAGATGACCCCTGCAAATATTGTTACATCAAGCTTGTTTGGCCCTTCATAATAAAGGGTCCAGGCTGTCTGGTAAGAGTCTATATTGCCTGTGGTGACGGTGCATGGACGCACAAGGTGGTTTTTGTTTTTTGGATTCAACTACTTATCACGGATTTGTGTCTTCTACAGTTGGATTTTAATAACCCAATATGAGATTTTTGGGTCATTTTTTTCTACATGATGAGTACCTTTGTCTTGAAGGCATCCAAAGGTGTGTTGCGTTTGCCAATGGCAGCCAATAAGCTTGTCCAACAATCCATTTGAACCTTGTAAGGGAGATTGGTTGCTGTGGACAGTGATATAATTTCTTCAAAACCAACAAAAAATGGCCCCACATACAATAGTAGGTGACAAGATCCCCAATACGCTTGCTATCACCATACTATCCATGCCATCGGGCTCTTACAAACAAAACAAGAAGACAGTACTTTGTCACTTTTTGACTGCGGCCAATTCTATCATATCCAGGAATTGGAGCAAAGCAGGTGATTGACAACCCTTGTGAGATGGACTCCCTTTGCCACCCAGAACAGATGGTTTTCTTGGAAACTGACAATTCCGAAGCTTATAAGATTACCTGGACCGTCTGGTCATACTTCAGAAATTATTCAGTCTTTGCTACATACTTTAACTGACACAACCTTTTTTGATAAAGTACACTGGTCCTGATTTGTAGCGATAAGTAATTTCAAATGTGTCAAAATTAGAACTACAGTAAAACCTTGGTTTGAGAGCGTTTTGCAAGACAAGCAAAATGTTTTAATAAATTGTGACTTGATATACAAGCGAAGTCTTGATATAAGAGTAGCGTCATGTCACAACTGAGTATAAAAAAGAAGAGAGGAGACTCTAAAGCCTCGTACACACGCTAGGTTTACTCGGCAAGAACCAGCAAGAAAACTGCTGACAGAGCTTTCTTGCCGAGTAAACCGAGCGTGTGTACGAGGCTTTCAGGTTTCTCAACAAGAAAACTGCCCAGAACCTAGACGAGAAAAATAGAGAACATGTTCTCCATTTTCTCGTCGTGAGATTCTAGGCAGTTTTCCTGCCGAGAAACCCGAGAGTGTGTATACTTACCTGGTCGCTGTGGAAACCCGCGCATCGTTGAAATGACTTTGACGCATGCGCGGTAGCTTCCTAGGCATCGGTAGGGTGCAGCAAGATGGCGGCGACGGCATTGAATGTAACGAGTGCATGCTCATCGTACGCGATGACGTCACCGCGTTCTTGCCTTTCAAGAGAACCACGGTTCTTTTGAAAGGAGAGTCTGTACACTCGGGCGGCAAGAGATTCTTGCCAAGAATCTCGTCAGGGAAAAACTACGTTTTTTTCCTGACAAGATTCTTGCCCGTGTGTACAGGGCTTCAGTGTAGCAATATGGTTACAATTAATGAAGGTACAACATTTAGTAACATATTGCTACACTTAGAGGTGCCTCTCTTCTCTTTTATACCCTGTAAAAAAAATGCTTTGATATACAAGTGCTTTGGATTACAAGCATGTTTCTGGAACGATATATGCTCGCAAACCAAGGTTTTACTGTATGAGCAAAATAAAAAAATAACGTGATACAGTCTGTTTTTCTGAGTTCCCCTTTAGAACCTACTGTAGCTTTACTACCTGTTGATTTTTCCATTCCTGTAACAAGGGGACTATGTTGGTTTTGCAGTGAAATCACTACAGTGCTGTCCCCCTGTGGACAGTCTAGTCTTAAGCCTGGTACACACGATCGGATTTTCCGTGGACCAAGCCTCAGACTTTTGTCCAAAGGGTGTTGGCCGTGAACTTGTATTGCATACAAACAGCAAAGAATTGTTGGCCAATAAATACGAAACAATGTGGTTTTTCAGCTCTTTAACGCCATCCTTTGGGCAACTTCTGCTAATGTGTTATGGTTAGCATTGCTTCTGAGCATGCGTGTTTGTACTTTGGAGTTTTGTCCGATGGACTTCTGTACACACAATTGGAAAATTTGAAAGCATGCTATCCAACATTTGTTGCTGGAAAATCCAACAACAATTGTCCGACGGATCGTACAAACGGTCGGATTTTCCGACAGCCTGTCATCACACAATTCCTGTCGAAAAAATCAGATCGTGTGTACGAGGCTTAAGATTGATATGTGGATAGCAAACACAAGCCCAGGTCAAACTATCACTTTTTAGGCAGTTGCAGCAATCGTTTTTTTCCTTTTTGTAAAAACTTTGAACCCATATGAATAAAAGCTGACTGTTGTAAGTACCCCCAGCAGTGTTATACTGTGTACTTTGTCCACACCCTGTGGAACTATCCCTTTTGTTGGACAGCTTGGCCTGCATGTAAATGTGAGGAAAAATGAATTCATACAGAGAGCTGTGTAAATCAAACCAAGAAAAATTGCATCTGTGATCCCATTTTGACCATATTTTACATGGTATGGAAGTAAACATTTGTATGGACGTTTACATGCAGAATGGGTTAATGGATGTGGCCATATGTACCACCACTGCTGCTTAGTCATTGGGGACTGGGGGGAGATGCAAACATGAACAATGTGTGACACAAACAATACACTTTGCCAGTCATGATATTATTTTTGTGTTGAATTTAGAAACTCTAAAGACAAGTTCTTTGCAATGCTCTGTAGCAGGGGTCTCCAAACTTTCTAAACAAAGGGCCAGTTTACTGTTTTTCAGACTGGACTGTGGCTAGTGTGGGTAGATAATGCTCCTGCATCCAAGCCTGGGACAGGTGACAGGTCCCTAGCGATCGCCTGTCCACTCCTAAGAGCGCAGCGTGGCTCGCACATGCGCAGTGAGTGCCGGGTGCCCACAGTCTGAATAGAGGCGCTAGCGGAGAGGGGGGGAAAGGAGCGACGCTCCGGGGTGGCTGCGTCGCTGGACAGTGGAGCAGGTAAGTGTCTGTTTATTAAAAGCCAGCAGCTACACTTTTTGTAGCTGCTGATTTTTAATAAACATAAAAAAGGCTGGAACTCCCCTTTAATCTGACTTCTGCTGTATAGGAATTATGAAAGGGCAAAATTCTAGTACTTACACTGCTTGCATTTAAAAAAAAAAAAAAAACATTTAATTAAGTATTAGTGAATACAGAGCTGCATTAATGTGTGTCTTTTATATCTGCCTGCTGTTCAGCTTTTATAGAACGTTTTGCCCAAATGACTCAGCGATATTAAGAAATATTTGACTCCTGACAATTTCCTGAGCGTCATCCCTTTATAAAATGCTTCTAAAAACCCCTTTTCATTATTAACGAGGAGAAGGCAGTTCATTTTATAACACATTTTACTGAATAATTGAACTTTATGACTTCACACATTCTCAGGAATGTCACCTTTCTGCCTGGTGGTCAGCCATTTTGTTTTGGCATGAGAACAGACGTCATATGAGGTTTGGTTACCTGAGCCAAAACTACTTTACAGGAGCATTGAAAGTGTTGACATATGGTTTTTAGTCCGTGTTTTGGCAAATGAGTCAGCAGACAAGTAAAGGCAATTAGAATATCCTGGATTGGCCCAGATACCAACTTTGCGGAAATGTGTCAAGTCCTTTTTCCTGTATGGAGGTCTTGTAGGCCTTGACAGTGAGATTGTAAACGTATACAGTACGGCTCGCCATACATTTTTGTTATTTTTCTTTTTCCTTGCTGCAAAGATGAATGTTATCAAGAGACTTCAATTTTAGGGCAGGCAAATGTGAACTGGAGTCATTCTCCTGATGTTATGCGAAATATGCATATAAGAAAATGTTGATGCATATCAGAACGATGGCATTAATGCAGCACACCCGCGCCCAGAATGGGTCCTCCTTGATGCTTCTTTGCTGGGCAGAGCTGGGACATTCCACTGCATCTTTGGGGGGGCTGCAGAGGGCACTGCTCCAGGACCTGCTCCGGGTTGAAGAGTTGGCCGGAACTGGGAGTAAATATAGAAAACACGTTACTTAATATATATATCAACCTCAGACATAAAATATGAACATAAAATAACCCTCTATAGTGTGTACTTGTCACAAAAAAAAGCACTAAGCATAATTTCTGTCTGCTGCTTCATTCTTCTGCTATCAGCATGAGTCACTTCTGACAAGTTTTCCTGACACCAAGAGAAAAATGGTGACGGGGATAGATCTACTGCTGTTTGACTGCCTCGGCTCTGTTCCTATGTGCTGTGTAAAGGGGGGGGGGGGTGTATCTTCCCTCCTATCAGCTCTCAGCTCTCCTCACTGAGCTCTGCAAAGTGTAAAAGCTGAGACAAGTTTTATAAATTCTGAACTTTGAACGGATGTAGAGAAGGGGGCTGTGCAGATAAACAGGTACAACCTATGTAGGAGGATTTATCTAATCTCTTTGTATCAACTGAGGCCAGTCACTTCATTGGGTATATGTAATGCCGCGTACACTAGAGGTCGACCGATATATCGGTTGGCCGATATATCGGCCGATATTTGGCGTTTTTAAATTAATCGGCATCGGCCGATTTGTGCTTTAAAAATGCAGATTTAAACTTCAGCACCGCGACTTGCAAAAAGCTTCTGTAATAGAAGTCAATGCAAGTTGCCTGAAGCTTCCCGTAGAAGACCTTCTCTCTCTCCTGGGCAGCCTGCCAAGTTTTAGAAAAGATATACAATGTATACAAAAAATGCTAGAGCAAAGTGCTGTGATGTACAACACATACGACGGCACTATAAAGGGGAAGTTTCTTTCGAATGGCACCGCCCTTTGGGCTGATTATGCAAATTTTCCTTCTCATAACTTGCTTCTGAGCATGCACGTTTTTTTCCCCGTCGTTAAAGCCTACACACGACCGTTTTTCACGACGAGAAAAAATAGAGCAATTTTAAAAATTGCATTTTTCTCGTCATTAAAAACGGTCGTGTGTACGCGACATAAGGGTTTACAACAACTTTAAATAATGAGATAATAGGACATGGTACAATTTCAGGTTTTTGAATGGGCTTCAACCACTTCCCACCCGTAGGACATCATATGACATCATTAGGTTGACGTGGTGATATCTGTATGATGTCTACAGCTACAGGCATCATTCAGATAACTTTGTTTTCAGCCAGTGATTCCCTCTAATGTAAAATCCATCCTAGTGGCTACTTAGCCGACAGATTGCTTTTACAGGCAGCGGAAGGGAAAGTGCCCCCCCCCCCTTCTTTCAGTGCCTTTCCAGGCTCTCCCATGCAATCAGGAAGTTAGAGACCTGATTTGGAGGCGGCGGGGGATTACCATAGAGCTGGCCGAGGACCGGATGGTCCCTGGCCAACTCTATGACCCTGGGAGGCCGGAAAGCGACATCATGACGTCACTTCCAGCTCTGGCATATGCTTTCCCATTCAGCTTCCTAGTAAGGGAGGAATTTTATACAAATTTATGTTTTATAAAATTTGTTAGCACATTAATGCATTTCACAAAGCACATTTAAAGTTTTATAACATATTAATTATTTTTCTGTACATTTGTAAGAATAATTAGCCAAATTGTGAATTTTCAGTGCAGCGGTTGCCTGGCTGTCAGTCTGCATTTGTTTAATGAACATACCCTGCTGCCTTTCCTTACTAATGTGTAGGCCTGCTGTGCTTTTCAATTACGCTGTCCTGGGATATACAATGCTAGAGAACCGTGGGCAGAGAACTCAGAACTGAAAGGTATCACAGATCTGAAATAAACTCGGCCTGAAATAGACGTCTGAAGAGGAAAACACCGGAAAGGATTTGCAACTTATAAATAGCAGAGAGTGTAAGGTCAGTTGAAGATGTTATGGTTTCATATATTAAGAGCCTATTCACACTTGTGTGTTGTGGTAAGGCACGATAAAACACGTTACAACACATGGCAAAGCACCATTTCTATGTGTGGTGGGTTGAGGTACCATTCATTGTGACTGGTACCCCAATACATTGTACAGTAGAGCACTATGAACCATAGCGCTCCCCAATACATATACTGTGTGTTGTGGTGTGCTACTTTGGTTAAAAAAACTGTCATGTCCCTTTTTTCATCTGTTGTGGTTGTTATATTTATTCATTATGAATGGGCTGCCTTAACCCAACGCACATTAATGTGTGCCATAATGCACATTCACACACATGCATTAACACACAACAGAACAAGTGTGAATGGGCTCTAAAGTGCATATATAGCCGAAATCCTTTGCTTTGTTTTTGATAGGGGAAGGATAAGAACGTTCCCCACTCTAAATATATATTTATTTATGCTTTTTTTATTTCTATATTTCTGTTGCAGATTTTCCCTCACTTCCTGTCCAGTGAAGCCATTGTCACTGAGAGAGAAAGATTTCCAGTCACTTAATAACAGAGCTAAAGCAGAGTTTTTAGTTGCTCCCTACTACAAACCCAAAAAAAACACAACACTAATGCCGTGTACACACAATCGGAATTTCCGACAACAAATGTTCAATATGAGCTTTTGTTCGGATACTTCGACCGTGTGTACGCTCCATCGGACATTTGCTGTCGGAATTTCCGACAACAAATGTTTGAGAGCTGGTTTTCAATTTTCTGATTGTCTGTAGCCAATTCCAACAAAAATCCTACGCATGCTCAGAATCAATTTGACGCATGCTTGGAATCATTAAACTTAATTTTTCTCGGCTCGTCGTATGTCACCGCGTTCTTGAAAGTTCAGAATTTCTAACAGCATTTGTGTGACCGTGTGTATGCAACACAAGTTTGAGCCAACATTCCGCCGGAAAATAATCCACGGTTTTGTTGTTGGAATGTCCGATCGTGTGTACACGGCATAAAAGTGTTATGAAACCCTGAAATTAAAATTGTCGCTGGTGCTGCAGAGCTCAGAATTTTTCCAGGCTTGCTGTGTGTTTAACTTCTTTTCAAAGCCTGTGCTTTGCATTGCATCTGATTGCACTCTGAAAGTGATCATGTATCACCCCTTTAGTAAACCAAACCCCACTTTTTATGTGTCAGCTTAACATAATGGAGAAAGGAAGACTTACCTTCACTGTCTCTGGGACCGGAGTGGCTCCGAGTAGACACTTTCCTGAGTGTGATTTCAGGTGGATGGTTTTTTCCACGCGGTATAGTCCACCAAGTGAGATTTTTCACCTGTCCAAAAAAGATGGCATTGCCTATTATTATTGCATTGTGTATGTTGAATTTTACCATGAACACTGGCCCAGATTCAGTAAGATTTGCGCATAAATTACGGAGGCACAGGGCAACGATTTTGCCCTGCGCCCCCGCAAATTTGCGCCGCTGCCCTCGATTCACGGAGCAGTAGCTCCGTAAATTTGCGAGGGCGCGCCGGCAAAATTGCCCGGCGTAAGCGCGCGCAATTTAAATGATCCCGCAGGGGGCGGGAATCATTTAAATTAGGCGCGTTCCCGCGCCGATCGTAAAGCGCATGCGCCGTCGGGAAACTTTCCCGACGTGCATTGCGGCAAATGACGTCGCAAGGACGTCATTTGCTTCAAAGTGGCGTCCAGCGGCATTCACGAATCACTTACGCAAACGACATGAAATTCAAATTTCGCGACGCGGGAACGGCGGGTATACTTTAGCATTGGCTAACGCCTTACGCTAAACACGCCGTACGGAAACAACGTAACTTGCGTACGCAGGGCTCGCGCAACATTGTGAATCGGTGTTAGTATGCAATTTGCATACTATACACTGAGCACAATGGGAGCGCCCCCTAGCGGTCATCGCAAGAATGCAGCCTAAAATCTGCGTGGCATAAGAGCCTTATGCCACGCAGATTTTAGGCTGCAGTCGGCGTTACGATGTTCCTGAATCAGGAGCATTCGTAACGCCGGCGCAAGCAAGCAATTGCGCTGCGTAACTATGGTTACGCAGGCGCAATTGCTCTCTGAATCCGGGCCACTGTCACAATGAGCACTAAGGAGCATATCTAACCCCTGATGGAGCCGTGAAGGTATGTCAAGGTATGGTAGAAAAGGAAACATTTTTGATTTGGAAGATATACTAAGGAGAGAAACATATTTATGAGAACAGTGAGTAATAAAAATAAAATATGAGCTGAAGAAGATTTGAATTTATAGGAACTCAGTCGAAAAAAAGATTTGACAAAGAAATATAAAGTTATCACTTTATAATCTATCTTTATTATGTCTTTGTCAAATCTCTTTGTCAGGGTTCCTGACAAAGAGGAAAATGGGGGGATTCTGATAAAGTATCGGGTGTAAATAAAGAGTTAAAAAAAATAGACAATGATTACGGGTAATGCAATCACTGAACGCAGTCATTGAACTTGAATGTCTTTGATCTATCCTGCTGTAGTGTGACTTAAATAACATGAATTCTATTTGTTTTGGTTGCTCTAGAATTGATTAATGGATTTAATGCTTGGCTACCTGCACTGTTTACTGAATAAGCACAGAGGTCCATTCTCTTTAGGTCAGAAGAAAAGGGAGGTTCTCCTCTAGATTTCAAAAAGCACATCGGTGAAGTGGTGAACCCACTGAGAGTTAAGACGTTTGTTTAGTGTAATGTTCTTACAGCCAGCATTCTGTCAGCTGCGCTATCACTTAGGCCTTGTACTCACGGCAGGACATGTCCGATGAAAACGGTCTGCAGACCGTTTCCATCGGACATGTCTGGCCGGGGACTGCCCGGGGACTTCTGTTCGATGGCTATACACACCATCGAACAGAAGCCCGCGCGTAAACATTACGCGGGGCGTGTCCGCGGTGTCGCCGCGTCGATGACGCGGTGTCGCCGCGACAATGACGCGGCGACGTGGGCGGGCCGCCTTAAATATGCTTCCACGCATGCGTCGAAGTCATTCGACGCATGCGAGGGATGCGGGCGGCAGGACATGTACGGTAGGTCTGTACAGACGACCGTACATGTCCGGGCGGACAGGTTTCCAGCGGACTGTTTTAAAACAAGTCCGGGAAACAGTTGTCCGCTGGAAACCTGTCCGATCCGTCCCAAAATGGTCCGCTCGGGCCAACACACGGCCAAACATGTCTGCTGAAACTGGTCTGCGGACCAGTTTCAGCAGACATGTTTGGTCGTGAGTACGGGGCCTAAGAGTCACTACAGTGATCAAAGTAGTATATAAAAAATGAACCCACCAGCAAGCCCAGCAAAAAAAATTTTTATTTGGGACAACAAGTCTAAAGATATACCCAACATGGTTAAAGGTGCTCACAACTGCCCCTTCACCAGGGCTTCTGTGCCACCCTTTATGTTGGTATACTGGACACTGAAAAGCCCCCAAGATGCATTGGCTAGATCCTTAGACCTGGCAGAGGAGAGGAAGAGGAAGAACAGAACTTCTCCTTTTGGGTGAAGTTCTGCTTTAAGGGGCAAATTTATAAAGCAGTTAATAAATAAACCTTTGCTGGACTTGATACAAAACTGTGGTGCTCTTATCCTTTTATATACTATTTTCATCCCTATAAGCCAGTGGTCTCCAAACTGTGGCCCTTTGCTTGCCTTTATCTGGTGCTTAGGATGCTATTCCTCTGACTGATACGAGACGCTATTCTGACAACAATGAGACACCATTTCTCTTAAAAAATAAGACAACAGTAAAGTTATCCCCAATTTTTTTTAATATTGTGAAAGATAATGTTATGCCGAGTAAATTGATACCCAACATGTCACGCTTCAAGATTGCGTCCGCTCGTGGAATTCCCGACAAACTTTTACCCTTTAAAATCTCCATAGGCGACGTTTAAAAAAATCTACAGGTTGCATGTTTTGAGTTAGAGGACTTCTAGGGCTAGAATTATTGCTCTCGCTCTACCAATAGCGGCGATACCTCACATGTGTGGTTTGAACACCGTTTACATATGCGGGCGCTGCTCACATATGTGTTCGCTTCTGCGCTCAAGCTCATCGGGACAGGGTGCGTTTTCTGGCTCCTAACTTTTTTAGCTGGCTCCTAGATTCCAAGCAAATTTTTGTCAAACCCTGTATTAAACCCTGGACTACCAAAGCCTTAGAAATGGCTTTGAAGCCCTTCCTAGACGGATTCATGTACATTACTTTGTTTCTTCATTTTTTTTTTAGCTTATGGCATGATGTGTGGCTTTTTGTGATCTGTTAGCGTGCTTTACTTTGTCAGACAGCTTCTATTTATGTGATTTTCTTGAGTCAACAGGTCTGGCAAGTAATCAGGCCTCGGTGTGGCAAGTGAAATTTAACTCGGCTTTCCCAAAAATTTGATTAATACTAGTTCATTCATGATTCAGCATGGGAGGGGACAATTACTTTTTCACATAGGGCCAGGCAGGTTTGAACAGCTTTTTTCCCTTAATAAATGAAATAATAATTTAAAAACTGCATCTTGGATTTACTTGTGTTATCTTTGTGTAATATTAAAATGTGTTTGGTGATCTGAATCATTTATGTGTGAGAAATATGCAAAAAAATCAGGAAGGGGGCAAATACTTTTTCACACAACTGTATATGCAGTATGTGTTGTATTAGCCTACAGTAGGTGGGCAAGGAACTGATGTAATACAGGCCATAGACTTGCTGTGTCGGGTGTTACATTCTCTGGCTTCTTGTCTCATATTGACTCACGTCATCTTTTTCTACCGTGTTTCATAGACACAAAGGTATTTCTTGCACACTAATAACAGTTTAAAATCTTTCCAGTTCCAGAAGACTTTTTGTATGATTCATGATCGCTAAATGCATCTCTGCAAAGACAAAGAAATTCTATTTTCCAGTTGGTGTGATTCACAAACTATTATCCTGAGTGTGGGAAGAGCCCCCCTTCCGGGCACCGTAAAGCTAAGAGTCACATTCCACAATGACCTGTGAATTGCTCAGCTGATCCTCAACCATTTCCTCCGACTAGAGAGCTATTAAGGTTGGGCTTGGCCTTTACTGATGCTGGGGAACTTCAAGTCCCAATGAAAGGACAGCTCTACCTTTTGATCTACTAGATTGTCCTTTATAGCTGAACTCCGGGTGGCCTGAAAATGTTCCCTTGCAGTGGGGCTGCATTTACACTGCAAGGGTTAATTCCTATAGGCTCCTCTATGCTGCTAGACTGGTCCCCAGATCCTCGTTTCCACTATGCTCCAAGGATCTAAGGTCCTTCAATATCTGAGCAGGGACCATAGCCCATTGGACATGAGGATGTCAAGCAGTGCCGATCCTGACCTCCCTGGGGCCCTAAGCAAAATGACATGTCACATTAAAGTTAAGAAAAGCGGGGGGGGGGGGGGCGCTGCCGACAGTGACATGTCACATTAAAGGGAGGGGGTGTTCTGCTGTCGGAAATTACATCTTACATTAAAGTGAGAAGCGGGGGTTGCTGACTTCTTACCTCTTCTCCCATGCAGCCAGTGAGTTGAGAAGCAAGGTGAGGGGCAGAAAATGACTTATCACTAGGTGGGGCCTCTAGTAATTTGCGGGGCCCTAAGCGGCTTGCATAGTGAGCCTATAGGACGGATCAGATAGGGACTGTCCACTGCCAAAGCATGGAGGAGCATCGTCCGCCAGGGGAGCAGAGGATCAGGTAGGCAAAACTTGTAAGAGGGGTTTTGTGGTTGGCTGTATTTGGCACCAAGAGCCCAAGTCTCTAACCCTGCTCCTGTCCTACTAGAACACTGCCCTCCCCTGCTGAGGCCAAACCCTCCACCATCTTGTGCCCCACTCCATGCCAGAGACCTCCACATGACATTCGCAGCAATTGACCATTACATTCTCAAAGGAGGAATGTCCACACATAAAACTAGTTTTGTTGCACTTAAAGTTAGGAAATGGCATAACAGTCACCTTACATCGACATACAATCCGGAGTCACTTGACATTACACAGTACAGTTAGTGGACGGTCCGTCATAGTCACATGTGAAAGCATATGCAGCACCCTTATCGGCGATCTCCCTTACAGTCTCTCCTCCCCCCAAGGTCATTAGTACTCAGAGGACTGTGCTCTACATAGTCACCTCCAAGGGAGCATCTTCACACAGGGAACTCATGGCCTGTTCTACTATTCTACGCCTCCTGCCCTGTCCAGGGACTACATGTATTGGTTACATCCATAGGTGTGGGGTGTTTAGCTACCATGTCACAAGTGTGTGCTGCTCCTACTTGACTTATATATGGATGCTCCCTCTCCCCTGACATCATTACAGGATGGCTCTACCTAAAAGGGGGCCTAACACCTGATGACGATGTCTGCTGTAACCAGACACTATTCTGTTACAGAGCCACCTAGTGGCAAAATGGCTAACTGCACCTATCTACAAACTGATTTTTCATCCCCTAGACAAAAACAAGCAGGTAACTAAGTGTTTTAGGTTTTCTTGAGTTGGGCTTTTTGCCATGCCCCTACTCCCTTGAGTGCTATCCACATGGTCCACTTTTGTCCTGATCCAGTAATCTTCTCTGGGCAGCTGTATGGAGAGAGGGGCCCATAGCAACATGGAGATGCAGATGTGCAAGATAAAGAGAAATCAGCAGGGACACATTTGAAAGAAAGGCCGGGGTGCTCCAGGCAGGGCTGAACAGTGATTATCACTTGAACAGGGCCAGTTATTGTTTGTTCACATTATAGAGAATTTATCATGGGATACTTTATAACAGTTGCAGCATTTGTATAGAATTACCTTATAAGAAGCCACACAATGCCTTACGTGGCATCAGTACTTTCTGAGATACATGGAACAAGTCTGCAAATCAGGAGTTTTGACTTCACTTAATGCATACTTGTTATAGGTCAGTGACACATAAGCTACAGCCAGGTAACTAGCATTTACGAAAGGAAGTCAGCAATAGCCATCCTTGTATTCCCCTCATGACCGGTTTCCTTTGATCTCTGACACTAATATGCAAACTTATCATTCTGCAGTCATCTAGATATCTATGGACTCACCTGTGAAGGCAGCGGAGGCTCTGAGAGGAGGCTGACCCCCACCACTATCGCCACTGTCAGTGCACATAGAATGATAGCGAAGTGAAGGTAGTGAACATCCTTTAGTATAGACGGACGCTCATCATAAATACCACAGCGAGGTATGGGGTACACAAACTCCAATATCATCCGAGCCAGGCCCACCACCAGGCCAATCATTAGGCCCCAGAATGCTCCCTGTAAAGAAAGACACAGGAAAACATTAGACACGGTATTCAGTTCTCTGAACATGGGAAATGTTATTGTGTTATTCTGTGCCTGCATCTGTCCGGCAGTATCTGTGCCTGCGACTGTCTGGCAGTGTCTGTGCCTGCATCTGTCCGGCAGTATCTGTGCCTGCGACTGTCTGGCAGTGTCTGTGCCTGCATCTGTCCGGCAGTGTCTGTGCCTGCGACTGTCCGGCAGTATCTGTGCCGGCGACTGTCCGGCAGTGTCTGTGCCTGCATCTGTCCAGCAGTGTCTGTGCCTGCGACTGTCCGGCAGTGTCTGTGCCTGCGACTGTCCGGCAGTGTCTGTGCCTGCGACTGTCCGGCAGTATCTGTCCCGGCATCTGTCCAGCAGTGTCTGTGCCTGCATCTGCCCGGCAGTGTCTGTGCCTGCGACTGTCCGGCAGTGTCTGTGCCTGCGACTGTCCGGCAGTGTCTGTGCCTGCGACTGTCTGGCAGTGTCTGTGCCTGCGACTGTCCGGCAGTGTCTGTGCCTGCGACTGTCCGGCAGTATCTGTGCCGGCGACTGTCCGGCAGTGTCTGTGCCTGCATCTGTCCAGCAGTGTCTGTGCCTGCGACTGTCCGGTAGTGTCTGTGCCTGCGACTGTCCGGCAGTGTCTGTGCCTGCGACTGTCCGGCAGTGTCTGTGCCTGCGACTGTCCGGTAGTGTCTGTGCCTGCGACTGTCCGGCAGTGTCTGTGCCTGCGACTGTCCGGCAGTGTCTGTGCCTGCGACTGTCCGGCAGTGTCTGCCAATGAAAGGGGTGCATTTATAGTACTGCCACTGATCACCAATGAAAGGGGGGCATATAATAGTACTGCCAATGACCACCAATGTAGCCACGTGGGCACACAACAAAACAACCACTGACCACCAACGAAAGGGGGGCATATAATAGTACTGCCACTGGCCACCAATGTAGGTGGGGACACAACAGAACGACCACTAACCACCAAAGAAAGGGGGCATATAATAGTACTGCCACTAAAAACCAGTGAAAGGAATACACTGACCACCAATGAAAGGGAGGCATATAATAGTGTAGAAGAAAGAAAGTGGCCGAACACTGGAATGAGAAGTTTCCTTGACGGGAATCTTTATTGTCGCATGCCAGAAAAATGACACAGGACCAACGTTAACATTTCACACAGATATACTGTGCTTGTTCACAACATATATATCTGTATCGTCTGTCTGGCATGCGCCAATAAAGATTCCAATCAAGCAAACTTCTCGTTCCAGTGTGGGGCCACTTTCTTCTACACAATCCAGTTATGGTGGTGAGCACATGGAGAGATATTGCACCTCGTTGGCCTGAGCTGCGAATGCTTTGTGTTGTGGAGCTAGGGATATAATAGTATTGCTACTGACCACCAATAAAAGGGGGGCATAGAATAGTACTGCCACTGACCACCAATAAAAGGGGGGCATAGAATAGTACTGCCACTGACCACCAATAAAAGTGGGGCATAGAATAGTACTGCCACTGACCACCAATAAAAGGGGGGCATAGAATAGTACTGACCACTAATGAAAGAGGGGCATATAATAGTACTGCCACTGACCACCAATGTAGGTGGGCACACAACAAAACCACTGACCACCAATGAAAGGGTGAATATAATAGTACTGCCACTGACCACCAACATAGGTGGGCATACAACAGAACAACCACTGACCACCAATGTAGGTGAGCACACAACAAAAAAAAACACTGACCACTAATGAAAGGGGGCATATAATAGTACTGCCAATGAAAGGGGGGCATATAATATCACTTCCACTGACCACCAATGAAAGGGGGGCATATAATTGAACTGCCACTAACCAACCAATATAGGTGGGCACACAGCAGAACAACCACTGACCACCAAAGAAAGGGGACATATAATAATACTGCCACTAAAGACCAGTGAAAGGAATACACAGACCACCAATGAAAGGGGGACTTTATTATCACAGATGCTGGGAGTTATTATTGCACTCACTGACATCAATCAAGAGTTTTTCATTGTGGCTACTGACACCAGCGATGGGACTTCTTTCACTCCAGTTTAACACCAGACCATATTTTATCTAAAACATAAAGTAAAGGAGATAGGATGCTGCGCTGTAAGCCGTTCACCATGAAACGACACCCACTTTATTGACCATGCCCAAAGGTTGTGAGCAGAGTGACAACTTTTTTTCAAGATGTCCCTTCATATTATTTTCAAAGTTGACAACTATGGGAAGGGCATGTTATGATTTTTTTTAGCTCCTCAACAGCTGGAGGGCTGGATTTTGCTCAGTCTCTCTCAGAATCCTCCCTGACGCGGCAGACGGCGCCATTTTTCATGTTTAGGCTTTAGTCTTTTACGTGTTACTGTAATTATGGTTGAGATATCTTTCTTACACAGCAGATTAATATCCAAACTGGAAAAGCTTTCGCTTGGCCGATTATGAACAACAATAGCTAGAATGACACAGAGAGGTGGCCACTCCTCTTGTCTGTCATTATTAGTTCCGAAAAGTGATTTTCCTGTCATTATTCACCCAAATCCCATTCATTATAGTCGATGAACCTATTCCCTTGAGCAGGCACAATATGCGCACATTGTGTTGGATGGGCGTGTCTTGTGGCATAATGTAGATATGTATGCATGAAAGCAATATTAAATGTTTTTTTTAAATGCAACTTGTGTAAGTGCCTCAATCTGGTATTAGTTTCTGCCATCCCATGTACAGCAGATCTCCGACTGGAAGAGGAAGGAGTATAACTGGGAACCTGGTGCTGACAGTAGTAGAGGGAACAGGAAGGTGCTCATCAGCCTGCTGGAGGTCCTTCACTGTCCAGTCACAAGCTGGGGACAGGGAGGTGACCAGGCTGCATCGCTTAACTGTAATATTAAAAAGTCAAGTCACCAAGCAGCTGTGCCGTGTGACAGGGCTAAGCAAATCTCAGAAATGGATGGACATGAGTACAAATCCTTCGATAAATAAAACAGCTCCCATATATGTAATTTAAACGTGTGTTTCACTGATTGTCTCCAAGTCCACTTTATTTTTGGGCCTGTGGGAGGACATCATTTTGTCTTGCACCATGTACTGCATCCCTGGGTTCTGGGCTACATGCTAAGAATTATACATAAAAACAGCTCCAATGCAATGTGAGCTTTACCTGCTCATTGGCTCTCTTCCAAAACACTGCCAAGGCAAAGACGGCTGTGACAGGTGGGGCCAGGTAGCTGGTGATGGATTGGATGTAAACATACAGCTGACCACTGTTGGCGTTCTGCAGGATAGGGATCCAGACGACGCTCACGATGACAAGGACAACTGTCACTAATCTGTAGAGATAGACACAAAATACATTTTCAGTAATTGGTTAAACACTGCCTAGTCCTTGCTAGAAATAACCGGATAAGATCCATAGACTGAGCATTTCTAGGAAGTATTTCGAATTTGAAGATTTGTTTCTGGAGGTTTGTAGCACTGTTATTCCAGGTTCAGTATGTGAACAGATCATGGCTTTTCCCCCGTTGACTAACTGATAAGAATATTAGTGTTGTCAGGTCCCTCAATAATTTTAAAACGTTTTTTTAACTGATAGTGTGTAGGCAAGACTGATGAAGGTTAGCTTCATTGGATATCTGATGAAAAAATACCTCGGATTAGATTCCATCAGATATCCGATCGTGTGTACAGGGCATGAGACTTGCTCCCCTGGGCTACAGTATTTTCAATTATAACAAAAGGTTTACGACTATCTTTAAAAGCAGTCCATCTATCTCAAGGCCATTTGTAAAGGTGCGGTGGATACTTCACACATTATAACCCAGCTTTTTATCAAATTTGTAATGCACACACTCCTTACACCAACATACTATACTAAAGATTAGGAAAGGAAACTAGAACACATTCTACCTGAGACTGACTGGGGTAGAGCCTTAACATATTATTACAAGTATTGCCAATTATATAAAAAAATTGAATTTGAAAATAATAACCCTATGGTATTGCTGCCTATTTATGTTACTTAGGATTTTTTACTTAATGTTGGAGGTTGCAGTAAGGAAGTGGGGACCATACTACACATCTGGTAGTGATGTCGGCTTATCAACTATTTTGGACCTCAATTTCTGAGATCTACCAACAAGTCACAGGCTCACCATATCTCTGACCCTGGAGATTGCCTTTCTATCTATCATACCTGAATCCATACTGACAGCATGTAAGGTATTAGCATCTAAAGTCCTTGTTTTGAGATAGTCGAGATCCCCAATACCCATACCACTGCTAAGTGGATAGAAGAATCCAACAAAATAATGGGGATGGAAGAGATCCCTGCCCTCCTACAAGACAGACACCAGAAGTGTTTAGCTGTTTGGAGTGCTTGAATCTGTTTCCTACACTCAGGGCACAATCAAACCAACCTTGGATAATAGCGACCAATTTATCACCATTACAAGAAATTTAATGGAGGAGGGAAGGCTTTGAGCAGAAACCCCATTACCTCCTTTCACTCCCCTCCTCCTCCTTTGCCATATCTTTTCCCAACTCTATCTCGGTCCTCTATCTTTTCATCTCAAGTGTCCTTCCCTCTCTTTTCCATCTCCCACGCATGTCGCCCTGAGCCTTGGCCACATAATCCCATTTAATCATAACATACACCAATGGGACAATGGATGACGCTATATCCACTTTGTCTTTCTTTAGGATACAATGCATAAGTGCATTATCCATTGGTTGACACATCTTTCTGTAATACTTATGCCATGGTGGAGTGCACTGGGAGTCATGTGTGTCACCTGTTTAACTTCTCCAATCCTGTACCTTGCAAATCTTTGAACTTCAATAAAAAAGCTGTTAAAAAAATATATCAGGTGTCTCCTTACCCAGGATCCACTAACAGATATGAAGGTGACAGTAATGAAAATGTCATCATCACTAGAAATCTTACTAAAAAAAAGATTACAAGCCTACAAACGTACTGTCTTACTATCATACACCACAGCTTATAAAGGCTTAGCTGATGGCATCAGACATTTTGGTAAAGCACCCATGTGGCACAGTCCTACAAATGGCATGGGCTGACAGTCCCATATGCTATTGTTGTGGATTCTGTAAAGCTTGATCTCAAACGCTTTGTCTTCTTTTTAGGGTACCAAGTCACAAAGTGCGACGACTTTGGAGAGGCATTTCTCAAACTGAAGGACATTAGGTGACATTGCAGGTGAGTCAAACAACACATAGAACAAAAAAAAATGCCAAACCAGTGGTAAAGCCCAAGACCCCACTTGCCAAACCAGTTCGCGGAGTGATCCCCCACCATCTCTAAAATCTTTCTTTAAACCAGAATTCTCAGTCCTACTGTTCTAATCTCTTCTATTTGCTTCCTTTTGATCTGTTAAACATACCATTAAAAGCGTTTTCCTGTGTCTGTATGATAAGTGAAAAAACACTTGTTGATCCTGCCAGAAATCTCGTAAGCTTTTAACTTGTATAATGTGTTCTCTCTGTGGATTAAAAAAAACACCTCCCCCTATGTTGTTGGGTGCAGGATAGGAGGTGGTGTTCTGTAGTCCAAATCAGGATCCTAGGGTGACAGGGACTGCTCGTTCATACAGTACAGTGAGTGAGCTTGTCAACCATGGAAAGTACGAGCTTTACTGGCAGAATCCCAAGGTAAAAAAAAAGAAAACGAATGCAGCCACCACATCTAAAGGCTGGTAAGCTACAATACATTACATTGTCAGGACTAACAATCGTGTTTGTGAGAAGGCATCAGCAGCAGGGATCTAACCCGCTTTCCCCTGTAGAACAAACAAGCGTTACCTGGTATGAGGAAAGGAAGTCTTTGCTGCTTCTGTACACATTGTGGGCACCGGCAGCCATTGCAGATGGTGTAATCTGGTTTCATGGTGGGTACTGATATTTAAAGAGAAACTACAGCGTATTTTCAGTACAAGGGTTCTTCAAAAACTTTCTGCACTTTTTAAACTAAGTTATATATATAAAAGTGCAGAAACCTTTAGAAAACCTCCTCGTATATATTTTGAGCAATTACCATAAAATGTATATATAATTCAATTGAGTTGATCGACATCATACGTGGTATTTCTATGGTTTATATTGAATTACTAGTAGATAGAACATTTTAGCAACTTATTGCTTCTGCTAAAATCAAACCCTTTGTCTCCTAGTTAATTTTATAACTAGTATAGTCTTCTCTATAAAATGCCATGAATGGAAAGGGGTGTTGGGACAATGTAACTCCAACATGCATGTGCAGGTGTTTCAGCATCAGTGGCCACCCAATGGCTGAAGACCAGGGAAGATGACTTCAGTGGCGGATGGCGTAAAAATGCAAACAGGCAGATCAGTCTGCCATAATGTGCAAGCAAGCAAGCTGGCAGAACCAACATAACTACAGTTTCACTTTGAAGATGGACCTTACCCTTTCCCATTACATTAACCTACGATATATCAATAACCTTTGATGGCCTTTTATCCTGGAAAAACATACAAGCAGAGCAAATCCTGCACTTATCCGTTTCTCCCTCTCTTCTGCACCACCAAATGTCGTTATTAATTTAATCTATTACATCACGAGCTGGTTGTTTCTTTCGGGTTCTTGCAGCCGTCCCCTTTATAACCCTGTGCCAGATGAATGATAATTTGTCTGGTGATGTAGGGAAGCCTCCTGGAATATGTGACTTTGGTATCCAAGGAGGCTTTAGGTCATTCTCACCTAGACGAGAATGGCAATGGGGGGAGGTCAGGTCTATCATGAATATAAAAATTGGTAAATGAAAAAAAAAAAAAATATGCTCTTTTTGTCATGTGGCGAAGGGAGGATTGGGACGGTGGAAAGTACATTTCTAGAGTGAAGGTCTAATTCACGTCATAACGTAAGGTGACATACCAGGATAAACCACCTAGAGATGATGTTTTCTATCATATCGAGCTGATAGACCTACACTGTAACAGTTACTGTCACAATTACTGTTAAGTAGAAAGCAAAGCCTCCTTATGTAATGAGCAAATATGAATGCTCCCATCTATATATATATAATTAAAACCTATAAACAGAATGAGTTTGTTTTTTAAAACAATATACAAAGCTAAGATTATAGTTATACTGAAGGTTAAAGGAGGACATCAGTTATTTTACTGACAAGTCTACTATAAACAACATGACGTTCCTCCAACTCGGGGGTCATAAACAGGTCAATCACGTTCTACCTGTTGATCACAGCCATGTGATGGGTAGATGGCAACCTTGCCACCCTGCCTCTCTGCTTCGCATAGCACTACCAGCAACACACGGTCTCCCATTCATCTCCCACATTGGCAGGGATAGCCAACACAGTGCTGCTTCCATTGGCTGCAGCTATGGACACACGGCATGTCATGCACTATTGTCTGACTAAGATGTTTATTGGGCAGCAAATGATTCTCGGCCCCCATAACCTCTCAAACCATAGTGAACCATATTATTCCAGGAATGAGCATTTATTTGCCATGCACAGGCTCTGCACTCAAGTAATGCAAAGGGAACATCTATACCCTGTAAACTTTGGCACTTTCTCCAATGAAACAATGTTTTTAAAGTAGAACTATAGGCTACTAACTATAGGAAAAAAATATATTATTTTTCGATAGAGCAAGGGAGGGTTATAACCTCTGTCAGATTCCCCCCCCCCCCCCATCTATGTCCCATTGTGGAGTTTTTATGTCACTTCCTGTCCCATAGCCAAACAGGAAGTGAGAGGAAACACCTGCAAATTGAGGGAATTCCTTGGGGACCCCCAGGTCACCAGAACTTGTGTCCCCAATGGAAGATTTCCCCACTATTACTTTTCAGGGGACAGCCCAGAATTTGGGTAATTTCTTTTACTTTGACTTAGTGATAATGGTAAACAGGATAAATAGAGAGGGTGTATCTCCCTAACAGGGGCACATACAGCAATAAAAACTGACAGGTGTCCTAATCTCTCTCCACTCCATCCTACACTAAAACAGTGATTTGAAATGTATCCTAATAGCCAGCACTCAGGAAAAAAACTAAGACCCCCTGGTGTACATCCTCTTGACTTGATAAAGTCCATGTTATGAAACGCATCGAAGAAGTGATGTCAGATGCTGGAACCGGAAACAGGAAGTTTGGTATCCACCATGTATGATTGTTCTGACTGTTCTTGGTGACATAGGGCCAGATTCACGTAGAACTGCGGCGGCGAAACGTATCGTAGATACGTTACACCGCCGCAAGTTTTCATCGCAAGTGCCTGATTCACAAAGCACTTGCAATGAAAACCTACGCTGGCGGCCTCCGGCGTAAGCCCGCGTAATTTAAAGGGGCGTGTGCCATTTAAATTAGGCGCGCTCCCGCGCCGGACCTACTGCGCATGCTCCGTTTCGAAATTCCCGCCGTGCTTTGCGCGAACTGACGTAATTTTTTCGAACGGCGATGTGCGTAGCGTACATCCGTATTCCCGGACGTCTTACGCAAACAACGTGAATTTTTAAATTTCAACGCGGGAACGACGGCCATACTTTATACAGCACATGCGTGTGCTGTGTAAAGTTAGGGCACCCAAAACGATGACTAAATTTGCGACGGGAAACTAGACTAGCAGCGACGTAGCGAACGCGAAAAACCGTTGTGGATCGCCGTAACTCCTAATTTGCATACCCGACGCTGGTTTACGACGCAAACTCCCCCCAGCGGCGGCCGTGGTACTGCATCCTAAGATCCGACAGTGTAAAACAATTACATCTGTCGGATCTTAGGGCTATCTATGTGTAACTGATTCTATGAATCAGTCGCATAGATACTCTGAGGCCCCATACACACGAGAGGATTTATCCGCAGATACGGTCCAGCGGACCGTATCCGCAGATAAATCCTCTCGAGGATTTCAGAAGATTTCTATGCGATGGCGTGTACACACCATCGCATTGAAATCCGCGCTGAAATCCTCTGCCGATGACGTGTCGCGCCGTCGCCGCTATTATGACGCGGCGACGGGCGCGACGCTGTCATATAAGGAATTCCACGCATGCGTCAAATCATTACGACGCGTGCGGGGAATCCCTTTGGGCGGATGGATCCGGTAAGTCTGTAGACGAGCGGATCCATCCGTTGGAATGGATTCCAGCAGATGGATTTGTTGAGCATGTCAGCAAATATCCATCTGCTGGAAATCCATCCCAGGGGAGATTTATCTGCGGATAAATATCCGACGGAGTGTACACACCATAGGATCTATCCGCAGAAACCCATTTGATGGGATTTATCTGCGGATAGATTCTATGGTGTGTATGGGGCCTGAGAGATACGACGGAGTATCTGAGATACTCCGTCGTATCTCCTTTGTGAATCTGGCCCACAGTGATTTGAATTTGACCTATGTAAGGGCAATTTTAGTAGAATAAAGAGGTCTGTTATAATTTACTACACTATGTAGTGGGCCTTTTGCTCGCTTTTATAAGATCTAAAGGAATTATCCAGGAGATTGGTGGACACCTGGAGCAGACCCCTGGAAAGGAGAGAGACACCTTGTGGCCTTTCTGCACAGCACATCCTGCCTTACTTGATCCATTAACATCTAAAGATCTTATCAGCTGGTGAGAGTCCATTTGAAATGACGCTTTTCTGCACGGTGGTGAATTAGTGGTGGGAAGAACTTACATCACTTTGCTGTGGACACTTTTTTCTTGCATTTATTTTCACAAGAGTGTATACCGTACATGAGGACTATTTTTGGATTAATTATGAGTTTTCACAGATATAATTTTTCACATTTTTATTAAGCATGGATTAACTACCGTAATTAAATTATATTGGTTTTGTAGCACTAGTATTATGTTGCTCAGTGATTTAAAATGTTAGCATGACAGCAAGACTACAAATTCCACTTAAACCCCCTTAAAGTGGAGTTCCACCCAGGATTTTTTTTTTTAGCCCAAAAATCCTCAAAAAAAAATAGGTTTTATTATTCTCACCCGAAATACCTGTTGCTATGCGGAAGTCCGTAATCTGCCTCTTCCGTAGCCACTGTCCTTCTTCTCCATCTTCTCCTAGTGAATGGCTGCTTTCTGGGAACTGTGTGTGTTCCCAGAGAACAGCCGCCCATTCACAAGTCGGCGCGAGACTCGCGCATGCGCAGTAGGAAATGGGCAGTGAAGCTGTAAGGCTTCATTGCCTGTTTCCCTTAGTGTGAATAGCGGCGTGGGACCTGAACCGATCGAGGGATCGGCATTGGGGGGGCCATCAGCGCGGGCGAGTAGGACAGGTAAGTGTCCTTAATAAAAGTCAGCAGCTACACTGCTAGTAGCTGCTGACTTTTAAGAAAAAAAAATTTCCGGGTGGAATCCCGCTTTAAGTCAAAGTTTTGTTTTGACATTCGGCCCATGTGTACAGCAAACAGTCCAACCGAAGCCGGCCGTTTGGCCAGCTTCTGTCGAAGGGGCGTGACTGAGAAAGGTCTGCCGATCGGCATCTGATTAGCTTTAAGGTGGCCATACACATTTCAACGTGCGATCAACCTAGGCATGAGTGCTCTCAGGCAAACAATCCATCATCCATTAAAATATCAAACTTTGTATGTGTGTCTCAATTGGTTGTGTGATGCAGAAATGGACTATTGGAATTAATGTAAAATCACAAAATGAAATGGTCATACATTTATATTGTTATGTAAATCTGCCATTCATTCATAGTCACCCATTCAATTGTTTTATTTATAGGCTACGATGCAATCAACTAAGCCAGAAGATTAGGAGCAGACATTTTGGTGATATAGGTCAGGCTGTACTGTATGTGTATTCTACAGGTAAATGGAGATAGGTGATATTAATGGCCTTTTCACAGCTAGTACAAATACAGAGGAATGAGGTGTGCACTCGTACAGGATTACACACAGTGAGAACCTTGCAGGAATCACATAATGCTGCAAACGTCATTCAGTGATATCACCGTAATGTACTTGTTACAGGGGAGACATGAGAACATGGTGCTGGGCAGTGTATGTACAGCTGTATGCGGCGTTCCTGGACAAAGAAACATTCATTACATACAAGTGTTCCGGCACAAAACACAAGCACTTCTTATATTGTGATCACACCCTAGATACACTGAAAGGATCCTTCACTCTAATTGAAGAGGTCTTCCATTAACCACTTCAGCCCCAGAAGGATTTACCCCCTTCCTGACCAGGCCATTTTTTGCGATACAGCACTGCATTGCTTTAACTGACAATTGCGCGGACGTGCGATGTTGTATCCAAACAAAATTGACGTCCTTTTTCCCCCACAAATAGAGCTTTCTTTTGGTGGTATTTGATCGCCTATGCGGTTTTTAGTTTTTGTACTATAAACGAAAGAAAAGAGACAATGTAAATGGGCTTTAGGTTTGTGTAGATATCAATTTGAGATGCTTTTGAAATCATTCAGAATTAATTGAGAGGGTCATTTGACCTGCAGTTGATCTCCTTCTGACCTGCATTTGACTAAATAGCTTCCTTTACCTTAGTGCAGTCGTCCTTCACTTACCTCAACACTGCAGACCACCAAGCTCTGAGGAAAGGGGTACGCCCCCGAAACGCGTCAGCCCTAACCACGGTCATAGATTGAAGCGATTATCGTGTTCTGCCGATGGTGTTGGACTTCTGCTGTATTGTCTTTCAAGGCCTGATTTTAAACTCCACTTGTGAGTACAATGATTTATTTTAACAATTTTAATAAAATTCATTTATCAGTATCACACTAGGTCGGTGTGCCCTCCGTTCTGTTTGTTCTTACCTCATCCTTCCATTTTGCTTTTAAA
Source organism: Rana temporaria (assembly GCF_905171775.1). NCBI lineage: Eukaryota > Metazoa > Chordata > Amphibia > Anura > Ranidae > Rana > Rana temporaria. Next base: position 20,593,846 of record NC_053494.1, on the reverse strand, counting down.
TGTCCTTATTTCTTCTGAGAAATCCTCACTTCCTGTTCTTCTGTTTGTAACTCCACACAGTAATGCAAGGCTTTCTCCCTGGTGTGGAGTGTCGTGCTCGCCCCCTCCCTTGGACTACAGGAGAGTCAGGGCGCCCACTAACACACAGCTCCTTTCTCTATCTGCAACGTAGAGAGCGTCCTGACTCTCCTGTAGTCCAAGGGAGGGGGCGAGCACGACACTCCACACCAGGGAGAAAGCCTTGCATTACTGTGTGGAGTTACAGACAGAAGAACAGGAAGTGAGGATTTCTCAGAAGAAATAAGGACATTTAAAAGCAAAATGGAAGGATGAGGTAAGTGAAGGAGGACTGCACTAAGGTAAAGGAAACTATTTAGAAAAAAAAATTGTACTTTTACAACCCCTTTAAAACGCACTTATCCCCAGTAATCAGATACAAAGGTCCTGCAGTCGTGAGGGGTACTGGCTTTATCTCCTGCCCCAGTACCCCATCACGCGACCACAACCCTACAATAGGGTCTACACTAGGGTATAGGCCTAGGTTCGTGTCTGGCATAATCTGTTTATGACACACTTTGTTTTTAATTAAACCCAGCCAACAGCACAAGCCACATTTAGAACAATTATCAAGGCTTGGCACCAAACACAATGCCACAGGACAAGCCCCATCAGAAAGAACCTGCCGCAATAAGTCGAGCTCCCTTAAATGTGAAAAATAAATAAATACACTTTTATTGTTACAAGATCCAGGCTCTCTGGGCAGGGTTATTTGTCCTAAAGGAACCTTGTTGAGATGCCAAGCTTCTGTGCTGCCAAGCTGATATCCCAGCCTGCCATGCGCTGCCTTCTAAGAGGGAAAGATAGATGAGAACTTCACAAGTAAAAATCAAGCTGTGTGCACGCATCACTTTTGTTCCTCACTGTGAGCTGCAGCTGCCCCACATACTCCAGGGTATAATTTGCTTTTGTATATAAGTTTAATTCTTAAAGGGGGGGGGGTTCGCAGCTGGATGGAACTGCAAATTCCAGTCCACAACATGGTTGAAAGGACATTGAAACTTCACCCCAAAAATCAATTTGTCCCATTGCCCTCTCCGATAGCCCCCCAACCCTTCCTCTACCAGATTAAAAAAACTACTTTTTTTTTGCTTATTTACCTTATAGTTTTTTGACCCCCCCTTCCCCTGCCTCTATACCTGCCAAGGCAAGAATTACATGTCCCAGGCAGACCTAGCAGGAGATGGTTGCAAGAAACCGAAAATGACAGCCAGCTTCTGATAACAAATAGAAGAAAAGGGTAGTGGTACAGCCCAGGCATGTGGGCAGGAGAGTCCAGAGGAACAACGTTGATTTTGCTGGGTATCTGTCTATGCAACAAACATTGCAGCTTTCAGTAAAGTTGAATAATACCTTTTCTATAGGTGCAGGCCATTTATGTACCTCGTGAATAGGGTTGCCGCCTTTTCTTCAAGCCAAACGCAAACTCTTTAGCGGCGCGCCGCATGTTTCTTTTTTTTTTGTATACACTATAAGATTGTAAAAGACCTGGGGTACTTTTGGATGCCCCAAGGAGAGTAGTAATGCAGCTCAGTGCGCCACAGTGAACAGTGAGTGTGGCCAATTGTGACTCTATTTACACCTAGGAGTTCTGGATCATGGGCAGAAAAACAGATTCTGCCCGCGATTCCCGAATCGCCGCAAATTGTGGGACACACTTGCGATTCCGTTACCGTCAATGGCAAATCTACATGTGAATTCAGCCACACTATCTGTATGACTGAAATCGCATTGCGCGAATTCAACTGAGCCGGGGTGGAATATGGTTGGCTGAACATAACTGTATTCAGGCAACCACAGGTGCAGGGACTGAATACAATGACCAGCAGTGGGGATTTTTCCAGCTACGCTGTTAAGCTTCTTTCACACGTTTTTCCGTTTTTTTTTCCCATCCATTGACAGATGAAAAACAGACATCAATGTATCTCTATTGAAAAATGGATGTCAACGGATGATCATCAGTTTACATCTGCCAATATCCGTTTTTTTAAACGGATCAAAGCCCTATTTTTTGTTCCATTAAAAAAACTGGATCGGACGAAATACGGATGTAAATGGACAAATGGTCTGTTTTTGCATTGGTAGTGGATGTAAAAAAACTGATGAGAAAATTATGAAAAACTGATGTAAACGTATGTTTGTTCTGAGGAAATAAACAGTCCGCATCTGTTAGACCCCTTTCACACTGGGGCGTTTTTCAGGCGCCCGAGGGCTTTCACACTGAGGCGATGCGCTGGCAGAACGTTAAAAAAAACTCCTGCAAGCAGCATGTTTGGAGCGGTGTGTACACCGCTCTCCCACCACTCCTCCCCATTGAAAGGGATGGGGATTGCGGCTGAACCGACGGCAAAGCGCTGCTTCGCAGGTGGTTTTAACCCTTTTTCGGACGCTAGTGAGGGTTAAAAGCACTCCGCTAGCGGCCGAATACCTCCACAAAAGCGGCGCTAGAAATAGCGGTGCTTTACCGTCGACACTTCCCGCTCCCCAGTGTGAAAGATGCCTTAAAGGGGCCTTAGCATGGATGTGGAAATCAACTGATATGTCAAGCTGTGTCTTTATTATCCCTCAAAGTCTTCCTTGCTAACAAAGGAGCAGTATCTTCGTATTCCCCTAAAGTCCTAAGCTGGTCATACGCCTGCAGTGTTTTGTTAAAAAAAAAAAAGAAAATATTGTATTTGGAATGCTCGTCTAGAAAAGTAATTTTAACAGATTAGTGCAACAGTGTGATGGTTACATCAAACATAAAATGAAGAAGAGGATCCCAACAAAGGGATGCTATATACGTGGTACATTATTCATCAGGTACAATAAGGGAAAAAAACAGCAGCAATACGCCGTAATAAAAGTCATTCAATGCCCCAGAGTATGCTGTATGGTAGGCAAAAGCTTGAAAACCCCAAGCAACATAAAGGGGTGCATACATTCTCAGATTAACTGCATATTGATTGTGGATAAGAGAGAAAAAAAAAATGTTGTTTGGTTTTTCTATTTCATTTATTCTGTATCGCTGTAACCATCGTCAATAGACCAACTCCTTGAAACGAGGAGTGTCAAAGAAGGGGAATGGTTAGACTGCAGAGAATAGGGCATAAGAGAGGCCCTTAGATTGAGAGAAGTAGGTTATTGAACCTGGAGTGTTGGTTATATGATATCCATGGTTGCCAGACCCTGAGAAATGTATTGTTTCTCATTAATCATAATGTCGTTCATGCGGTTTTTAACTACTTCGAAGCTGAGTACAGGGGTTTTCCATGCCCTTGCAATGGTCAACTTAGCTGCATTAAAAAGGTGCAGAGCCAATTGGCGTTCCGGGCGGAGGAGTTCAAGGATAGGTTTACATAGAAGGGCTTCATAGGGGTCTCTTTTAAGGTCGGAACGGAGCAGGAATGCTCGTTTCATTTTCTAATAGTTAGTGGGGTCAAATTGTTGTTCGTTTTCAAAGGAGCAAGATGGCAAATTTTTCTTAAACTAACAAAATTCTAACCATTGTAATGTGCATGTTCTAGGCAGAAAACAAACCTGTTATGTCGCGTACTGACGATCGGACATTCCGACAACAAAACCGTGGATACATTTCTGACGGATATTGGCTCAAACTTGTTTTGCATACACACGGTCACACAAATGTTGTCGGAGATTCCAAAAGTCAAGAACGCGGTGACGTAAAACACGTACGACGGTACTAGAAAAGGGATGTTTAATACCGGTCGTGTTAATAGAAGTTTGGTGAGAGTCGATTTGCGCTTTTCAGCCTCATACTTTTCAATCCGTTACAGCGTGACAAATGTGCCATCTCCATTACGAACGCTAGTTTTACCAGACCGAGCGCTTCCGTCTCATACTTGATTCAGAGCATGTGTGGAATTTTGTGCGTCGGAATTGTGAACACATCGACATCTTCTCATTATCCAGTACCACTGATCAAGGTCTGTATTGTAGTCTATACAGGTGATCCTGAAATTATCACACTCATTTATCTCTATCCATGACTAGAGTCATCTCCTTTGTTTTTGTTTTTATTTAAGATTTTCATGATAATAGAATATTATGCAGAATACAAAAGTATAAGGCCATTTTCAAATAAGATATATCTAAAAATCAAAGCCTAAGTTTGATTCTGTTTATGGTGTAAAGGTGGGGCTCCCCTTTAAATGAACTGGTTATGATGCCAGGGCTCCCAAGCGGATGTTACCACCAGCTGGGTCAGCCTGGTTCTATCTCCTGACAGACAAACATTAATTGAAAGGACTGCGTGAGAAACAATTAGAGAGGCGTGCCGCTATACATTTTAGTGGCTTCATTTGCCTGGGTGGAATTAAAAACGCTTTAGGATTGTGGGGTGTGCCGCTCTGAGACTGCTTGCTGGCGATTCTGAAGCCAGAATGACATGATGAGTTTCAAGCACCTCCTCGTTTTTAATAAACTTGATGATGGCTGCAAATGCAGGTTTTCAGCAGCATTGTTGTGAAAACTGGTGTGTTCCGTTTTTTAAAATTCGGGTTAATAAATGTCTGCTGCAAAAGATACCATTTTCTTTTCATTTTTCTTCATTTTCTTTTAGGTCTTTAAAAAAAAAAAAAAAATGTGCAAAGGATAACAACCTCTGTCAATCTTTTATTGCCATCTTTGTCCTGCTGGGGACATTCACTCTATAAATTTGTCACACTGGCACAGAAGATGAGGAGAAACCCAAAATGTTCCAACCCATCCTAGAAATGTCTGTGACACAAAGGTTTATTAATACAATCAGGATCTTGCTGGTGATCAGACACCACTAAAGGTGGAGGTGTTGGAGTTGTAACCACTTGCTTACTGGGCACATATACCCCCTTCCTGCTCAGGCGAAATTTCAGCTTTCAGCACTGCGTCATTTTAAATTAAAATTGCGCGGTCGTGCGATGTGCCTCCCAAAAAAAATTTACGTCCTTTTTTTGCCACAAATAGAGCTTTCTTTTGGTGGTATTTGATTACCTCTGCGTTTTTTATTTTTTGCGCTATAAACAAAAAAGGGCGACAATTTTGGGGAAAAAAACACAATATTTTTTACTTTTTGCTATAATAAATATCCATTTTTTTTTAAAAAAAACTATTTTTTTTCTCAGTTTAGGCCGATATGTATTCTACATATTTCTGGTTAAAAAAAATTGCAATAAGCGTATAGTGATTGGTTTGCGCAAAAGTTATAGTGGCTACAAAATAGGGGATAGAATTCTGAAATTTTTTTATTATTTTTTTTTTACTAGTAATACGGCGATCTGCGAATTTTGTCAGGACTGCGATATTGCGGCGGACACATCAACACTTTTGACACTGTTTCCTCTCTGACAGGACGTGGAGCTCTGTGTTTACACACAGAGCTCCACGTCCCTGCTCTTCCATTGCCAATCGTGGGTACCTGGCGGACATCGCGGCCACCAGGCACGCGCATTGGCATCTCGGGGGCCGGAGGACGTCAAAAGACAGCGTCCCGGATTTATAGAGCCACCTGGACGCCGTCTTTTGACTATATGCCGGGTCTAAAGTAGTTAAACTCCATTACAATGACATTTGGAGATGACATTTAAAACAAAGAAATATCAAGTGTCCAATAATAAAAATGACTGTAAAACTACCAGTGGTGGTTTTGTCCTTATGGGACCAAATGTTCAATGTTGAATGGGAGTACAAAAGCAAATGTACTGTATATGAAAAGATGACTAAACAGAGGTTATCTTCAAAGAAAACCGCATACTGTATATAAAATAATTGGTAGATCCAAAGATATACATGGCAGAAGTCATAGGTAGCTAAAACGTTCTTGTGAAAAAGTAAAGCTTTGCTTCACTCTCTTGTCTCTACTAAGCCTTATCTTTCACCTATAAGATCCCGTAACATAAAAGAGGTATGCTTGGAAAGTAGGAGAGGAGGGGCAAATTTCAAATTTGAAAAGTGTACTCAATATCTGCCAATGACTGGCTTTCTCTGGATCCATGTTTTCGACATGATATAAATTGGTGGAGGCAATATATATCTGGGACCCAGGAAAGGACAAATATACGCTGGGTTCCAGGGTAGGCAAATAGCAGAAAAGATTCCAACTTTTGAAAGTAGCTCTCTGACAACCGTGGTTTCCCAGTGGTCCATGGAGTGCATTAAAACGAATATGTGTGTCACAAGACTTAAATTAGTCCAGTGAGTTTATTTTTGTTGACAAGTAGTGAAAAAGCCAATCCGCATGGGGGGCTTAATACTTCTCTTCCATCGGGGCTTAAATGCTGGAAAGTCTGGCAACCTGAATCACCAGTCTACTATGCATCTTGCAGTGTAGCCTGCATTACATTGCCAGTCAAATCTCTCACCTGAACATTTACTACCCTCTGGCCAATCCCTGAAGAGGCGATGCCTGGTAGGTAGTCAGAGAGGGGGTAAATAGGCTGGAACCTGTGCAGAATGTATCTTCCCCTGAAGGAAGGGGGATTATGGGCTTCAGGTTGGCTGTTAGCCCTGAAGCCTCGCTGGACTACTTCCTACCCTGTATAGGAGAAAAGCTGGCACCACAGTAAAATCACAGTATAGCGTAAAGATTATTGTAGCGCGGTATAAACAGCGCAGAAAGTCAATGCGTTTCAGCTTCAAACAGCCTTAATAATGACATAATCTCTGTTTGGTTACCCCCTCCCCTGGATTGACCCCATGGACTTGCTTCTACTGGGTATCGTGTGTAGAGCCCAATTTCTTTGGCTGCAGGTTATCTATGGTCCCCAGCTGTGGATACTACAAACTATTCCAGTGCGCCTAGTGTACTGTCCATCTTGTGGTCTTCCGCTGCAAGAACTCAAATCGTTCCTATACTGCGCATGCGCATCGCCGTTTGGCTCCTTTCGCCAATCGTGGCGCGGCTTACGCGACGGGGGGGGAGCTCGTTTTTGGTCAAAATGTCAATCACAGACATGTTAGGAACGCCCACTCCCGCGGGACTCGCAACCCCGAAGCCACGGGTCAATATGCTGTACAAAGGTATGTACAGCATCAAAAAAATAATAATAGCCTTAATCTTATTGTAATGTGGGGGGCCAGTCTAATAAAAAAAAGTAGTTTTTAGGGTGAACCACCCCTTTAATAACTGTCCAAACCTATCCTGTGGTCGTCAGCTGTGGGAAACATAGACTGTTTTAGTCTATAGTCTTACTGGAAGTGAAACAATGTGTGGCTACTGCCTAGTGTAGAGGTGCTTCTGCTGATTCTGTGCCAAATATTCTCTTGGTCCACAACTGGATTTATTAGATTGTGTAGCTATCAACTAGAGAAGGTGTACTCTGCAAAATTTGTTCTTTGACCTTTGGAAGAAACCCATACCCCATGCCACTAGCAGTCCCCATAAGGGTTGCCAGGCTCAGTAAAACCAGGGACAGTATGTAAAAATCTGTGTTTTTTTACATCTGTCCCTGATATGTCCGATACCGACATGCTTTTGATGTGAAAATCCTGAGATTTTAGCTGCCCCCGCCTCTGCACTGCCTCCTGGCGTGGTGGCCATCTGTAAGCCCTGGGGTCCCATAATCTTCTATTGCCCAGGGGCCCCATGAGTTGTCAGTCCGCTCCTGCTCCTTAGTTACATGTTTTTAGCAATAAAGGGAAGCAACCTGTCTAATCTTCAGTGGGCCCTTCGGGGGTAACACTACAAATACTTGTCTTCAAAAATAAACTCCTACTGGATTCATTCAAGTCTTCTGGCACTCTAATTCTTTTTAATGGATCCATCTTTTGACATGGAGTTTTAACGGAAGTTAAAGGGTTAGTTCGCCTTTCCAAAATGTCAATAAGGAGCACCTACAGATAACAAAAAAACTGTACAGCTTTGACTCAAGTTGGATATTGCCCTTGCTAAAGGTCGGTTACGTCCCTCCCAAACCCTGGCTGAAAAACTCCCAGAGATGGCATCATCCCGTTTTGCTTTGTTGCTAGGACTCTGCTAAGACACTCCAGGTGCAACAACTCCTCACCTCCACCATCACAGGAGTCAGCTCTCCAACCCCCGTACAAGTGTGGTCCACTATCTTCTCTGTTGTGTTTTACGAAGTTTAGAGCTACTGCAACAGGAGGGAGAGTGTGCATGTGAGGCGGTTTGAATCAGCTGGGATTGTCTTAGCAATGCCCTAGCAACAAGGCAGGACAGAATAACGCCATCTCTGGGGGCTTTTCAGTCAGGCTTCGGGAAGCATGTAAAGGACCTAAACCTACAGTAAGGGCAATTATTCAACTTTGGCCAAAGCTGCACGGTTTGTTTTGTATCTACAGACATATGTTTGGCAAAGGTGAACTACAAAACCTGCCCACACTTGTGACAACTTGGCGTAAAGGAAAGGTAACACAAATGATGTGTTCACTTTAACTGAAGTTTCACCAGGTTGATTTAGTGTAGTCATGTCACGGGGCACTTACTCACTGTGTTTTTCTTCAACCACAACAGCACTGTTTAATTAAATTCAATTAAAACAGTTATCCAGGTCAGTTGGCAGGCAAGCCAGGATCCTGCTTGTACATGGCTGCCATCCTGCAGATTCCTGCTCAAGACTCTGGCATCATTGGGCTGGTACAATAACAGAAGCTCTTCAGCGATGCCAGCTACAGGGGAAGACACAAACTATGACAGTGTGTTCTGTAAGCTTTTCAACTGAGGTCCCCTTACCTTTGGTTTGAGGTTATATGAAAATAGGTTTACTGTATTCTTTATTATCATGAAGCTGTTTAAGTCTATACACTGTATTTAACCTGGGGTTATTCTAGTTATAGCCACATACTCATGGGTACAGATTTTAAACCACATCCAGCAGCTGTGCTTTCAGCCAGCAGTAAAAGTGGACCTAACATCAGATATATATTCTCTGTTAAAGTGTAGGTCCACCCAAATGAAAAAAAATTACACCAAAATAAAAAGTTTACTTACCAGAAATTGCGGTTGCTATGCGGATCTTCCTAATCTACCTCTTCTTTGTCCACGGCAGGTCTTCCTCGTCCTCCTCGTGCTGTCTTCTGGGTAATGGGGAGCGCTGCCTTCTGGGAACTGTGTGAATCCCAGAGAGCAGCCGAGAGACGCATGCGCAGAAGGAAACGGGCAGTGAAGCCTACAGAACCTTGTTTGTAACACAGGGACTGCCTGTAATACCAATAATGTGTAGCCAGGCGCTGGTTAGTCTGCTTGTTTCATCGTGGGACATTCTTTAACAAGAGGTGCCTTAAAGCGGTTGTAAAGGAATTTTTTTTTTCCTTTAAAATAACAAACATTATATACTTACCTCCACTGTGCAGTTCGTTTTGCACAGAGTGCCCCCGATCCATGTCTTCTGGGGTCCCTCGGCGGCTGTCTCTGGTCCTCCCCGCAATTACTGACCACAGTCATGCGAGAGCTCGCATGGTGCTGAGTAATTGCGGTCGCGCTACCGTGATACAGCGAGCAGCCATAGCCGCTCACTGTATCACTCGGCCCCGCCCCTCTGCGCAACGCTTTACTGGATGTGATTGACAGCAGCTCCAGCCAATGGCTGGGCTGCTCTCAATCCATTCGCTCTAGCCAATCAGCGGCAGGCTGAGTGGAGAAGAAGATCTCGGGACCGAGCACCGGACTTTCGAGGGCCAGGTAAGTAACATCAGATGTTTTTTCACCTTAATGCATAGATTTGCATTAAGGTGACATTTTTTTTTAATTTACAACTCCTTTAAGTTTGTTTCCCTCTGGTGTTCAGCCTGGATATTGTGATATAATTTCCTGAAGGCAGAGAAAGATCACTACTGAAAGCAGCGGATCGTGGGACATGTGGTTCCAGAGAGTGGGGATTACATGGAGCCTGTGCTGCTGCAGAATACATGTTGCAGCTGGCTAGAGAGAGAGGAAATGCTGGGTGAGGACATAAATAGTCTGGTCTGTGGAGGAGCTCTTCTTGGGACCACCGCCCTTCAGCTCAGGGGTAGAGAGACCCAGCTGCTCTGGGGGATGTGAGCAGGCAAGGCGCTCTGGCCAGAGTGGAGAGTCTCCAGGGAGTGAGGTATACATCTGCAGGCAGATCCATCATTGCCAGCTGCCTGTTGGTTGAGTGACTATAGGGGTTTACTCTCATCATCATTGTTACAGACCCAGCTGAATCCCTGTGTCACCAGGTGCACGGCCAGACACCCTGCACTGTTGCAGATTCTTCAATGAGCCTGTTCGGGGATATCCTATTCCCTTGAGCCTTGGTATCGTTAGACTGGGTCAGCGGGCAGAAGCCCACCCCTGAGTAAAACTTACAAAAGACACTGCTGCGGACAGGAAGCAGGAAACACTTTGTAAATGCTGTCCACTATTGCTGGTCGCCATTGTAAAAGCAACCTTTCTGGGTCATTGTTGAGTTAGCTGAAGATTCTGAACACCTACGCTACAAGGACTTCTCGCCTCTTCTCCCCCCCCCCCACATAAAGGACCTCTGTTCATAACACCAGTGCATTCAGGGGAATTCTTACTCAGAATTTGCTTATTGCATTCTTTACAAATTGTGGTCTTATAAATTGTGCGGTTTACTTTCTGGCCTGTGGCATCAAGATTTTAAGGGAGCGGTTTGACACAGAAAGGTCTTTCTCCTCCCTTTTTATACCTGGGGTCATAAGTTCTTCCAGGGCCTATTGATTGGTTATTACCGTTTGATTTATTGCGATTTCCCTTGCATTGTATATTCTTTGTATACTTGTTAAGACTAAAGTTTGAGATTGAATGATATCTGCATCAACATTCCTTTCTCTTTGCTGACTTACGATCATTGAAAAATACTAATTTGCTTTTCTACAGTCTGGTGACTACTACAATTGTATTCTTCTCTTTGAATTATGTCTAAACCCAGGGTGTCAGAGGTGTCGGGAGGCTTTCAAGGTCAGGGCTTCCTTTGGGGGACAGTCATCTTCCAGCGGCCCTTACAGGGGTGGTGCTACAGATGCAGTATTGCTTACTTCCATTGACGCCAGGGCATTTTCTACTCACGCTGGCCACAGTCCGCCCCCCCAATGTCTGAATTGGCCCTTTGCTTAGGCCAGGGGTCTCCATACTTCCTAAACAAAGTCACTGACTAGAGATCAAGGAAGGCTTTCTAAGGTGCAAGGTGTTTATGTGTTAAATGCAAAACAATATGGAAAAGTGTAAAAATGTGAGCAGCTATGACAAGGGCTGAATTGTAAAGGCTGGACTACTAGGTCAGAGCGTCTCCAAAACTGCAGCCTCTAAAGTCGGATCCAAAAGAAGAGCTACTGTATTTCAAATTGCTGAAAAGTTAATGCTGGTTCAGATAGAAAGGTGTGAGAACACATAGTACTTCGCAGTTTGTTATGTAGGGTGTTTGCATATCCCGCCAGACGGTATGGTTGTCCATGCTGAATCCGTATCCACAGACAAAAGTACCTACAGTGGGCATGTGAGCATCAGAACTGAACCACAGAGCAGGAACGTGGCCTGGTCTGATGAATTCAAGAATGGTTTGGGGAACAAAACAACAAGTTTGAGGTGTTCAAGTGACCTCTAAATTCTCCAGTTCTCAATCTGTGGAATGTGCTGAAAACAACAAGTGCAATCCATGGAGGCCCCACCTCACAACCTATAGGACTCAAAGGATCTGCTTGGAGCCAGATACCACAGCATACCTTCTGAGGTCTAGTGGAGTCCATGCCTCAACGGGTTATGGCGGGTGGTCATAATGTTATGGCTGATTGTGGTATATTTATTAGTGAATCTTGTGCCTGGAGTTCCCTTTTTAACAATGTCAACATACCATAACACTAAAACAATATAGCTGTGCTATGAACATATTCATTAATGCTTCTTATAAATCCTACAATGGATGTATGAATTTTATATAATCTATTTTTAGGAATTATGTTAATTGCTACTTGACACATTTAGTCTGAAAAATGTGGTATGTAAAGTGATTACATTCATACCCATTAGATGAGAATATACGATAATTGTCTGAGGCCTAATTGTGTGGCAGCCAATAGCTGTAATTAGCTTGTCCGTTTACAAGGAAGAAACCATCACTGAGGGATGAACCATGGTTATGTTGCTGGTTGGGAATGAAAGACAAAGAAGATTACTCATAAAAACTGGTGCAGTTTGCCTGCTTCTGCTCTGTGTTGGTGAAGATGATTCACCAGTCATCTGGCGTTTCTCATTCTTTCCTCACTCCATACAACATCAATCAACCAATCTATTAATCAATCAATAACTCTTAAAGCTGGAGATTAGGTAAATATATTTATATTGGTTCATCTTCAGTCAATGTAAGCCTGACCAATACTAGTGGAAGCTGGAAATCACTGCAGTAGGAACCGCTACTACAATGATTGACGCTAGCTTCCAGGTTCCATACCACAGGAGGTCGCTCGCTTGTCACTGGCGCTATTCAGAGAATACTTAAAATTTTTCCAAATGAACGTGAATCTCTGTTTGAACTAGGTGGGGTTGGGGGGAGGTTGGTGGTGCCAGAATTTCTACTTTGTCCAACCAAAGAAAATGAAAAGTGTATCTTAAAAGGCACCCATACCAAGCAAGCGTTCCCCTTTGGCATGGGATCCAGTAGTGATGTCTACTGCAGTGAATTCCCAACATCCACAGGGATCCGACAGGTATAGATAGCAATCAAAAGATTATGTACATAGGCAGTATTGTGGTACCCAAGTAAAGCAGTCAACACAAAAATTGGTGATACATAATTCGGAATATAAATAATCAAAATGTGCAGCGCTAAAAAAAGAAAAATTATCCCATAAATATAAAAATACAATTCAATTAATACAAAATAGGGCTTAGTGATAAAGTGCAAATAAGGAAATAGCGTATATGTCTACCCATACACCATACAATCAAAATCGATGACAGATTAAAGAGCAAAAGTTCAAACAAAGTACATATAAAACATTCACATAAAGTCCATATATAAAGTTTATAAACAACCAAAGAAAGTCCAAAAATAAATATGTGATTCAAAGTGCAAATCCAGCTGACACAGTGTCCAGTCAACCCAACACCAGCCTCTTACCAGAATTAATTGACCACTAATATAAAATGGTCAAACTACACTTAATTTAAACTCAGAAACTGTTTAAAACAGTTGTGCCACTCCACCACGTGTGCTCATCCAAACATATAATGCCAAGTCTATTACAAGAGAATTTGATCCAAAGAACACTGTGCCATTGGTTCCCTTAACAATCTATGATAGACCACCCATGGAGGTCTTTCCCACTATCTTGTGTAGTGCACACCCATGACGATGAATAATAATAAAAAAAATATGAATGAGTGCTAGGTGTAATTTCTTGTCCATACGCATCATACAAGAATAAAAATTTGTGAAAACATCAATAGTGAAATACCAGTAGAGTGCCACCAATATTAAAGTTCAATAACTTAGAAGTCCATTAGCGTCCAAAATGAATCATTCATCAATGTGCTAGAATTTCCTATGAAATGTGCTCCACACACTTCATGCAAGTATAGGTGCTGTATCAAAACAGTGCTTCTCTGTGTTTTCACACCACGACCTCCCCTCACACTGTAACTCACCAGATCTTTAGATTTGGTAATTAAATGGGTCTAACAGCACTTTAATGGGTTGGCAATATGACCAACTCCTTTTGCAGTCCCCTTCACTACCCTCTCCAGCTCAGAAAATGAAAAGAACCAAACACAAGATCATGCAACCTGTTTATTTCATAAAACACCAACAAGGCTTCCTGATGATGCTGTTGACAGCGAAACGTGTAGAGACAGGGACACAGTTCCTTCGTCACTTCCAGGGACAGAGTTTCCAGGACAGTGGAACGCATTCCATACCACCACCGTTTTGGAGAGGTAGTCAGCAGTTCCAAGGGATAGAGTACACTGCTGGAATCTTCTGGAGCCAGCCTGGGTACCCATATATGTGAGTGGTACATTTTTACCCATTGTTGGTGTTTTATGAAATAACATGGGTTCCACGATAATCTTGTGTTTGGCTTTTCTTTTCTGAGCTGGAGGGGCAGTGAAGGGGACTGCAAGGGAGTTGGCTATCCTGTATGGGAAACCCATTAAAGCACTGTTAGACCCACTTAATACCTGGGTCTAAAGATCTGGTGAGTTACAGTCTTAGAGGAGGTCAGGGTGTGAAGACAAGAGAAGCCCCCTGTTTTGATTACAACCCTTATCCTTGCATGAAGTGTGTGGAGCACGCCATCATGGGAAATTTCGAAGTACATTGATGAGTGATTTAATCTTTCGACACTAATGGGACTTCCAAGTTATTGCACTTTAATTTTGTGATTTCACTATTAATGTTTTTACTCATTTCGATTTTTGTATGATGTGTGTGGACAAGAACTGACATTCTAGCGCTCATTCATTTTTGTTTATATTGCCAGAGAATGTTGACCATAAAAATAAAAATGGTTTAACAGTGCATTATATGGATCATCTTCACTGGCAGGCAGGTGGCGGCTTCCCCCAGATTTTGCCCATTGGATGAATGAATGCCAAAGCACTACATGTGCTTATGCACATTTAGATGTGTTTACACTTGTTTAGGCAACATCTGATGTCAGGAAATCGCTCCTCTGAAGAACATGCTGGGCGTTTGTTTTGTTTTTCTTCTCCCTCTAAATGCCCCTGCCTCTAAAAGCCTGTAAACGCCTATGTGTGCACGGTCACATTGGCTAACAGAAAAAAAAAAAGTCAAACGCCCTTAAAATCTTGATGCCTAGTGTGCGTGAGGGCCATAACATTTCACAGATCTGACATCGATAAAAACATTATATTTTTTACATCTTCCAATTAGTGCACATTGACAGTTGATACGCAGCTCACCCAGCTAACACGGGCACCTATAGTACTAGCCATTGAATCCCCGACAGACACTGTCAACTAACATTTTTAATCTCTTCTAAAATGAAAAGGTGACGCGGCTGGGTCATGTGAAGGCTTGTTTCATTGTACTCTGTGACTGCATCTACCTGAACATGTTACTGAATACGTTTTCAGACCTAAGGCATTTTACCATGTAAACATTGACCTACATGGGTTGTGTAACTGATCATTATAAAGAAATCTTTACGATGCTTTTAACAAATCAAGTACAGATGGAGTATTTTAGAGAGAAAAATGTAAACTCATTTTTTTTATCAGCTAGTAGATGTTCATACACCATATAAAAATTACCAGAGCAATGAAATAAACAATCAAAATAGACAAAATGGAATGTGGAGGTTAAATGACAGATTAACATAACATGAAGCCAAAACTTTTTGTTTTAAGTATGAGGAAGCTTTAAAGTTTACTAAGCCCACAACAATATAAATAAGTCTGTATTATGCAGTAAAGCATAGTTGGTATACTCACTGTGAAACCTAATGGGTTAATCCTCTGCATTGTAAAAAAAAACTGCTGTTTGATCCTGTCTTCTCTGACCTCCCCTTTTTTTACTGTCCCCAATCCATATCCTTAAAGTACAGAGTATGGGGGCAAGCTGCACATACTCAGTTTGGTGTATATTGCTAACTGTATTGCTTTTTTTCTTGGGAAGAATGCATGTGATGAGCACAGGGCCAATCAGCACTGTCCAGACAGAGGGCCCTGAAGCCTCATAGGACAGTCAGAATAGAAGGGAAAACTCCTCCTACAAGCTTTAACCAAATACTGATAGAAGTCAAAGACTGCCTTAAAGCGGAGGTTCACCCTTAGAGAGCACTTTTTAGCCTTAGATTCCTGCTCGTTTTGTCTAGGGGAATCGGCTATTTGTTGTAAAATATGAGCCGTACTTACCGTTTACGAGATGCATCTTCTCCGTCGCTTCCGGTATGGGCTGCGGGACTGGTCATTCCTTCTTGATTGACAGTCTTCCGAGAGGCTTCCGACGGTCGCATCCATCGCGTCACGATTTTTCCGAAAGAAGCCGAACGGGCGGTGTGCAGGGTGTATAGAGCCGCACCGACGTTCGGCTTCTTTCGGCTACGAGTGACGCGCTGGATGCGACCGTCGGAAGCCTCTCGGAAGACTGTCAATCAAGAAGGACGCCCGCTCCCGAAGACCCATACCCGGAAGCGACGGAAGAAGATGCATCTCGAAAACAGGTAAGTACGGCTCATATTTAAAACAAATAGCCGATTCCCCTAGACAAAACGAGCAGGAAGCTAAGGGGAAATTTTTTTTTTTTAATAAATTGGGTGAACTCCCGCGCTTTAAGTGCCAATGTGAAAAGGTATTTAGCAGTTTATATTTAATAAAACTTTTGCATTTCCATTGTTCTGTGTACTGTGAGGAGACCAGAATAATAAATGCAGGCTTCTGGATTAAGTAACACTTAAGACCCCTGTTAACATATTATTGCTATCTTGTGTCCGCGGGACTGTGTATTGGGAAATTCAACCCACTCGGTTTGACCCTGTGTTAGTTTTCTCAGTATAGAAAAAGAGGGAATCCAAAACTTGGAAAAACATGAGGTGGAGAGGAAACCTTCGAGCAGGAGTGCTAGGTTCCAGGTGGACATAAATGGAAGATCCCCACACAGTTGGAGAGATTTTCACACGCTCTTTTCTTGTCCTACTATACCGCGGAACAGGAACAAAAAGAAAACCTTCCCGACAATACAGACAGGAAAGAAAAAACTGACAAGGCCCATCATTTACTTGTATGCTAATATTATAGGGCATTCTTTTTTTCCTAAAGTGCAGTAACCAGGCGATAAGCCCAGTCTTAGTCTGAACGCACCTGAGCTATCCTGCCAGGAAGCTGTTAGTAGGGACCACCATGCTGTAGATCCACTCACCTTCCACCAACAACAGCTCCTTCTCAGTTGCGCTCTTCCTGAATTTCCTCCAGATGGTCCATAGTAAAGAGTGTGCTGCTGCAGTTAAAGATGGAAGTCAATGATGACATTAGAGCACCATCATCACGCGATCATCCTGTCCACGCAGACCTGTCACCATAATCAGGAGTAGTGGGAGCAAATTAAGAAAATTAAATATGATTCATAAACTGCGAAATGGGTGAAGTGCCATCTACAAGGGCAAAATGTAACATTTATTTCATGAGCAAAGTCTAGACTATACTTCTGTTCTACATCTGTCTTCTGATGGCTCTTAAAGATTTAAGCACTTAAAAAAAGGGTCCACTTATTCTTTCGACCTCCATTCAAATATCCACATATCGTAGAAAAATGACTTCAGTTATTCTTTGAGTGATTAACTAAGTGATTTCCACAAGGAAAAGTTTCTGGTACCGTCCTGCAATTGGCTGGAATAGGCCCTCTAACATCTTGGGAACCCTCATATATAGTAGCTGGATCCTATGACTGACATGAAAAATCTAGACAAAAAAATGGGTAATGCTGGATCAACCAAATTAAATACCTTACAAATAGGTAATATAAGTGGATCTACATATAGTTCAAAAAATCCAGCCTAGCCTACCACTGCTCCTGTGAATCAGTCCAATAAGTGAAAAAGTATTGAAGAAATTGATTACAATAGGCTGGAATATCACTTACCACTAGCATCAGCTCAATGACCAGTTTGGGGTATGCAATATTGAGCAACCAACTTCAGCACCACAAACTTTAACACACTCTTCGGGTACCACACAGCCAACAGAATCTGCAAGACATGTTAAAAATACAGTAAGCTGCAACAATGTAAGCTGCAAATGTTACCTTTCAAGACAAGGGTCAATGGGATTTGGCAACTTGGCTGGAGTTCCACTTCAAATGACCAAGTCCACTTCCACCTTTGACTATGAAAGTAAAATCTCTATTACCATCACCTTAGTGGGACTCTTTGGGCTTGGTCCAAACATTTGGCACTAATATAGATTATGTAGTCAAATATTTGTAGACTATAAGGCCAGCATTTTCTGTATCCCCACATTGCTTTTATTACATTTTTTATCTTATCTGTGATCACTTTTATAAATATCATTTGATGTATGACATTTTTTCTTAATGAACCTATTGGTTGACCTGCACCATATGGAGCAATTTTTATATCTTATTCCCTGTTGGAGTCTGTGATGAGAACATCCCTCTTCATTACTCACCTTTCGATCGATCTTACTAACTTCGGGCTGTTGCTGTTGTGTGGTTTGGTCGAGAATTGGTTATTCACCGTCCAGTTCCAGTGGATCTTTCCATCTACACAGATTAAGAGGAACCAAGGGTTCAAAGCCTTATTGACCCACTGCTGTATGGCATGTGTGTCCACCTCAGCTGGCAACCCCATACCCCTTTTTTCAGGTATATGGTGTCATCTGTATCTGGAAGAAGATTCACTTGCCCCCTTGCCTCTGTGGACTGTATTGTGTGTAGAATCACACCACTTTTCTTGCTTTTCTATTGGATTTATATGTTCTGTGCACAACATAATTGTATTTCTGTATCACTGTACATAATGTGATTTAGTGGTACATTTCTTCCCCTTTACACTTTTGCAATTTATGTGCACTTCACGGTACATACATGTTTATGTTATATTTAGCCCTACACTATTTTTTCACAAATATTTGTAGACACCTGACCATGATACCAAGAAATATGCACCCAAAAGCATGTGAATACCCCTTCAAACTACCTAGTTCAGGTGCTTCCAGTGCCACAGCACAAAAAGACATTTTGGTCAAATGCGCACTTCTAACCTTGTGGCAACAGTTTGGGGAAGGTCCACTTCTGCTCCAGCATAACTGTGCCCCTTTTCACAAGGTCAGTCTTCATTAAGATATGGTTTGATGAGTTTAATGTGGAAGAACTCACACATCCTACACATAGCTCTGATCTCAACCTTACAGAACCACCATTGGGATAAATTGGAGGGCCTGTTGTGAGTCTGTTATTGTCCTACAGTACCCGATGACTGAATAGGCACAAATTTTCACAGACACCCCAAACTCTTGTGGAAAGCCTAATGCCCCGTACACACGTGCAGAAATTTTCCCATCCGAAAGCCGAGAACCTGCTTAGGCAGTCTTTCCCCCTACACACAGCTGGTTTTCCCAATAGGAAAACTGCGATGGAGCTTTGGTCGGGAATCCCGGCCGTGTGTATGCTCCATCGCAGTTTTTCCCATAGAAAATCTGCCAAAAACCGCCGGGCAAAAGTCTGCCGGTTTTTCCAACGGGAAAGAAGAGAGCTGGTTCTGTTTTTTTGTCCGCCGGTTTTTTGGGCAGTTTTCCCGTCTGAAAAACTGCGAGGAGCATACACACGGCCAGGATTCCCGGCCAAAAGCTCTCCTTGCAGTTTTCCCTTCGGGAAAACCGGTCGTGTGTACGAGGCATTACCAGTAGAGCGCAGACTGTTAAAGCCCAAAGGGGGGAGAAGAAGGGGAGGCAACTTCATATTCATGCCAATAATTTTGCAGTTGGATGTTTAACAAGCTTATATAGGTGTGATTGTCAGGTTTCTACAAAGTTTTGGCCATATAGTGCATTGTTGGAATACTTCCCAAATACTTATAATGTTGTTTGATTTGTTCTATAGAACAAAGAGGTTGGCAACCCTACAGCAATCAATCAGGGATTTCCATTACCCCAAAATCTCCAAAGTGATAAATTGTGAAATCTGACCAATGCCACAATTTACTGCCATTTGATTAATTCTTTATTCCAAAATTCTTTACATGGGGACAAGGATCTCCTTAAATGGTACTGCACAAAGGGATTACAGCCATATGGGGATTTCTATGTTACTGCAGAGCTCCTTTAACCCACAAAAACAACATTTGCTCCTTTGGGAAATATGGAACTGAATGTGACTGTGAATTGACTGTGTAAAGTGTTACAGGAAGATGCACAGGTTTTTATTTGCCTTGGGAAAAATTTCTGTATACACACTTTTCTATATGCAAATCTCCATGTTCAATATTATTACTCATAATCAACCATCTTTCCAAACATCCTAGCAGGAAATTGTTATAGTTCATGTATGCAACAATGCCAGCTGTTTATGACTTTGACAACAGTGATTTTATGTTGCTCGAATGGTATATTTAAACTTCTTTAAAAAAAAAAGGCAAGTTGAAGATGTGTCCATTACAATGGACAGCTATGACAACAATCTTATGGTTTTTTTAGCCATAAACAGCCCTGTAAGGGGAAGCAATATTCATCATTTCATGCACTGCCTGAGAAAATTTCCTTAGTGCTGGAGGTTTGAACCTTCACCCAGCTACACAGAAGATCGATAGAGGAGTGTCAATGCATATCTTACTGCAGCAGTTAAGCAAGATTTAAGGCACATCCTATTACGCCAATGACTTGCTCGAGGACCGTCAGATATATCGCTATACCATAATTCTCTGAGAGATATGTGCTTATTTAAAGTCTACAGGCATAAGCATTCGATCAAAGTTCATAAAAGAGCCAAAATATTGTTGACAGCCAACACACTTCTGGGTTCCATGAGCCCACTTCATCAGGTTTTAATGATCCAAGCAAAAAGTTTAGGAATCCTGGACCTATATTTTGAAAACTTGACTACCAGTGATTGGAGTAGACCTTGTACAAACCTTATGCAAAGTTATTACTTCAAGATTCCCAAACTTATTTACCCAGCCCTTTGATATACAGTCCAGCATCATTAAACCCTGATGAAGAAGGCCTCTTGAAAAGCATGGACTGTTTTATAAAAACGTGTCTACCATGGTATGTTTATAACTATCCTGGTATTTAAGAGGTTAAGTTCCCTTTCATACTGATCATTTTTTTTTTGTAAAAATAAGCAGAAGATTAAGTGTTTTTGCAACGGAGCAGTGTGAAAGCAGACAAAAATGCAACTGATTGGTGTAAAGAGTTCCATAGGATTTACAGTGATGTTCATACATTTTTCTTTTTCTTTTTTTTTTTTGGAAAAAAAAACTGTGAAAGGGCCATAAAACAAGCAGCTGTAAGCTTGAACCCACAAAGACTCATTTCCTTTATCTACTGATTTATTCTCTTTATACATTCCATGAGCTCCCCATAGGTTATATCAGGGGTCGAGAACCCGTCGATCGCGATCTACTTGTCTATCACGGGAAGCCAACAGGTAGGTCACTGTCAGGGCTGTTCCGAGCCCTTGCCACAGGCTCCGCCGCTCTCCTTTTACTAGCAGTGCGAAGTGAGAGGCAGCACAGTGCTGGATGGAGGGCGGGAGCATGGCAGCTGCTTTAGTTAACTTTGCAAGTTAGCCAGCAGGTGATTGGTTCCTAGTAACCAATCAACTGCATGTCAATATGAAAAGTTAACGCTGCATTAAGTTTTTTTTTTTTTACACAAAAGATTTTTCGCAAGTGTTGTAAGCCTTGTCCAATGTCAACATGTACTAAAGCTTATACATTTTAAGGCCCTCAAAGGTAATTCCATTATGATTACTACTGATATTCTACTTTCTAGTCATCCTGGATTAGGAGAGACAGCAAAGCTCACACTTGGGAGGGGAGAAGAAGCACAAGGCCCAGTCAGCTGTACTTCACTGCAAGAAATAAGCTGATAGTGAGGGAGAGAGAGAAAAGTGATAAAGAGATAGGCTCATCAGTCTGCTGCTTCTCCTTCCACTGTCCAGTCGCAGGCTGGGAGAGAAATAAGTACTGTAATTGTTACTAAATATATAGATGTTTGCCTGGAGTTTAGCTTTAAAAGTGGACCACGAATTGGAAGCATCCTTGGTCTAATGAATCCACCATTGTTGAGTGGAATTTACCTTTAAAGGTTAATCCTTTTCTCTCTGGCTTAGATCCTGAGAAGGAATTGAGGGATTTGAAGTATTTTGGCTTGGATCTGTGAAATCTTTGTTCCAGATAACAAATCCCAGACGAACGTTTCAGCATGTAATATTTATTTGCTGGCAGCTCAGTGTTTATCTGGTATGGAGCTACAAATAACTCCCAGACAGAAAGTTCACTACGCTGTGCTATGGATACCACATGTACAAAGTGGGCACGGCCATACCTCCCAACTGTCCCTGATTTTGAGGGACTGTCCCTGATTTTGAGGGACTGTCCCTGATTTGGATCAAAGTCCCTCTTTCCTCCTGATTTGTCCCTCATTTTCATCTGATTTATATAGTTGTATATAAAATGCACTTTTTATTTGTCACAAAATGTTTCCCAGTGCTAAACCTTTCATCTAATTCCTAAATTGCTGCATTTTTTACTTTGAAAAGCCAGTATTAAGGAATATTAGTGGTAAAAAAAAGAGCACTTGTGGGTTTTACCAATCATTTTTTTTTATATATATATATATAATTTTCCTTTAAGGGGGAGTGGCAGGAGGTGTGTCCTATGCCTACATACTTTTTCTAATAGATGTCACTCATTAACATCGCAGGGAGGTATGGGCAAGGCAAGAGATGTAACTTAAAGTGATTACAATTATAGCAACATTGGTAAGCTCCAGCTTTAAGGAACACTAAAGTACATTTTTTATTTTTTTTAAATAATAAACAAGTTATACTCCCCTCCACTGTGCAGCTCGTTTTGCACACAGTGGCCCCGATCCACGTCTTCTGGGGTCCCCCGGCGGCTGTATCTCCTCCTCCTTGCAAGAACTTTCCACCTTCATGCGAGCTTGCATGGTGGAAAGCTCTTGCGGGCACGCTCCCGTGATACAGCAGCAGCCATAGCCGCCGACTGTATCACTCGGCCCCGCCCCCCAGCGCGCCGCATCATTAGATGTGATTGACAGCAGCGACCGTGTGTAGGCTCCATCTGAATTTTTCTGTTGGAATTTCCGACAGCAAAAATTTGACAGCTGGTTCTCAATTTTTCCGACAAGAAAAGTTCTTGTCGGAAATTCCGATCGTCTGTATGCAATACCCAAGCAACAAAAAAAACATGCATGCTCGGAATCAAGTCAACGTATGCTCAGAAGCATTGAACTTAATTTTTCTTGGCTCATCGCAGTGTTGTACATCACCACGTTCTTGACGGTCGAAATTTTGTGTGACCGTGACACAAGTTTGAGCCAACATTCCGTCAGAAAAAAATCCACGGTTTTCTTGTCGGAATTTCTGATCGTGTGTACGCGGCATGAGAGTTTCCAGTCAGGCCTCATTAGGGCCGTAGGCATATTTACAGGCCTTAGATTGAGGTGGTTATTCCAGAATCATGATTGTAGCTATAACCATGGTTCTTGTATCAATCTGTTCAGGATCTGTAAAAGTGATCAGATTGGCTGTTTTACAGGCATAGGAAATATGTTTGATAAAACCCTGTGTATATATCATGTGACATAAAAAAATTGCAACAAACATTTTATTCTCCAGGGCCCCTGCTTATTGATTGGGATCAATAAAGCGATCCCCGCTAAGCAAACGGAGTCCATCAAAAACTGACATAATGTGCGAAAGGGGCCTTACAGCACCGCTGCTTCAGACCTCACGCCTAGGCCTTTGGGTTGCTCTTTAGAGCAGATGCTGACACTGCCAGCTGCAGCCTCCCTTTCCTAGAGAACATGGGTGTCCTGACACTCATACACAGACATCGTGTCTGTAGGGCGGAGTCCTCGGCCAGACTTCCCGTCTGTCTGGGTGGAGCTGTCTCCAAATGGGAGCTCTGAGCTCTAATCCTGGGAAGAATATAAACCCAGCCCACAGGTGTGCAATCAGCATGCCTGTCTTTGTAAAAACCAGGATGAAAATGCCAATATACACAGTGAAATGGGGTCGCCTCTCCACAATATATATATTTTTGGGGCTTTTTAGTTCCTGTTCTGCAGTTTTTCTTCTGGACTTCGTTCCCTTTGTTGCCACGGCAAGGTACGTTATTTTCCCGAGTGGTCTCAGTCCTCCTCCTGTATACTGTTTTTTTTTTTTTATAGGGCTAGATAGGTTAGTGTTAGATCGTGGGTGACTATAGATGCAGGGATTTTAGTGTTAGCATGGACTTCCACTTTGAGTTAAGATTAGTGACAGTATACTACAAACATAAAGGAGTGACGCAGGAAAATTAAGTCTGCCCCATTTTTTTTTAAATCTATATAGGAGGTGTGTCTAAAAAGTTTGGTGAATGGCCCGATATCTCAGCGGTAACATGGATGAGGTGCATGCACATGGCTATCCAGAGGTGACACCTAGCGTGCAGTACACATGACCGTCGGGGTGAACACGCTGTGAACAGTGGAACGCAGTCTGGGTGAGAGGTAGGGTCACAGTGCAATGGAGCAACGAGTGAACATCAAGTTCTGTAAAAATTGGGGAAAACGACCACGGAGATGCATAAAATGTTTGTGCAAGTGTACAGGACGGAAGCTGGGAGCAGAAAACGTGTTTACAACTGGTTCAAATGCTTTCACGACAGGAAGGAAATGACTGAGGATGAGGCACGTTCAGGTTGGACATTGAACCCTGGTTCACACTGGTGTGATTTGACATGTGAAATCGGCGGCAATGACACCGTCCTAATCGGTTTATTATGCTTCAGTTTGTCAATGAGCAGGAAGCCCCGCTCAACACAGAACAGTTCCAATTACTTCACTGTCCCCGAGCAGCTGAAGCTGCAGAGAAATGCATGTGTGTTTGAGCTTTGGGGTGCACACCCTAATGCAATAAGCTGCGCACACCTATGATTTATTTCGCTTTTTCAGCCTTAAAATTATACGCACGAAGGGCCAGATCCACAAAGAAGTTACGTCGGCGTATCTATTGATACGCCGCGTAACTTCTAGGATGCGCCGGCGTATCTTTGTTTTGTATCCACAAAACAAGATACGCCTGAATGTGGGCTAGATCCGACTGACGTACGTCTTAGTACGCCGTCGGATCTTAGGTGCATATTTACGCTGGCCGCTTGGTGGCGCTTCCGTTGATTTCCGCGTAGAGTATGCAAATTAGCTAGATACGACGATTCTCAGAACGTATGTCCGCCCGGCGCATTTTTTTTACGTCGTTTACGCAATGCTTTTTTCGGCGTAACGTTACCCCTGGCTCTATGAGGCGTACGCAATGTTAAGTATGGACGTCGGGACAGCGTCGAATTTTCCGTCGTTTGCATAAAACGTTCGCGAATAGGGCTTTGCATAAATTACGTTCACGTCGAAAGCATTGACTATTTGCGACGTGATTTCGAGCATGCGCACTGGGATACCCCCACTGACGGCGCATGCGACGTTCAAAAAAAAGTCATTTACGTGGGGTCAAGATGAATTGACATAAAACACGCCCACATCTTAGTCATTTGAATTTCGCACCCTTACGCCGACACATTTACACTACGCCGCCATAACTTACAGCGCAAATTCTTTCTGGATACGGAAACTACGCTCTAAGCTACGGCGGCGTAGTGTATCTGAGATACGCTACGCCTGCCTAAAGATAGGCAGATCTTTGTGGATCTGGCCCGAAGTCTTTTTTGTTTTAATTTTGTAAAGGGTGGCTTAAGTCTGGTAATTCAGGAGAAGAAAAGAAGAGAGCATTCAGAATCAGTCAGGTGCGGAGGTGAGTATGAGGAGAGGGGCCGTGTACAGGTGTATAGTTTACAAACACATTACTCAGCACTTTCACCTAAAGAATGCAATGTACAGCGAGGATACCAAATAGAATAACAAGTCACTGCAGCAAAAAGAAGAACTGACTGAAGGATGAAAATGTACACCAAACAGAAACCAATGTGATCCGTTTTATTTGCTTTCTATGTCAAATATTGAATTTGATGTTTATTCTCCCCACATGTATATACTGTCTTCTCGCCAATATATACCAGTATGCCTGTGACCTTTTCAGGGGGTTATTGATTAAAGGAGGAACATCATTTGTACACACTAAAAAAAAAAAATCTGGGTAATTGTTACGATTCCCCCCAAAATAAGAACAGAACTAGAGATGAGGACTATGTACTATGGGCCAAATTCTCAAAAAGTCTGCGTAACTTAAATTTCAGCAGTTAAGTTACACTGACTTAAAATTTCTACCTAAGTGCCCGATCGTCAAAGCACTTAGGTAGAAATTTCAGGCCGTGTAACTTAAGTGCCGCCGTCGTAAGGCGGTCCTCCTCTCCTGGGGGCGTTTTAAATTTAAATGAGGCGCGCTCCCGCGCCGGCCGTACTGCGCATGCGTGTGACGTAATTTTCCCGACGTGCAGCGCGCGAACGTAATTAATGCCGGGCGGCTTTGAGAATTTCGACGGGACACTAAAGTTGCGACGGGTGAAAAAAAAAGACGCGCCGGGAAAACAAATAATTATAAAAAAAAATGACAGCGTCGCTCAGCATGCATTCCTGAGAGGGAGAACTCCATGCCAATTTTCAAAGAAAAAACCGGCATGGGTTCCCCCCCCAGGAGCATACCAGGCCCTTAGGTCTGGTATGGGTTGTAAGGAGACCCCCCCACGCCGAAAAATTGACGTAGGGGGTCCCCCTACAATCCATACCAGACCCGTATCCAAAGCACGCTACCCGGCCGGTCAGGAATGGGAGTGGGGACGAGCGAGCGTCCCCCCCCCTCCTGAGCCGTGCCAGGCCGCATGCCCTCAACATGGGGGGGGTTGGGTGCTCTGGGGCAGGGGGGCGCACTGCGGGCCCCCCCACCCCAGAGCACCCTGTCCCCATGTCGATGAGGACAGGACCTCTTCCCGACAACCCTTGCCATTGGTTGTCGGGGTCTGCGGGCGGGGGCTTATCGGAATCTGGGAGTCCCCTTTAATAAGGGGGCCCCCAGATACCGGCCCCCCACCCTAAGTGAATGGATAAGGGGTACATCGTACCCCTACCCATTCACCTGGAGGCAAAAAGTAAAAGTTAGTAAACACACAACACAAGGCTTTTTAAAATAATTTATTATTCTGCTCCGGATGCCCCCCCTGTCTTCGTTATTAGCTCAATTACCAGGGGGGGCTTCTTCTTCCACTCTCCGGGGGTCTTCTCCGCTCTCCGGGGGGGGCTTCTCCCGACTCCGGGGGGCTTCCATCTTCTCCCCTCTTCCGCTGTTGACTCGGCGAACCCCGGTTCTTCTGCAGCTCTCCGGTGCCTTCTTCTTCAGCGCTGGCTGCCTGCTATGTTTGTGTGTTAGCTCAATTAGTAACAGGCAGCCGGCGCGGTCTTCTGTGACGTCAGGGTCTTCTGTTCTTCTCTCTTCCGATGTTGACTCGTCGCCTGTTGTCGCTGTAATGATGGAAGCGCGCCTTGCATCCCATTTATATAGGCATCACCGTCCCATCATGCTCCGGTAGGTACCCACGTGGTGGGTGCACGTGGGTAGGCACCCACCACGTGGGTACCTGCCGGAGCATGATGGGACCAGCCCTAGTTTTGCGCAGGCAAATTCGGAACTTACGCAGAAATCACAGTGCTGAAATGCTTTGAAAATCTGCTTAAAGCGGTAGTTCCCCCCCCCCCCCCGACACATTTTACCATCGAGACAGGCATTGTAGCGCGAGCTACAGTATGCCTGTCCCGATTTTTTTAACCCCGGACTCACCTTGTAATCGGACATCGTAGATTTCGGCTCCCGCGGGGAATGGGCGTGCCTATGGAGAGGGAGGATGATTGACGGCCGGCCCTGGCACGTCACTCTCCCCGAAGACAGCCGGAGTAGGTCTCGGCTCTTCACGGCGCCTGCGCACAGGCTATGCGCACGCATCGTGAAGACCAAGCCTATTTCGGCTATTTCCGGAGAAGCGTGACGCGCCAGAGCCGGCCGTCAATCATCCTCCGTCTCCATAGGCACGCCCATTCCCCGGTATCTTCGATGTACGACTACAAGGTGAGTACGGGGGTAAAAAATTCGGGACAGGCATACTGTAGCTCGCGCTACAATGCCTGATTTTAAGGTAAAAGAAAAAAAAAATTTTTTTTCGTCGATAGGGTGAACCCCCGCTTTAAGTCCTCATTTGCATACGCAAAGCGGAATTTCAATGAGAAATGCCCCCAGTGGCGGATGTGGTACTGCATCCTAAAATCTGACCGTGTAAGTGTCTTACACATGTCAGATTTTCTGCCTAACTTTGGAAAAAGCCTTTTGAGAATCGTTTCCAAAGTTAGGCACAGGGATACGCAGGCTGAACAGCAGTTAAGTCTGCGTATCTCTTTTGAGAATCAGGACCTATATGTCTTACTACTGCCACTGCCATGAAAATAACAGACAAATAGTAAGTCTTATTACCAATTCCTATCACTACAGATCAGCCTATCTTAAAGGGGTTGTAAACCTTCATGTTTTTTCATCCTATGCATTAAGGTGAAAAAACATCCGATGCTTGCCCCCCCCCCCCCGTTTACTTACCTGAGCCCTCGAAAGTCCTGCGTCGAGAACGCTCTGGATTTTAGCCCGGTCTTCAAGGCTCTTCATTGGATAGATCAAGAGCAGCGCAGCCATTGGCTCGCGCTGCTGTCAATCAAAGCCAATGACCCGGGGGTGGGGGGGTCATTTGTGTCTATGGACGCAAATGCTGGACTCAGGAGCGTGCCCGCAAGGTAACTCCCTTGAGAAAGTGCTTCCCAGGGGGGTTAGCTGATAAGGGGAGGAGCCAAGACGGCCGCCGAGGGACCCCAGAAGACGAGGATCGGGGCCACTCTGTGCAAAACAAGCTGCACAGCAGAGGTAAGTATTTGTTATTTTTTATTTGAACCTTTAGTACCACTTTAACCTTTCTACCTCAAATTTTTAGGTCTTAGAGCCAGTTCACACTGGGGCAGCACAACTTGCCGAGCGACTCGGCAAGGCGATCTGCCCACGACTTCAGAGGCGACTTGCAAAATGACTTCTGTATGGAAGTCAATGCAAGTCATCCCAAAGTAGTACAGGAACCTTTTCTAAGTCGGAGCGACTTGAGTCGCTTCTATTAGAATGGTTCCATTGTACAGAATGGAGTGCGACTTGTCAGGCGGCTAAGTCGCCTGACGAATCGCGCCTGTGTGAACCGGCTCTAAGGGAATCCATGTTTATAATGTTTATGTACAGCTCACAGTAGAATAGCAAGATCTGTAAGTTATAGACATACTAACAAATGAACCAATAAAGAATGGGGCATACCTAGAATATCTACCACCCAAGGTGTATCATTTTTAACACCCTTGGCATTTTTAGTAATTATATAAAATAATTATATATGAAAAAAAAAGTTGTGGCATCATCAATGTTTTTTTTTTATTAAAAGGGCAAACTTTTCCAACTCCATCTGCCATGAACATAACCCTCCTCAAGAGGACTTAGCTTCTTAAAGTGGTTGTAAACCCTTTACAACCACTTTATGCTATGGGTAAGCCTATAATAAGGCTTACCTGTAGCTACCCAGGATATCTCCTAAACCTGCTCTCCTTACGTATGTGCCATTGCTTCAGTCTGTGTGCCGTTGCCAGTGGCTCCCACGCACATGTGCGGGAGTGACATCATCGTGGCTCTATCCAATCACAGTGCCAGAGCCACGATACCCGAAAGTAAGCCCCGGGAGAGATGTCGGGGACCGGAGGGGGAGACGAGGACCGCTGCAGGAGCTTCGACCTG
The DNA here is from genome assembly GCF_905171775.1 of Rana temporaria. Lineage (NCBI taxonomy): Eukaryota > Metazoa > Chordata > Amphibia > Anura > Ranidae > Rana > Rana temporaria. Next base: position 20,564,366 of record NC_053494.1, on the reverse strand, counting down.
AGGTAAGTAACACATAATGATTTAGTATGCTATGCATACTAGCTCATTATGCCTTTGTCTTGCAGGTTTTTATTTATTTTAATTTTTTTTATTAGGGTTTACAATCACTTTAACACTCTGCTTTATATGAAAATGTAAGATGTGCTTATCTAGGAGACCCCCGATGCCAACAAGAACTAGCCATAAACAGGTGTATATGGTATTTTTTTAAAAAAAACATTTTTTTAATTCCACTTAGCATTTTAAGGGGGGTGGGGGGTGTCTCAAATATGTAGACCTTACATTTTCAAGCAAGGTCTGCCTTAAAGTGTCACTAAACTATGGGGGTTATCCTCAAAAGAGATACTCCGACTTAACTGCTGTTCAGTCTGTGTGTAACTTTGGAAACGATCCTCAAAAGGCTTTTTCCAAAGTTACACAGAAGATCCGGCATGTGTAATTGAATTACACTGCCTAATTTTAGGATGCAGTACCGCATCCGCCGCTGGGGGCATTTCGAGTCGAAATGCCGTTGCTAGTATGCAAATTAGCACTTAAGGCGATCCACAAAGCTTTCTAGCTTCCTTTTTGCGCCGTAAGTGTTATTTTGCAAGTGTAAAATTAGGGCTCGTTTTACAAAGTGTAAAGTTAGTAACACCTTGTAAAGGCCCATTCCAGCGACGGCATTTGGTATGCTTTCCCGAGGGAGAACTCCACGGCAATTTGTAAAAAACAAAACCGGCATGGGTTCCCCCCCAGGAGCATACCAGGCCCTTAGGTCTGTCATGGGTTGTAAGGAGACCCCCCCACGCCGAAAAATTGACGTAGGGGGTCCCCCTACAATCCATACCAGACCCGTATCCAAAGCACGCTACCCGGCCGGCCAGGAAGGGAGTGGGGACGAGCGAGCGCCCCCCCCCTCCTGAGCCGTGCCAGGCCGCGTGCCCTCAACATGGGGGGGTTGGGTGCTCTGGGGCAGGGGGGCGCACTGCGGGCCCCCCCACCTCAGAGCACCCTGTCCCCATGTTGATGAGGACAGGACCTCTTCCCGACAACCCTTGCCATTGGTTGTCGGGGTCTGCGGGCGGAGGCTTATCGGAATCTGGGAGTCCCCTTTAATAAGGGGGCCCCCAGATACCGGCCCCCCACCCTAAGTGAATGGATATGGGGTACATCGTACCCCTACCCATTCACCTGGAGGCAAAAAGTAAAAGTTAATAAACACACAACACAAGGCTTTTTAAAATATTTTATTATTCTGCTCCGGACGCCCCCCCTGTCTTCGTTATTAGCTCAATTACCAGGGGGGGCTTCTTCTTCCGCTCTCCGGGGGTCTTCTCCGCTCTCCGGGGGGGGGTTCTTCTTCCGCTCCCCGGGGGGGGGCTTCTCCGGACTCCGGGGGTCTTCTTCCATCTTCTCCCCTCTTCCGCTCTTGACTCGGCGAACCCCGGTTCTTCTGCAGCTCTCCGGTGCCTTCTTCTTCAGCGCTGGCTGCCTGCTATGTTTGTGTGTTAGCTCGATTTCTAACAGGCAGCCAGCGCGGTCTTCTGTGGCGTCAGGGTCTTCTCTTCCTTTCTTCCGATGTTGCCTCGTCGCCTCTTGTCGCTGTAATGATGGAAGCGCGCCTTGCATCCCATTTATATAGGCATCACCGTCCCATCATGCTCCGGTAGGTACCCACGTGGTGGGTGCACGTGGGTAGGCACCCACCACGTGGGTACCTACCGGAGCATGATGGGACGGTGATGCCTATATAAATGGGATGCAAGGCGCGCTTCCATCATTACAGCGACAAGAGGCGACGAGGCAACATCGGAAGAAAGGAAGAGAAGACCCTGACGCCACAGAAGACCGCGCTGGCTGCCTGTTAGAAATCGAGCTAACACACAAACATAGCAGGCAGCCAGCGCTGAAGAAGAAGGCACCGGAGAGCTGCAGAAGAACCGGGGTTCGCCGAGTCAAGAGCGGAAGAGGGGAGAAGATGGAAGAAGACCCCCGGAGTCCGGAGAAGCCCCCCCCCCGGAGAGCGGAAGAAGAAACCCCCCCGGAGAGCGGAAAAGACCCCCGGAGAGCGGAAGAAGAAGCCCCCCCTGGTAATTGAGCTAATAACGAAGACAGGGGGGGCCTCCGGAGCAGAATAATAAAATATTTTAAAAAGCCTTGTGTTGTGTGTTTATTAACTTTTACTTTTTGCCTCCAGGTGAATGGATAGGGGTACGATGTACCCCATATCCATTCACTTAGGGTGGGGTGCCGGTATCTGGGGGCCCCCTTATTAAAGGGGACTCCCAGATTCCGATAAGCCTCCGCCCGCAGACCCCGACAACCAATGGCAAGGGTTGTCGGGAAGAGGTCCTGTCCTCATCAACATGGGGACAGGGTGCTCTGGGGTGGGGGGGCCCGCAGTGCGCCCCCCTGCCCCAGAGCACCCAACCCCCCCATGTTGAGGGCACGCGGCCTGGCACGGCTCAGGAGGGGGGGGGGCGCTCGCTCGTCCCCACTCCCTTCCTGGCCGGCCGGGTAGCGTGCTTTGGATACGGGTCTGGTATGGATTGTAGGGGGACCCCCTACGTCAATTTTTCGGCGTGGGGGGGTCTCCTTACAACCCATGCCAGACCTAAGGGCCTGGTATGCTCCTGGGGGGGGAACCCATGCCGTTTTTTTCTTTGAAAATGGGCATGGAGTTCTCCCTCAGGAATGCATGCCGCTGTCATTTTTTTTATCCCCGACGCAACTTTAAGCTGTCGCGATCCTCAAAACTCGGCGTAACGTAACTTCGCGCATGCGCAGTACGGCCGGCGCGCATGCGCAGTACGGCCGGCGCGGGAGCGCGCCTCATTTAAATGGGACTCGCCCCATTTGAATAGGAACGCCTTGCGCCGGCGGAATTTTAGTTACACAGCCTGAAATTTCTAGATAAGTGCTTTGTGGATCAGGCACTTAGGTAGAAACTTTAAGGCAGTGTAACTTAAATTGGATTTTTTAAGTTACGTCAGGTTTTTGTGGATCTGGCCCTATATCCTTAAGCCGGGTATCCACTGTCAGCCTGTAATCTATCTTACATAAAATTGTCTCATGCACACAGGTGACTGGGGCCAGAAAGCATAACATTTGGGTTTATTTCTGTGCCCAGGAGGTGCCGTATACAGCTGTACATTGAAATCCATAGCTGTGTGTGAGTATGTGCTGATACGTGCATAGGCCCATACATGTGTACAGATATACACCACTCACTGCAGACAGTCTGCATGCATCTGTTTACATACATACCCATACCTCCCAACTATCCCTGATTTCGAGGGACTGTCCCTGATTTGGAGCAATGTCCCTCTGTCCCTCATTCCTCCTCATTTGTCCCTCATTTTGGTCTGATCTATATAGATGTATATAAAATGCACTTTTTATCTATCAAAAAGTGTTTCCCAGCCCTAAACCTTTCGTCTGATTTCTAAATTTCTGTATTTGTAAATTCCAAAAGCCAATATAAAGGAATAGTAGTGGTAAAAGAAAAGCACTAGTGGGTTTAACCAATCTTATTTTTTTGTACAATTCTCCTTTAAGGGGGTGTGGCAATGGGTGTGACCTATGCCTGCATACTTTTGCTGATAGGTGTCCCTCATTCCCATCTCAGAAAGTTGGGAGGTATGGATGCCCGCATATAGCAATAGATTTCTATGGGTGGCTGTCTGCAGCACCTGTGGCCCCCAGGCAGGAAAATTTGCCTGAATATGATGTCATGTGACTCCAGGCATCCCTGTGCATAAGGTCTTAAAATACTTGCAATTTTTTCATAAAGCACAATCCAGAAGATCCTGTTTTTTTGTGGTGGTAATGTAGATCACACGTGATTTTCAAGCCTTTGCTATGGATATTTTTGAAGCCAAGAGATGACTAAAGTGTTTGGAAAATAGACTGTTTATGAGAATTTAAAGCAGAACCAAACTTTCACAATCATCATTAACTATATTCAATTGTTATGCTGTCAGCCTTAGTAAATAGATCGAAAGGTATGTTTACTTGTTTTAACCATTTTTTTTTTTTTTTTTTCAGTTGTTTAATGGTTTCTGGCCTAGGCCAAAATTATGTCATACATCCCAGAATTCTTCATGGGCATTTTCTTTTCTTTCATCTGGAGGAGGGGCTTTTTCAGCTAAGCACACACACCTGTCTGCATGTCGCACACCGACCTGTCTGCATTACTAAGCTACGGGCAGATGGATTCCAAGTAAATGCTACACAACATCTGCCCTTACTCAAGATGGCTGTGGCTAGAAATTTAAGCACTGTTGTTCTAAGTGATTTTTTAACAAAATACAGCATGGAGACATGAATGGATGGGTGTGGGGGGGGGGGGGGGGGGATTGCATAATTATCTATACATATACAGTTTGGGCCCAATTTGGACATTTTCACTTAGGGGTGTACTCACTTTTTGTTGCCAGTGGTTTAGACATTAATGGCTGTGTGTTGAGTTATTTTGAGAGGACAGAAAATGTACACTGTTATACAAGCTGTACACTCACTACACAACATTGTAGTAAAGTGTCATTTCTTCAGTGTTGTCACATGAAAAGATAGAATCAAATATTTACTAAAATGTCAGGGGTGTACTCACTTTTTTGCGATACTGTAAATATATATTTTTAGGTCATTGTGTTAGACAATACTCTAATTATATATGTCAATGGCCCTGAAGGAGGACCTTTGAATGCATTGGCTTTCCCTTAATGACTGCAAATAACAAATGGAATGGTGCCTCCAGTTTCTGATGAACTGGCCAAAATTCAAACCATGGCTAGCCCTGCTGACACCCTCACGCCCGACAGCCTTTAGGGCTGGTTCACACTAACGCAATGCCAGACATTCCATGTGATTCGCACCACATTGCTGTGCAGATCACATTCGATGTCTGTGCAATGCAAATTCAGCTATACAAACTGTATGGTCGAATTTGCATCGCATTCGGACGAAACTCGTACAGGACCCCATTTTTGTCCCCACCGGATTTCAGGTCGGATTGGTGTTCAGACTCATGTGATATGATTCTGCAAAATCACGCTGCTGATTGCAATCTGTTTGCATGAACAGGTTGCGATTTAGATGTGGTGCGGATTTGCAGCAAATTCGCTGCGAATTTACACCGCATCTAGTGTAAATCGGTCCTTAATCCGAAAATCAAAGCAGCTAGTTGGAAAATTTCAGTTGAACAGCACCTGCATTCAAACAGAGGCAGCCACTGTTTGAATTTTCTGACAGCCAGATGTCGGAATGCATTGAGTAATTCAACTCTCCTCGCCAATTGAAAATTATCTCTGAAATCCTCAGTCATCCCTTAAAGCCTTGTGCACAGGGCCGATTTTCCGACGGCAAAACTGCGAGGAGAGCTTTTGGCCAGGAATCCTGGCCGTGTGTATGCTCCCTCGCAGTTTTTCCGACGGGAAAACTGCCAAAAACCGCCAGAAAAAATAAAGAGAACCAGCTCTCTTTTTTCCCGCCGGGATTCCCGGCTGACTTTTTCCCGGCGGTTTTGGCAGTTTTCCTATGGGAAAAACTGCGATGGAGCATACACAAGGTCAGGACTCCTGACCAAAGCTCTCATCTGAGTTTTTCCCAACGGGAAAACCGGCCATGTGTAGGGGGAAAAGATACCAAGCAGGTTCTCAGCTTTCCCCTCTGGATTTCCGACAGGAACTTTTCCCGTCGGAAATCCCGCAGGTGTGTACAGGGCATAAGGCTCAGTTCACAATGGTTCGCTGTCCAACTTCGGATGTGATTCGCAACACACTTCAGTGCAAATCACATGCGATGTCTGAGGGATGCAAACAGATTGTATAGCTGAATTTGCATCGCATTTGGACCAATGTCGTGCAGGACCCTTTTTTTGGTCCGCACCAGAATCGGATCGCTTGGGTGTTCGCACCCATGTGATCCGATTCATGTCTGAAAATTGACAGTTCGCATGTGGCTGTGTGAACTGCCTGCGAGTCGGGTGCGATGTGGGAACCTGCAGTGGATTCACAGGGTTTTCGCTTTCCACCAATGTGAACAGGGCATAATGCCTAACTGCAGTCAGACTCAATAAATGTGAATAATTCTATTTTATCTCAGACACTAATAGCAAGCACTGTTTGCACTGACTTTCTAACAATGACTTGTTATCATTATGACATTGGAGTTATTTGGCAGCCTGCCTCATTGACAACTCCACAATCCTGACAGATAAGGCGAAGCGCGTGACTGAGAGGTACAATAACGTGTTATTATCACCCCCATATATCTCTCTCATACTGCGGGAAGTCCAGTGCATCACCAGATTCCTCATCGCCACATGAGGAATGTTATAACACAGCGAGGAATTGCTGTAATCATGACCTGGATGATTTATAAACAAGAATACTGTGTCATTAAAGTGTATCTGAGGGTCCATTCACACCATGCTCGGAGCACATGACGTGTACGGGTTCAATGTGCGCAGCCTTGCTGTTCATAACATTGGCAACCCCTTCATGATGAAGGTAAGCCAATAAAAAAGCTGACCTGTAGGTACAGTGAAAGTCTCCTAAACAAGCACTGTCACATTCGTGACTCTCATATGCATGCGTGGGAGGGATGTCATTGTGGCTCGGCCATTCAAACAGCTGGAGCAGACAAACCCGAAAGGAAGATCGAAGCACTGACAGCAGTGACAACGTGCCGCTGGAAAGATCTGCTTCACGGGTATTTCTTTCACTATTCCCCCAGACTGTCCGATCACTGTTCCCCCAGACTGTCCGATCACTATTCCCCCAGACTGTCCGATCACTATTCCCCTAGACCGTCCGATCACTATTCCCCCAGACTGTCCGACCACTATTCCCCCAGACTGTCCGATCACTATTCCCCCAGACTGTCCGATCACTATTCCCCCAGACTGTCCGATCACTATTCCCCCAGACTGTCCGATCACTATTCCCCTAGACCGTCCGATCACTATTCCCCCAGACTGTCCGACCACTATTCCCCCAGACTGTCCGATCACTATTCCCCTAGACCGTCCGATCACTATTCCCCCAGACTGTCCGATCACTATTCCCCGAGACTGTCCGATCACTATTCCCCGAGACTGTACGATCACTATTCCCCCAGACTGTCCGATCACTATTCCCCGAGACTGTCCGATCACTATTCCCCCAGACTATCCGATCAATATTCCCCCAGACCGTCTGAACACTATTCCCCCAGACCGTCTGAACACTATTCCCCCAGACTGTCCGATCACTATTCCTCCAGACCGTCTGATCACTATTCCCCCAGACTGTCTGATCACTATTCCCCCAGACCGTCCGATCACTATTCCCCCAGACCGTCTGATCACTATTCCCCCAGACCGTGTGATCACTATTCCTCCAGACTGTCCGATCACTATTCCTCCAGACTGTCCGATCACTATTCCCCCAGACTGTACGATCACTATTCCCCCAGACTGTCCGATCACTATTCCTCCAGACTGTCCGATCACTATTCCTCTAGATTGAAGGAATAGCGATCGGACAGTTTGGGGGAATAGCGATCGAACAGACTGTCAAACTACAGTATTCCAAAGTTCTAACTGGCCATTCAACGGTCATTGGTCCACCAGGACAATTCCGGAAGCCTTGGTCCTGACCTCCATGTTAAAAGTCCTGGAAAGAGAATCAGAACCACCCCATGAAACACTTAGGCCCCGTACACACGAGAGGATCTCCGCTGGAAACGGTCCGCCGGACCGTTTCCAGCGGAGATTCCTCCTCCGGATTTGGATCCGATGGTTTGTACTCACCATCGGATGAAAATCCGCGCGGAATTCATCCGTGGTGACGTGCCGCGCCGTCGCCGCGATGATGACGCGGCGACGTTTGCGACGCTGGAAGGTAAGTACTTCCACGCATGCGTCGAATCATTACGACGCATGCAAGGGAGGGGAGCGGACGGATTGATCCGGTGAGTCTGTACAGACCTCCGGATCAATCCGCTGGACCCGATTCAAGCGGATACATTTCTTAGCATGCTAAGAAATTTATATCCGCTTGAAATCGATCGGGCCGAGAAATCTCTGCGGATAAATATCCGCTAGGCCGTACAGACGCCCGGATTTGTCCGCTGGAACTGATCCGCGGATCAATCCCAGCGGATAGATCCGGTCGTGTGTACGAGGCCTAACTAGCACTAGTCTTCCCACTGCGGCACCAACATGTTGGCTCGAATCCTTGCAATCAAGGGCCTTAACCACCACAAAGGAAAGAAAGGAGAACACGTGTCCTAACATTTTACTGTGTCTTTAGTATTGACTTTGAACTAGGATTGTTTGTAAGCGTTGCAGGGATTGACGGCTTATCTGATCAGACTGACAAGAAATATGACTTCACCCCAGAGTAGAAAGTGACCCGTGTCTGGGTGGACTGGTTTACTGCTGTGGAACAAGGTTATAATCTCAAGGCCATGGACTCCTTCACATGAGAACTGAAGAACAGAAATTCAGCGACAGGCCAGCCAGAGGGATCTTCAAAAAAAAAAACGTAGTCTATTTCTCACGGCTCACAACTGTCCTAAATTCTTATTTGTTACACAATAGTCTAATGTATAAAGCTCTATATATAAATGCACCAATTGCCTATCTAATGGATCTGCTACTTTACTAGACTTGATCTTAGCTAAAAGACAGAGAAGTGATATTGATCTGCTACTTTGAAGTTCATATCCAGATGAATGATAATTGTTGCATATAAATCGGGCATTGCTCTGTGTAAACATTCATGAATTGCTCATTGATCTCCTCCTTTACCCCCCTCTAAGTTTCACCTGTTGATTCTGCCAGGTATTTCCGATACATGCGATTTCCTGCAGAGGGAAGACAACAGCAGCGTTGCCAGCCCTCCTCACTATATCTCTCCAAGGTGAAGTGGCCATGTGAAGAGCTTATCAAACATGGAAAGAATCAATAATTATTAGAAATTGGCCTTCATAAATATATGCACCTCATCCCTGAAGACTAGCAGATGAATAAATGACAAGAAAACGTTTCAGGACTTTTTAAGTGACACCTACAATGTCTCTCCAGACATTGTAGGTGTCGCTTAAAAAGTCCTGAAACGTTTTCTTCTACTTATCAGTAGATACGCCGACCTAACTCGGAATCTGCGCCGACCTAAGTTTAAGTGTATTCTCAAACAGAGATACACTTAAACCTATCTAAGATACGACGGCTTGCGCCGTCCTATCTTAGGGTGCAATATTTAGGCTGGCCGCTAGGTGGCGCTTCCATTGCGGTCGGCGTAGAATATGTAAATCACTAGATACGCCTATTCACAAACGTACGCCCGCCCACCGCAGTACAGATACACCGTTTACGCAACGCATTATCAGGCCTAAAGATATTCCATCAAATAGTTGGAATAGTAATGTTAAAGTATGGCCGCCGTTCCCGCTTTGAAATTCAAACATTTTACGTTATTTGCGTAAGTCGTCCGTGAATAGGGATTTACGTCATTTACGTCCACGTCGAAACCAATAGGCCCGTGCGGCGTACTTAGCCGCAATGCACACTGGGATATGTAGGCGGACGGTGCATGCGCCGTTCCAAAAAAACATCAATCACATCAGGTCAACCTAAATTTACATAAAACATGCCCCCTCAGCGTATTTTGAATTAGGCGCGCTTGCGCCTGCCGCATTTACGCTACGCCGCCGTAACTTAGCAGGCAAGTACTTTGTGAATCATGTACTTGCCTCGCTAACTTACGGCGGCGTAGTGTAAATGCCATATGCTACGCCGCCACAAGTATGCACTCACCATCCTGAATCTAGCTAAATATACTGTGCCATTTATTTCATCTTTTACCCTGATGAAGGTGGTTAAAGCGGGATTCCGGGCTGAGTTTTTCTTTTTTTTTTTTTGCAATCCGCATCACATTACATTTAACATTCGTTTACAATTATCAAAAAAAAGACGATTGGTACATAAAACAGTGTAAACACTTACCTGATATCTGCTCAGCGATCTTGTGGCCCTTTCCATGTTAGCTGTGGGCATGAGAAGCCCAGTTCCTGAGTCTTCCTGGATTTCCCTAGAGAGGTGCATGCTGGGATTTTTAGGCACAGGTGATGCCCAGAGACTGCTAGGAAATGAGTGTCATTTCCCAGGAGGCAATGGGATCTTAGGACAGGAAGTTGAACCACCGCGGACTAGGAACTAGGCAGATTACAAAATCTGCCTAGTACCAGCCATATACAAGTGAGTAAAAAAAAAAAATGTAAGAATTTTTTTTTTTACATTAAAGGCAAGCTGTTAATAAAAAGCTTTTTTTTAGGGTGGAACTCCACTTTAATACGCCAGTGAAACGCGTTGATATACATGTTTATGCAGCATCACCCCTGTGAAAGGGCCCCCTGTATGGTCCCAAAGGTTCTTTCCCAAGCTAGTGTATCCACAGCTAGGCACAGAGTCTCAGACACTTTTCATTGGCTCAATAAACAGTATAGGGGTATCCTTTTCTGATGATTTATTAAACTTGAAGTTGGAGAAGTGCAGAGTAACTGTGGGATACTCCTGGAAGAGAACTTGACAACAATTCTCATTTTCTCAGAGTTCCTAGTGCAGTCCTTGCAATAGCAAATGATGAACTTGGCTAAGCAGGGACTCCCTAAGGAATACCCACTTTTAAAGTGGTTTTAAACTCTGTACTACCACTTGTTGAGAACATCTCCTAAACTTGCACAGTGTAGGAGATATTCAGAGTGCATGCATTCGATTAAATCATTGGCGCATTCGCTCTAAAGGTCTGGCTTACAGTGCCGGTTTACTTAACCCCTTCAATACCGGGCTTTTATACCCACCTCCATACCAGGCCTATTCTGGCACTTATCTCCTACATGTACAAATCATCATTCTTTTGCTAGAAAATTACTCAAAACCCCCAAACATTATATATGTTTTTTTAGCAGACACCCTAGGGAATAAAATGGCGGTCATTGCAACTTTTTATCTCGCACGGTATTTGCGCAATCATTTTTCAAACGCCTTTTTTGGGGAAAAAAAATGGTTTCATGGATTAAAAAATAACAAAACAGTAAAGTTAGCCCAATTTTTTTGTATAATGTGAAAGATGATGTTACGCCGAGTAAACAGATACCTAACATGTCACGCTTTAAAATTACGCACACTCATGGAATGGGGCCAAACTTCGGTACTTAAAAATCTCCATAGGCGACGTTTTAATTTTTTTAACAGGTTACTATTTTCAAGTTACAGAGGAGGTCTAGTGCTAGAATTATTGCACACACTCTAACGCACGCGGTGATACCTCACATGTGGGGTTTGAACGGCGTTTACATATGTGGGCGGGACCTGCATGCGTGTTCGCATCTAAGCGCGAGATACCGGGGACAGGGGCATTTAAAAAAATATATATATATATTTTACAAATTTTATTTATTTTTTTACATAAAAAGTCTGATGAGAGCTTTTGGTCGGGAATCCTGACCGTATGTATGCTCCTTCCGACTTTTTCCAACGGAAAAACTGCTGGAAAAAGCTAGAGAGCAGGATCTCTTTTTTTCCCCGTCAGGAAAAAAAACTGATCGGAATTTCCGATCGTGTGTACAAATCCCAACGCGCAAAATTCAGACGCATGCTTGGAAACAAATCGACGCATGCTCAGAAGCATAGAACTTCATTTTCTCGGCTCGCCGTAGTCTTTTACATCACCGCGTTCTTGGCAGTCAAAAGTTCACCGAACTTTTGTGTGACCGTGTCTATGCAAGGCAGGGTTGAGCGGAATTCCGTCAGAAAAATAATCAGTCTTTCTTCCGACGGGAAAACCACTCGTGTGTACGGGGCATAAGGTGCATTCAAATGAATAGGGTGGCAGCACACCAAAAAAAAGATATGCACCATTGTTGTCAATGCAACGCACAGCAGTGCTCTACCCCATGTTCTGGTGCACTGCATTGCGCACGTTTTGGAGCTGCGTTGTTGCACTGGAAAGGTGTGAATGAGCCCTAATTTACTCTTGTAGTCTGCTAATGTCCAGCGTAAGCAGCTTGTGCTGCACCAGCCCAGACATGAATGGTGTCCCGCCACAAAAATAATTCCCTACTGACACATTCATCAGTCAGTGTCCCGTCTGCCGGCTCGGTGTGAAATCAGTGACTCTTCTCACTCAATGCGATTCATAAGAAATCTTTTGTTTTAACAGATGAAAAAACAAAGACAAAGGCGCCTATTTAATAATAATGTTTTATTACCACCCCTTCCTGTAACAATTGCTCAGCACCAAAGCCCAAGGCATTTTTTTCTTTTTTTTAAATCAGTGCATATTTTTTTGTGCATGCAAAGCAAAAAAAAAGATTGAAACCCTAAACTTTAATTTACTAAGGCACTGAACATCATTAAAAATTGCTGTAGTAGGTTTTTATTCCTAAAATTATTTTTTTTACCTTTTATTTATAATTTTTGTATCTCAGTGCTGCTGATCTCCTTGCAGCCACTTTCAGTCACTTCTGGTCTACATACACTTGCTCCAGTGTCAGTGGCACATCACTATTCGGCACAGACTTTCTGATGGTGACAACAGTGGACCATGTCTAAGCAATGTGTGCTGGGACAGCTGCTCAGCTAAGCATCACCACCATGGCATGTCAAAACCCCTGTCCATTGCCTTTGCAGCTAAAACAGAACTTCACCTGAAAAATAAGAAGTTCCGCTGATCCTCCTCTGCACTAAACATAGATATTGAATAAACAAGAGTCCATAAAGTGTGAACAACTGGTGCTGATCTAAATAGTGCAGATGAATTCCGTGATGAACATCCAGTAACAGCGAGTATAATTGATGTGTGTTTTGATCACCGATATCGATATAAAATGCCTCCTTACCAGAGGTCTAGGCTCCAAATTATAATGCCGCGTACACACGACCATTTTTAATGGTCTAGAAAAAACAAAGTTTTTTTCACCCCGATTATTGTTAAACCGGCCTTGCCTACACAAGATCGTGAAAAAAAAATGCTCTAGCAAAACGCGGTGACGTACAACACGTACGACGGCACTATAAAGGGGAAGTTCCATTCGGATGGCACCACCCTTTGGGCTGCTTTAGCTGATTCCGTGTTAGTAAAAGACGATTCGCACTTTTCAGTCTGTTACAGCGTGATGAATGTGCTTACTCCATTACGAACGCTAGTTTTAACCAGAACGAGCGCTCCTGTCTCATAACTTGCTTCACATCGTTAAAGCCCACACACGACCATTTTTTACGATGTTAAAAACGACGTGAAAATTTAGAGCATGCTCTAAATTTTTAATGGCTATTTTTTACGTCGTGAAAAATGCTCTGGAGCCCACACACGATTGTTTTTAATGACATTTAAAAAAACGTTATTTTTTACAACCCGAAAAACGGTCGTGTGTACGCGACATAAGAGTCTAGACCAGGGGTCTCCAAACTGTGGCCCTTTGCCTTTATCCAGCCCTTGGGGCACTATTCTATCCACTGACACCAACAATGGGGAATCATTCTTGTTGCCGACACCAACAATGGGGCACTATTCCTCCAACTGACACCATCAAGAGGGCACAATTACTTCCATTGGCACCAACGATGGGGCACTAGTCATCCCAGTGACACCAAAGATATGGTATTGTATACTCCCAATGGACACCTGGACATGTTCTACTCCCAATGGCCCTAGTCTGGCCCCCCTAAAGTCTGAAGGACAGTAAACTGGCCCTTTGATTAGAACGTTTGGAAACCCCTGCTCTAGACAGGCGTGATATACAAGTATAGAAGATCCAATTGCCTTCTTCTATTATATTGCAGGTGGTGGTACTGTCATGGCTAATAGCAGGGGCGGACTGACTATTCGGGCACTTGGGCACTGCCCGAGGGCCCCATGACACTAAGGGGCCCCATGAGGGTTGCCAGCCTTAGTAAAACCAGGGACAGTATGTAAAAATTTAGTTTTTTTTTTCCATCTGTCCCTGAAATGTCCCTTACAGACATCCTTTTGGTCTAAAAATCCCAAGATTATAACTGGCCCACCTTTTCAGTGTGTGTGTGTATATTCTGTGTGTATATATACTGTGTATGCATACTGTATGCGTGTGTATACCGTGTGGCCCCATAATCTATTGCCCGGGGGCCCCATAAGCCAATATTTATTTAGAGTGACCAATATTTAGAATTGGCATGCGTGGAACCTCACGGACATGGACCTCACCCACTTGTTTATTCAATACCCAAGTTTAGCGTGGCAACGTTTTTTATCGTTTCATGAAAAATAAGTGTTCCGTCCATAGAATTACAATTAAAACGTGAACTAGTGTAGAAACTGCAAAAGCATGCTGTGAAAAATTGCAGTCATTCCTCCACCAGGTCCCCCCCAAAGGTGTGCTCTCACCTGGCCATCTGACCCTCACTACAAAGGTCAAAATTGCATGAGCCCATACACAGGTCAACCAGGTGGGTCCAATCAATGGAGGAAAGGGTTCACAATCAGGATGTGAATTCATTTTACAATATTGATATTTTATTTCATATTATTGATATTAGGTGGTGTTATAATAAACGCAGCAATATTCAGTTTTGTGCATGCGCAGTGGGAAGAAAGCTTTGACACCAGGAAGTGACAGTCAGCTTCCCACAAGCAAGATGGTGGTGCCAGGAGCCGGGTGAAGACGGCGCTGGACCTCTAAACAGGTGTCTGTATAATAAGTATAAGTATAATAAAAAGTTATAATAAAAGTTACAGTATTTGTAGCGGATATGTATTTTTTCATGACTGGAGCTCCAGACCTAGACTTAAATTTCCATTCCCCTAAGTACCAATATAGCATTCATGTACTTCTTTTTCCGCACTATAAACAAAAAAAAAAAGAGCGTGAAAATTTGGAAAAAAAAAATATTTTTAACTTTTTGCTAGAATATGCCCCCCCAAAAAAATGTCTTCATCAGTTTAGGCCAATATGTATTCTGCATATTTTTGGTAAAAAAAAAAATCGTAATAAGCGTATATTGATTGGTTTGCAAAAAGTTATAGCGTCTACAAACTATGAGATAGATTTATGGCATTTTTTTTGTTTTTTACTAGTAATGGTGGTGATCTGCAATTTTTAACGGGACTGAGACATTGCAGCAGACAGACCGGACACTTTTTTGAGACCAGTGACATTTATACAGCGATCAGAGCTAAAGATAGCCACTGATTACTGTATAAATGACACTGCCATGGAAGGGGTTAATACAGGTATTTGCTCCTACTTCCGGGCATAGATACCCACGGGTGGCTTGGGTATCTACGCCACTTACTTTGTCCCCCCCTCCCCCCCGCTGTTTTCTGGGAGACACACGGGTCCCAGAAGACAGCAGGGACCAGTGAAATCGCGCAGCGCGACTCGCGCACGCGCAGAAGGGAAGCAGGAAGTGAAGCCGCAAGGCCTCTCTTCCTGATTCCCTTACCGAAGATGGCGGCGGCACACGAGAGCGGAGGGACAGATCGGCTTCGGGACCCGATATCACGGGCGCACTGGACAGGTAAGTGTCCTTATTTTAAAAGTGAGCAGCGGCAGTATTTGTAGTATTTGTAGCTGCTGACTTAAAAAAAAAATTGGCGGACCTCCGCTTTAACACGTACATGCGTTTTATTTTTTTCAACTATTTCCGATCCAATCCACTACTAACGTTTAGAAAATATGGGCCAGATTCACAAAAGAGATACGACGGCGTATCTCTGAGATACGATTGTCGTATCTATGCGCCTGATTCATAGAATCAGTTCCGCATAGATAGCCCTAAGATCCGACAGGTGTAATGGACTTACACCGTCGGATCTTAGGATGCAATTCTAGGCCGGCCGCTAGGTGGCGATTCCATTGCGGTCGCCGTAGAATATGCAAATGACTAGTTATGCCGATTCACGAACGTCCGCTTTACCCGTCGCTCTAACATTACGTTGTTTCCGTCGAGATACGCCGCGTAAAACTAAGGATGCCCTCTAGGTGGACTAGCCAATGTTAAGTATGGCCGTCGTTCCCGCGTCGAAATTTGAAAATTCACGTCGTTTGCGTAAGTCGTCCGTGAATGGCGCTGGACGCCATTTACGTGAACGTCGAAACCAATGACGTCCTTGCGACGTCATTTAGTGCAATGCACGTCGGGTAATTTGACGGAAGGAGCATGCGCGGTACGATCGGCGCGGGAACGCGCCTAATTTAAATGGTGCCCGCCCCATTTGAATTAGGCGGGCTTGCGCCGAGCGGATTTACGTTACACCGCCGCAAGTTTACAGGTAAGTGCTTTGTGAATCAGGCACTTACACTGTAAACTTGCGGCGGTGTAACGTAAATGGGATACGTTACGCCGCCGCAGCGTTACGCAATTCTCTGTGAATCTGGCCCTTTATAATTTATGCTACAAAAATCCAACTCGATGGTTCTTTTTTTTTTTTTTGCCATAAAACTTTGCATTTGGAATAGAATAGAAATGAGCCCACTAACGTTTCGGAAGTTGAACGATCGAGCGTACTAAATACTTTATTAAACGATTTTCTAACCATGTATGGCCGCCAAAGATTCCAGAAAAGACACTTTTCACTTTTAGGTGGAGTCTTCCCAGTTTAGGGACTTCTTTTCTCTCTCCGGTGTCCTGTAGATCCGGATCCTCCGGTTGTGTTTTGGACCCGGAGGGATCCGCCGGAGATTTGGGAAGGCTCGGCGTCACGTGACTCGGGGTGTACACGAGTCTCTGAATGAGAGAAGCGGGGAGGGGCGTGGTCTGGAACCGGCTCACGTGACCCCGCCTGCTGCTGCTGCGGCTACCTGAGATCCGAGGTGGGCAGATCAGTCCGGGCGCCGCCAAGGAGCAGCACGGAGAATCCGGGACTGAGACCGGCTGCGGGACAGCAGGGGGGCCCCCGGGGAGCGGAACTATGGATCAGTGCGGTCCTAGAGACTGAAGTGCCGAGCACTCATACAGACCTAGGAAAAGTTCACTTTGGGAAGATCAGGACCTTCTACCGGCTGGATCTGCTTCCTGAGGATCCACTACAGGATCAGCTCACTAGGATCATATCAGGAATCCGATTCCCCCCTCCAGGATCCTATTCTAGAATCTGATCCCCCTCCCAGGATCCACTAAGGAATCAGCCCAAAGCGGGATCAACCAGATAACACCCTCAGGAACTTCAGTAACAAGGACAGCTCAGCTACAGGATCAACTTCTATAGAGGTATTTCTGGATCTCTTTAGGGATTAGGGAAGGTGGGCCACCTAAGAAGTGCATTCCAGCAGGTCCACTTTTGGATCTGTTCTCCTGGAACCTAAGAAGAAGACTATCGGGTCCATTTCTGGTCTTTTCTAACAGGAACTTGAGTCGTGGGTTCTATCAGGTCCACTTCTGGTCAGTTCTACTGTGAACGTAGGTAGAAGTGCGTATCCGGTCCACTTCTAGGTTGGTGAAAAGTCCTAGCAGGTCCACATCTGGATCTGTTCACCTAGAACCAAAGTAGAAGACTTTCCCGGATCTATTCCAGTAGGACCAGGTTCTCCATTAATAAGGTCCACTACAAGAAGTCTTACTGCCAAGGTTCTCCAAAGCAAAGAAGATCCCTCAAAGCAAGTGACATTCTCCAAACATGGCTCTCTCCCAGCTCCAGTGTTTGGACAACCACAATGTCAACTGGAGGTCCAGTGAGACCAAACCAGAGTTCTTTTACAGCGAGGAGCAGCGGCTAGCCCTGGAGGCTCTGGTGTCCACTGGCGAGGAAAAGTATCATGAAGTGATAAAAAAGGAGAACATCAGGGATTTCCTGTCTGAGCTGGAGGTGGCCAAGGTTGCCTGCCGGGTAGAGGCATTTGACCCGGACTTAAGTCATCCAAGGAAAAATGAAGACAAGCCTGAGACAGAGGAAGAAGGGGAGCCTCCACTAGAGGATACGGAACAGTCCTTGGAATACTGGCCGGATAGGTCGGACTGCTCCATCCCAGAGCTGGACTTGGGGTGGCCGGATACCGTGGCCTACAGAGGGGTGACCCGGGCCACTGTGTACATGCAGCCTCCTATTGATGGACAGCCTCACATTAAGGAGGTGATCAGGAAGATGATCACTCAGGCTCAGAAGGTAAGTTACTGCCATTTAGATTTTGAAACCAATCTACTGGATCAAGGTTACCTATGACACACCAGTTGTCACAAAGTGCCGGTCCCACCAAAGCATACCCAGTGTGGAACCCTGGCACTTGTGTTCTACAGTAGCTGGCAGGAGTCAATATGTAACCCAAAAAAACACACTAAAGGCCCCAATAGCGTTTATTTCATGTGTTTATATCGGGGGTGGCATGTTCCAATGCCCACAGTGGACCATTCACATTGACCCCTGCCCCAGAGGAGCACACACTGGCCATGCTCAACCTAGGTTCCTCCAGTGGTTGCCTGAGCTGTGGCTGCCAATTCAACCCCCCCCCCCTTTTTTTTTTTTTTTGGATGAGGTTTCCAGGGACTATGAAACTTGGTAGAATCAAGACATGACACCAGTGAACTTTTTAGATATCAGGGGTTACATTTTGACCACCACTTTAGGGCAGGGGAGGCATGCTTCTTGCCAACAACCACATGAAAGGCAATTTTACCCATTGAGTTGGTTTTAGCAAGGGTTCCCCAAGACCATAAAATTATTTCAATGATTCCTTTAGAGTTCAGTTGGGGGAAAAAATGGCTCATTCTCTACTATCCTTTAACCAGAAGCTAATTCATAAATATAATAGGATTGGGTGAGAAAATCCAGACTTCCATTGGAATAACAAATTCCATAATGTCCCAGGTCAACACCGGATATAAACCATGCTGTGACCACACAGCCTTTCAGATTTATTCTGTAAGACATTAGTAAATAGACCAGTGGTCTCCCAACTTTCTAAACAAAGGGCCAGTTTACTGAACTTCAGGCTGGGTTCACACTATTTGCTGAGCGGCTCGCAGCAGGGGGTCCGGTGCGTCCCTGTTCTCTCTGTTTCGGGAACAAATCTGATCCGAATTTTTGCCTGGATTCGGACCTGAAATGGAGCCAAAGATGCACAGGACCCTTCTGCAGTGCATTCCATGGCCGCCCCAGAGATGTGTGAACCGTCTCCATTGAGAACCAGTCACACTTTACTGTCATGCAAGTTGAATGCGGTGAAACTCGCATCCAATTTGCATAAGTGTGAACCCAGCCTCAGATTTTATGGGGGCCAGACTGGAAGAATCGGGAGAAGAAAATTTCCCGGCATCAGAGGTAGTAAACCGTGCCCTATTTTTGGTGTCATTGAAAGGAATTGTGCCCCAACATTGGTGTTTTTTTAGAGGAATTGTGCCCCATCAATGGTGACGTTGGGTCCCATTGTTGGTGTCATTTGAAGCAACTGTGCCACATCATTGGGCCCCATTGTTGGTGTTATTGAAAGGCATTGTTGATGTCATTGGGAGGAATTTTTCCCCACCGTTGGTGTTTACTGGGAGGAATTGTGCCCCATCAATGGTGACATTGGGCCACATTGGAAGCAACTGTGCCCCTTCATTGGTGTCAGTGGATGAAAAAGTTCCCCCAAGGCCCAGATATAAGCAAGCAAATGGCCACAATTTGGAGACCGCTGCAATAGACCATGCCAACCAACCATACATGACCTCAGTAAACTGCCAATGAGTTAATATGCTTTGCCCCTCATCATTGCACTTTGTTATACCCTATTAAATGCACCTGTTTTACGATAATGAGTTCTTTATTTTACGAGTCCATACAAATACTTACCTGTACGCAATTACACCTACCTGTACAGAAAGTGATGTATTGGAGATTATAGGCTCAACTCGCTAAATTAACACATATGGATCCTCATGTTAAAAAAAGTGAGTTATCCAAGTCCAATGATATTTGAAAAGGACGGTCACATGGCTAAGTTGCCGATCCTTATCCTTGTGGTAAAGCTTTGTGAAATGAGTCTGTATGAATATATACAGTTCAAACTTTTTTTTGAAGGAACAGGAAGTCGGCTGTGCATTGGTAAATATTGTCCCCCCATTATACCAGCTTCATATACTCCCCACTAATGTCCCTGAGGCCATCTGCTATGGTTGTCCGAGGGCAGGAGGCCTACAAACCCCGGGATGTGCTGCTACTTGTAGTGCCACGTCTGCTGGCGGCTCCCAGCTTGTGCTCCATCTTATATTTCCTTAGGCAAACACAATTATAAATAACCCGGGTGAAATTCTATATCGTGGAACAGACCTATATCTGTGACTGTATTTTAGCACCCCTCAACCCCAATCTGCCATGAGTAAGGCCAGATCACGTGTTGTAAAACAGATTAGGACCATGACAAAATAATGGTTACATAAAGTGAGACTTTGGACAAAACTTTTATTTATTTTTCTCTTCATTGGAAAAAGTTGGAAGCTCTGTCAAAGTACAACTAAAGGCAAAACTTTTTTTTCTTGTTTTGGATAGAAAGGAGGATCAGAACCTCTGTCAAATTTGTATTGCTGTCTGTGCTCCCATTTTTCACCCTCTCTTTGTCCTGTTTACTATTATCACTGGGAGGGAAAGTGTAAGAAATTCCCAAATTTTGGGTTGCGACCTGAACAGGAATAGAAGGAAACTCTTCCAATAGGTGTTGCTAGTTCCGGGTGATAACCAAGGATTCCCTCACTTTGGAGGGATTTTCTCCCACTTCCTGTTTTGGCTACTGGACAGGAAGTGAACAGAGTTTTGCCTTTTTAGTTCTTCTTTAAGGGCTGGTGAGTTGTCACATTCTGCTGCCTATCGTAGAATGCTGCGGAAGTCACGTGGCGGCCAACTGCGCATGCGTGATGCGTTCCAATGGATTCACGACAGTACACACCAGTGAAACCTCGGTCGGCATCCAGGCTCTTTCCTTAACAACCCCGTGGATTGGAGGATGTTAAAAAAAGAGCCAGGAGGCCGAGCGAGCGGAGCCAACTGGCCACTTTCCTCTAATTCCACGTCGCCCTGAATGCCGGGTTCGCTGGTGTGTACTGTCGTAAATCTATTGGAACGCATCGCACTTGCGTTTGGAACGCATTGCGCATGCGCAGTTGGCCGCCACGTGACTTCCGCAGCATTCTACGATAGGCAGCAGAATGTGACATTACACCGGTTCACACTGCTGCGAATTCTATTCCGAATTTGAGCCGTTGCGATTGCTCAAATTCGCAAGTCATTTTACTAACAGTAAGTGCCGTTCACATCAATGCGTTGCGAATCTAAGCTGCGTTAACAAAGGGTCCTGTGCGAGTTTGAGCCATGTGCGACGCAAATTCATCTCTATAGACAGGCATTCCCTGAAATCGCGGCTGCGAAATTGCGGTAAAATCGCGCAATTTTGAAGTCGCAGTAGTGTGAACCGGCCCTAAGACCTTAAGGGAAAAAAAAAAAACTTTTAAGAGCGTGTGTTTGGTTTTTTTTTTATTTTATTTTTTTCAGGCTGTAAAAGCATCTCTATGCTGTCCTGTGTGTCTTTGCTCAAATATGTGTTTACAGGTGTATTAAAAGAGCCTGAAGGAAAAACCTCACCAGCATATTCAGTAGATTAGCTTTTGAGCAGAAAAATGCACGTAAACGTGCTTAAAGGGGAACTGCAATCTGCTCACATATTTGTAATAAAAACATCTTTGTCATTCTGAAGATTCCTTCCAACCACTTATTTTATATATACTGTGATTCTTTACTTGTCAAATATGCTGCAGAAATCTCCCTCCACCAAGTCTGGCTGCAACCATTTTAACTGTGGGCAACTGAAGCTGCTGCCTGTTTACTTCCTGGATTTACACAAACACACACACACACACACACACACACCTGTAGTTCTCATTGGCCCTCTTATGACTCATCCCCCCCCCTCCCTTCCTGGAAAACTCTCATGAGAGAGAGCTGTACATGTCATAAGCCTAGGCTTTTTTTATCAGACAAACAGGAAGTGGGCTGTAGAAGGTATTTACTGGCAGAAATTTTTTTTTTTTTACTATCCAAAGTTAAAACAACAACAAGGGCAGAAGATTTAATAGATGGGAAGATGAAAAAATTACGGAAGTTCAGTTTTTAAACGCTAGATGCTCTAAGCGCTTGAGTGTTCATTCCAGTGCCCAGAATAAATGTATTCTTCTGCCCAACAGAATCCAATAAAGCTCAGACACTTGACGCACCTCTTCTGGTGTCCCCCGGCGGTGCTCATGGCTCCTCCCCCACATCAGATAACCCCCCCATGAGAAGTGCTCTTCCGAGGGGTTTACCTTGTGGGCACACTCCAAAGTCCAGCATTTGCTTACATAGACGCGAATGCTGGACACGACCCGTCGCCCACGTCATTGAATTTGATTGACAGCAGTGGGAGCCAATGGCTGCACTGCTATCAATCTATCCAATCAAGAGCTGGGACCCATGCATAGGATGCATCAAGGTGAAAAACCATGAGGGTTTACAACCCCTTTAAGCATTAGAAAATTGGATGGGTCTTCTAGACACCTAGTAATACATACAATATAGTCATTGCCACAGAGGTAAGGGACGATCTTCCAGACATAAATGAATACATATGTATGTTGATAGCCTTAGAGAACTGCAGAGATCTGATAGGCAGGTATTGGTACATTCCGTACATACGTATGTTCATAGCCTTAGAGAAGTGCACAGATCTGATGGCACTTATTAGTACATTCAGTACATATGTATATTCATAGCCATAGAGCAGTGGCCTGATATTACAGACACCTGAAAGAAAATCTCCTGAAATCATTTGGGGTTCCCGCTGGTAGGTGGAGCAAATATTTTCTGATTGGTAGAAAATCTGGGGTCATGGGGCATAGTGGTTGGTGGATGTCTTATTTCTTGTACCACCAAAAGAAAGCTCTATTTGTGTGGAAAACGATGATAAAAAATGTCATATGGGTACAGTGTTGCATGACCACTTAATTGTCATTCAAAGTGCAACAGCGCTGAAAATTGGCCTGGGCAGGAAGGGGGTAAAAGTGCCCAGTAGGCAAGTGGTTTAAAAGTGCCCAGTAGGCAAGTGGTTTTAAAGGTATCACTTATATTAAAAAGTAGTCAAAGATGAACTGTCACTTTGTCCATTTAGAGGAAAATAATTTCTTTTCATAGGGCACCCCCATCCCAACCTGCTGCATTCCCTGCATATGGGGAGCATGGGATCCCCGCTTCCTCTCAGCATGGATGTCTCTTTATGAGATTTTTTATTTTATTTATCTACTTTTATGAATGGCTAAGAGGGAACAATGTAATTTTTAGTATAAAAAAAAGCACTTGCTTAAACTGAACAAGGATGGACGCCACTCGGATAATGGCAGTTAACTGAAAAGACTAATAAAGCTTTATGGATGTCAAAGTTTTGCTCTGCAGTAATGGAGACATACATTATGGGGTGGATTCACATAGACTTACGATGGGCGTATTAGTAGATACGCCGTCGTAAGTCCGAATCCCCGCCGTCGCAACTTTAAGCGTATGCTCAAACTGAGATACTCTTAAATGTTGCTAAGATACGACCGGCGTAAGTCTCCTACGCCGTCGTATTTTAACTGCATATTTCCGCTGGCCGCTAGGGGCGTGTACGCTGATTTACGCCTAGAAATATGTAAATCAGCTAGATACGCCGATTCACGAACGTACGCCTGGCTGTCGCAGTAAAGATACGCCGTTTACGTAAGGGGTTTTCAGGCGTAAAGTTATTCCACCAAATACATGGCGCAGCCAATGTTAAGTATGGCCATCGTTCCCGCGTCGAAATTTAAAAATTTTACTTCGTTTGCGTAACTCGTCCGTGAATGGGGCTGGCCGTAATTTACGTTCACGTCAAAAGCATGACGATTTGCCTACGTCATTTGGAGCATGCGCACTGGGATAGGTCCACGGACGGCGCATGCGCTGTTCATTAAAAACGTCAAATACATGGGGTCACTAGTATTTTACATAGAACACGCCCCCAACCAGCCTACTTTGAATTAGGTGGGCTTACGCCGGCCCTGTTACACTGCGCCGCCGTAAGTTTCAGCGCAAGTTCTTTGTGAATACAGGACTTGCTGCTCCAACTTACGGCGGCGTAGTGTATCTGAGCTACGCTACGCCCGCCTAATTCTTCGTGAATCTAGGCCTATATATCTAAGAGGGAAGTCCAGGAGAGAACGCTGAGGTTTCAGCACTTCAAAATAAATCAAAATATTCCAAGTGTCTCTCTCTCTATTGATTGCAACAGTTTCGGGCTAACGCACGCCCTTCCTCAGGCTGGAAATACGTCTGGTAACATAATAGCAAATGATATTTATACAGACAGGAACAGGAAATGTTACAACAGAACAAAATTAATCCATCAATTAAGTCAATGTTCTCTCTGTATTTAGTGGCTGCTTGGGAGAGTTCTATTGCGCAGCACCTCTTGCAAGGCAGTTTGAGGCCCCAGGTGCCGCTCGCCATAAAGAAAAAAAAATATTTATATATTTACACACACTATATTGTCAAAAGTATTGGGACGTCTGCCTTTACACGCACATTAACGTTAATGGCATCCCAGTCTTATGCCTTGTACACACAATCTGAATTCCCGTCGGGATAAACTCCGGTGGATTTTTCAGATGGAATGGCCCCTTCCTGTTCCAACATGGCTGCGCACCAGTGTACAAAGTGAGGTCCATAAAGACATGGATGAGTGAGTTTG
Organism: Rana temporaria; assembly: GCF_905171775.1. Classification (NCBI taxonomy): domain Eukaryota; kingdom Metazoa; phylum Chordata; class Amphibia; order Anura; family Ranidae; genus Rana; species Rana temporaria. The sequence continues at coordinate 20,539,658 of NC_053494.1, read as the reverse complement.
GGATGGAGGAACTTGACTGGCCTGCACAGTCCCGATAGAACATCTTTGGGATTAAATAGAGCGGAGACTGTGAGCCAGGCCTTCTCACCCAACATCAGTGCCTGACCTCACAAATGCACTTCTGGAAGAATGGGTCAAACATTCCCATAAACACTCCTAAACCTTGTGAACAGCCTTCCCAGAAGAGTTGAAGCTGTTATAGATGCAAAGGGTGTGCCAACTCAATATTGAACCCTACAGACTAAGACTGGGATGACATTAAAGTGGTTGTATACCCCACTTTTTTACTTTTACCTACAGGTAAGCCTATAATAAGGCTTACCTGTACGGTTTAGGAGATATTCCCCCCACAATGCGCCGCTGATTGCAGCGGCGCATGCGCAGCAGGGATCCTCGACTAAAGGACCGGCAGCCGATGGACCTTGCCGAATTGATGAGGTACCCGGAAGACACGCCGGAGCAAGATAACATCTCGCTCGGCGTGGACCAGGTAAGTTCTCTTCACCTCATTTTAAGGTAAGTATTTCATAATTAACTAGTATGCGGTGCATACTAGCTCATTATGGCTTTTCCTTTACAGGTGTTATATATATAGGTATACAACCGCTTTAAAGTTTGTGTGTAAAGGTGGGTGTCCCAATACTTTTGACAATATAGTGAATATTTATGCTTTTGTAACAGCTATCAGCTGCTGCTGATTTTCATTTTTTTTCCTGCATGTTGGTGGGCAGGAAGCCCAAGCATAACCGAGTTTCTTATCTCCGTTTTCTGCTTTTGGTTGCTTTGCAGATGTTTAGAATATTTCTTGGAGGTGGAAGGTTTCAAGGCTGTAGATAACAATAACAGCTGGGTCCCTGCTACATAGTTTGTTGTATCTCTTTTCATCTTCATTTACTTTACAGAGGCTTAGGGAGTTCTATACTGTCTGGAAACATGAGCTGGGATTCCCTTTTATATTTCCGATTAAGGCTGAGAATTGTGTAATATATGCCGGGTTGGCACTCGGACCCTTGTCATGTAGAGGCATGGCCCGTGACCTCATAGCATGACTCACTTTCTGTGTGATCTCACAGGAAGCACCGACGGGTATCACCCGACCGTCCGCCTCTGTAACAGGCTGATTATTTATGAAGGCGATGCTGGGAGTGGGTAGAGAGCAATGTTTTTACTGTGTGTGATCTGATCCTGCTTGGCATGTAGGTGCACAGTCATCGTTGGCATGTGCAGGGGTGCCTGTGTTGGCGTGCTCGGAGACATAGGTCACTGTCTAATAAGAAAACATCAAAGGATTTTTTGATTCATATGATTTGATGCCTGTCTAATGCTGGCTGTACATCTCACACTAAAAGATTGCAGTTTTGATGTTTGCAATCAATTTTAATACATTTTTGATTGCATTTGCGTGGGGGAAATTGTTATTAAAACAGATTTTTTTCTAATCAAAGTAGCGTCATTGATTCCAGAAAGATTCAGTCCTTTAATCTGACTGTGTGTAATGATAGGAGTAGTACCAGCATTCTGGGGGTCACACGCAGCCCCATTTGCACGGAACTAGCCAGGATCAAGACTCGTACGCTGTCCTGTTGATGAACAATAGCCAACATTCCCTAACATTATCAAACAGAAGAAAAGGTGCCGCTCACCAACTCAGTGCAATAGTATGTAGATGAATGTGGCACCAGCCAGCGCTGCTCCAGCCACTCCCTCCTGACATGTTTCGCTCCGTTCACTGGGAATAGGTCACAGGTGAGTGGGGTGAAACATATCAGGGGGACACTGCAAAAAAAAAAAAAAAAAGCCTGGCTGCCACACACACTTCACCTAGCTCAAGTGGTTGGCAGATAAAAGCAGCCTCGGCTCGATTCATCCAGGCCACGTCCCTAACATGTTTCGTCCCACCACCTTGGGATGAAACATGCTTTTGGTTCTGGACGGACCTCCCCTTAGCTTGTACTCTCACCAGTCAATGGCATTTAACTCGTTGGACCTTGATAGCCTGAGTAGAGACCCTTAAAGTGGAGTTCCAGCCTTTTTTGATGTTTATTAAAAGTCAGCAGCTACAAAAAGCATAGCTGCTGGCTTTTAATAAACAAACATACACTTACCTGCTCTACTGTCCAGCGATGTGCTGCACGGAGCTCCACTCCTCTCCCTCCCTCTCCGCCGGTGCCTCCATCCTAACTGTGGGCACCCGGCCAGGACAGCTTTTGGCTTCACGGCCAGGCACTCAGTGCGCATGTGCGAGCGGCGCTGCGCTACCTGATTGGACAGGCGATCGCCTGGGACCTGTCACGTGTCCCAGGCGATTTGACGTATCGCCTTAGCGGTCCCTGGGCGGAAGGAGGAAGTGAGACAGGAAGTCCCACTCCTCCTGAAGCCCGCCACCCCCCCCCCCAAAAAAATTACATGCCAAATGTCGCATGTAAGGGGGTGAGGAGTGGATTAAAGTGAAAACTTCCGCTTTAAGCATTTATCATGAAGGAAATAAACTGTGGAGGATGGGCACCAGTATTGTCTGTGGTCTCCCTGAGGCTGATTGTCTCTCTATTACTAACTTACAATTCAGAACAAGGAATTGCATCTGTGTTGAGGTGACCGTCTTTGTAGAGGCAGGGCTTTGCTTCCTCATGTCAGAGCCTCCAGCAAGGAAAATGGTGAACAGCACAGTAGTGAAACCCCTTCTGGGAGAAGAAGTTAAAGGCAGCAGTGCTTTAGATCAGGGCTCAAAAGTCCTGAGTTACTAGCCAGGCCTCAAGGTTCACTCGCCCCACCCAACCCCTATCCTGCCCCGCTCCTAATCATGCCCTCCTAAATTATCTCATGAAATTACATTTAAATGTTTTGTGCAGAATAAAGTTACAAAAATAAGTGTTAACAACTTTTTTTATCAGTTCCCTTCAGCGCAGCCTCAGCAGTGCCCGCCATTGCAGCCTCACCGTGCCACCCATTGCAGCCTCACCAGGGCGGAGGAAGTGAGAGGGCAGCCAGATCATGACTGGAGGAAGAGGAGAGCCACGGGATCGCAGAGCGGTATAGCACGCTGTTACAGCTTACATTACAATTCTCTCTGCTTTGCCCGCCGTCGCACACAGCCCCGCCGCCTCCTGACCCCGCGCCTGTTATGGACTGAATGCATCCCAGCATTAAACCCGCATTCTGTCTATCACAGGTGCGGGGTTAGGAGGAGGCGGGGCTGTGTGAGACAGCGAGCAGAGCGAAGACAATTTTAATGTACTGTAAGCTGTTTCGGCGTGCTATACCGCTCAGTGATCCCGCTGCTCTCCCAACTCCATGCTCTGTTCCACCGGGGCGATCGCTTGGAGAATGGCTCCCGATAAACCCCGGCCACCGGCGGTGCTTCCCCCCCCCCCCATTCCCAGGCAGCACAGCTCCTCGCCAGCCCTGATTTTCCACTCGCAGAATGCAAGTAGGCGAGGGGAAATTTTGAGGGCTGCTTTAGATCTCGCGCTGCAGATATACAACTGAGGCTGTAGGGGCAGAAGTGCCTAGGCACCCTCATATAATAGGAAATGTACTATTTATGTTTCGTGAAGAAGTCAAATGTTTTTTTTTTTAGGCTATTGCTAAGGTCTAATTAACATTTCTAAATGCTCCCTATAACAACAAATCTTCACCTTTTGAGTTGAGGTCCGCTTTGAAGATTCTTTTAGGCTCCTTCATGCTCGATGGGCAGCAGTAGATGGAAGCAGTCAGAAGAGTTATGAAAAGAATGCTAAATGTTTTTATATTTACTGCTCTGTCTGCAGATTCCATAGACTGAGTTGGAATTTATGCTCCGAGCAAATTCAGATCTCTCCATTATTGATGAAAGGCTTTTCATCTTTGCTCGATGCCTTTTCATTGTATGCAAATTGTGGAGTATGGCTTCATTTAAAGAGCATAGTAAATTTAACATCATCCAAATACTTATGTAGAGCAAGGGGAGAGTGGGGACAGGGAAGTATGCATACTAGCTCATTATGCCTTTCTCTTGCAGGTTTTTTTTTTTAGGAAAAGTTTCAGAGTATTTACTTCCTCTTTAAGGGGGAGTCATAAAAAGGCAACTCAGCCATGTTCTTTCACCCTTCCAAGCACAAGTGGGCCCTTACAGGTGGGGTGGTGAAATGTACCTGGTACATATGATGCGAAACCATAGAAGACGTTATGGGCAAATGAACCGTGAGCAAGTCTCGCTGTCCTTTTTGGTGGAGGAAAAAAATAAAATAAATGTACCTGGTAACTGTCGAGGGGGGGTTTCCTTTTACTTCCTGTTTGTATCTCCAGGACAGGAAATGAAGAGAAATCACCCCAAGGGACAATAACCATGGAACAATTGGACAAAGACTCTAAACAATTCTTTACTGTATGCAGAACTGAAGAGACCATTTTTGGCTTTAAATGCGCTCCAAAATAAATGCTTATCCAGCTTATCTTATGTTTTGAGTCTGGCTGTGTGTTCTCCATGTGGACATGGTCATTTCACGTATTATTATGCTGTGTGTTCCGGACTTTGTTGTAGTTGGCGGTTTGTAGTGTTTGAACTGTCTCAGCATGCCTAATGTCAGCGCTTTATTCACACTGAGTGATAAGGATTGCAGACACTGCACTGGCTGGACTATGTATAGATAGTGGTGTATGATACTCAGCTTGCAGTAAGCCGCCTCTCTTTATGAGCCTGGTTTACTTCACAGGCAATCTGTCTCTGCCTAAATTGACTGTCGCTATACTGAGTGTTTAAAATAAAGCTCTTCCAATCAATCGCTGGCTGAATATGATCTAGAAACTAGCACAAGTGTCAACCTTTTGGCTTCATTTCCACTGACGTTTTTACAGCCACCTTTCTGAGCGTTTTTTTACAGCTTAAAAACGCCCGTCCATGTTATTCTATGGCATCATGCCCACATAGGCGTTTTTGAGCTGCAAATGGCATAGGCGTTTTTGAGCTGTAAAAAAAAACGCAGGACCAGGGCGTTCTGAAGCTCCAGAGTAGAGCTGTAAAAACGCCAGACATTAAACGCACAAACGCTCAAAAACGCTACTGCGGCATATTTAAAGCTCCAGCTCACAAAAAAAATAAACATGGACAGGCGTTTTTAAGCTGTAAAAAAGGCTAACAAAAGTGGCTGTAAAACGCCAGTGGAAATGAAGCCTTTACGTCTCCCCTGCAGCCATTGGTGGTTTCTTCCTACCTACTGTGTTCTGTATTGACATGGGGGGGCCAGCAGGAGGAACCATTGAGGGCTGCAGGGGTCCCAGGAGATTGACGCTCCTGGAAATATCAGTTGTTTGCACACGCTTCATTTGATAATTACTCATGTTAATTGTAGTATACGGCAGCACAGAAAAGCACCGCAGTCGCACATACCGTATGTGAACCAGGCCTTAAAGGTAACCCCACTTATGTGGGGGGGGGGGGTATATAGCATATGAAATTGCTGCACAAGCCATGTTTTAATTTAATGTTCTTAAAAAGAAAACAATTTTTTAATCTTCTGCCATTGTCATTTTCTGTAAAACGTAATGCAATCTGGAGCCATTCTGTATACTTTTGGTAAACAGAACACCCCCAGAAATGTCATTTTCCTGCTTTTGTTATTTTCCCAGAAGTCTGCACTAAGATACAAGACGCATTTTAGGCATTCCCTGCAATAGGAATTTTACTTTTGGTGAGATACTGTCCAAGGGTTACATTTTTTCTAAAGGGATGCAGACCCTGCAGCTTTTCTTATCGAAACACTGATTGTATACTAGCTGATTATAATTAACCAGACCCTCATATTCAGAAACACTCTGCATAGGACATGTTTTGGAGCCTTTTGTGTATAGCGTTTTGGATTAGCCAATAGAGAAAACTATAATCTGTTACATAATTTGCGGCTCCAAAACTTTTTTTTTGAGCTTCAGGCGGTTTGGAATAGAAATGTAAACCACTACTACTTTTTTTTTTTTTTTTTTAACTGGTATTGAGCTGGAAAACTCTCAGGTGTGAATGGGGCCTTAGGGCTTGTTTAGACTTCTGCCTGCAGGGCGATAATACCAGGAATTTGAGCTTCAAAGGGAGCCAGATGGTGGTGAACACACACGGCAAAAATGTTCTTCCCATTGCATTTGGTGGGCAGTACCACTGCTGAACAGGACTCATTCAAGCATATGGGGCTGTGCCCCAACTGTGCATCATGTAATGGGGTGGCATTTACTGAGTTAAAACGTGCAATAGCGAGGGAACATTATCACCTCCTCGCTGCCCTGTCTTAACGCCTCTGAAAAGTGATCGACTGCATATCGCTTTTCCGAGGTTCGGCAATAACGGTGGCACATCCACATGTAGTCGAAAGACTGTACAAGCAGTTGGTCTGTGCATGAATTCCGTGTTTATAACTCTGTTATTTGATGGGATCCTGTATATTCCAGTCTGCTAGATGATCTGTACTATCAGATGTACAATCGTCCTATTGCAGTCGGTGTGCATTTGATCAGGTTAATCATAAGCTCAAACATTCCAGAGCAGGGTGTCTGTCGGTTCTAAATATCGCCACCAACGGACAAGACGCTACCTCGCCTGGCTCTCCGGCTACGACAGGGTCACTTAGCAACAAAGTGCACAGGGCAGATGGAAGCGGCCAGTCACTGGTCCGTTGTAATGAAGAGCTTCCCAAGCAGAAGTGCTTTGTGTACAATTAGTCACGTGACCTCGATTTAGACGTTAATACACCCAGTGTGTACACAGTGCTGGGGCTGATGAGTGAGGCGGATTGCTGGGAATCCTGCACACCAGGCCCTCTTCCCTTCTTCCACATGCAAGCTCGCTTTCATTTTAAAGAGACCTGCAATTGCTGATTTCAAAATCTTAGAATTTTTTTTTTTTTTTTTTTTTATATACACCTTTTTAAAAGGTTCATACAGTACAGACCAAAAGTTTGGACACCTTCTCATTCAAAGAGTTTTCTTTATTTTCATGACTATGAAAATTGTAGATTCGCACTGAAGGCATCAAAACTATGAAGGAACACATGTGGAATTATACATAACAAATAAGTGTGAAACAACTGAAAATATATTTCATATTCTAGGTTCTTCCACCTTTTGCAGCAGACACATCTCTAGAACTGGTAAGAGGAGAGACTGTGTGAATCAGGCCTTCATGGTAGAATATCTGCTAGGAAACCACTGCTAAAGAAAGGCAACAAGCAGAAGAGACTTGTTTGGGGTAAAGAACACAAGGGATGGACATTAGACCAGTGGGAATCTGTGCTTTGGTCTGATGAGTCCAAACTTGAGATCTTTGGTTCCAACCCCCGTGTCTTTGTGCGACGCAGAAAAGGTGAACGGATGGACTCTACATGCCTGGTTCCCACTGTGAAGCATGGAGGAGGAGGTGTGATGGTGTGGGGGTGCTTTGCTGGTGACACTGTTGGGGATTTAATTGAAGGCATACTGAACCAGCATGGCTACCACAGCATCTGGCAGCGGCATGCTATTCCATCCGGTTTGCGTTTAGTTGGACCATCATTTATTTTTCAACAGGACAATGACCCCAAACACACCTCCAGGCGGGGGAAGGGCTATTTGACCAAGAAGGAGAGTGATGGGGGGGGGGGGGCTGCGCCAGGTGACTACCTCTTGAAGCTCATCAAGAGAATGCCAAGAGTGTGCCAAGCAGTAATCAAAGCAAAAGGTGGCTACTTTGAAGAACCTAGAATATGAAATATATTTTCAGTTTCATACTTTTTTGTTATGTATAATTCCACATGTGTTACTTCATAGTTTCGATGCCTTCAGTGTGAATCTACAAGTTTCATAGTCATGAAAATAAAGAAAACTCTTTGAATGAGAAGGTGTGTCCAAACTTTTGGTCTATTGTGTGTGTGTGTATATGTATGTATATATGTGTGTATGTGTGTGTATATATATATATTTATTTATTTATTGTGTGTGTGTGTGTGTGTGTGTGTGTGTGTGTGTATGTGTATATTTATTTATATATATATATATATATATATATATATATATATATATATATATATATATATATATATATATATATATATATAATATTACACTATAGAGCTGCACAATTCTGGCCAAAATGAGAATCACAATTTTTTTTGCTTAAAGATCACAATTCTCGCAGCGTAAAATCTTTTACATTATACAAAAATAATTGGGCTAACTTTACTTTAATGAATTCTGAGTGTATTGCATTCAGTGTCAACAACCAGTTAATATGGACTATAGAGAACTTCTCTCTGGTCTCTTGGGTACTTCCCTGATGAGATCTTTGCCTTTCTGTTATGCTGGGGATCTATTCTGTTTTAATTATTTTATGAAGAAAGAATCGGGCGCAGGGACATTCTAAAGGGAGATTGAAGCATTTAAACATTTACAGTATTCTTTGGCAAGATCTCTTGGCTTTAAATACTGCAACCCCTACCATCCATACTAGATTGCAGGAGAAAGTTAAAGCGTTTGTTACCCCAACATTTCATACTCCTGATATGTGCATGTTGTACTTGTATAAAAAAAAGTATCCTGTTCTTTGTGTTGCTTCCTTGTGTGGAATCCCTGGTGATCCTCCCAGTCCCTATGGTTCCATATATAAAAACTGACCACACTAAGCAGGAGAATACTGCATGGTCAGCTCCCTAGCTGTGCTGGGAACTTGTCCTTACTCGTGTCCCCCCCCCCCCCCCCCCCCCCCTCACAGCCTATTACTGGTAAGCTTGGTGTGCTGCTGCTTCTCTGACCCCCCCCCCAAGCTCCTATGCAGCTGAGAACAGAGGGAATATGATCACTTATAAAAAAAAAAGGTATTGATAATTTTTGTATTCATCTATACACGTTTTCCTTTAATTTTTATTTCAAACTAAGTGGTTTTTTTTTTACAAGGTGATAATTTACAACCACTTTAATAACGGGTGGAGTTGGGACAAACAAAGGAGGTTGGGAACACCCAACATTCCATGACGGACGGAAACAACTTCCTGAATTATGACAGGGAGATCTCACGGTTGTATCTTTTGACATAAAAAAAAAGAAAAAGTCGGGGGCTGACAAATAAATTTCGTTCCACTTCATGATTGTGTCCCACTTGTTGTTGATTCTTCAAAAAAAATTACAGTTTTATATCTTTATGTTTTGAAACCTGAAATGTGGCAAAAGGTCGCAAAGTTCAAGGGGGCCGAAATACTTTCGCAAGGCACTGTATAACTAAAATCACTTTTGTGAATTGTCTGGTCCTTTGAATCAGATGTTCTTACCATGCCTTAAAGTGGATGTAAACCCCCCTCTCATCCTTTCTAAACTACTGCCATAGTGCTGATCTATAAGGATATAGATGCCTCCTGCATGTATCCTCACCTGTCAAATGTCTCCCCTCTGTCTGTTATAAGAACTGAAAAACTGCAGATTCTGTGGGCGGATCTGTTGTCTGGAGCTCGGTGGGTGGAGTCATGATGTCAGTAGATTCCCCGTCGTCCTCTACACTCCCCTTACACTAAATTCTGCTATGATTCTGCGGTCCATGGTCAGGGAGTAGGGATAGGCTTTTAGTGCCCTGACACCCCCCCCCTCTTTTACTTAGATGTCCTAGCTTTTTCTTTTTGCTCTTGGGAACTGGATACCCCCAGCTTGTTGGTAAGCGCTTAGACGCGAGTTTCACAACTCGCATTCGGCGCTCTATAAGTATTTATTCCAATCCAATCCAATCCAATCACTAACATCCAATCAAAATCCAGAAAAGTAACCACATGACTTCAGAAAAGGAGTGGGGGTGGGAATTAAAAAATAATGCCTGTCTGAAGCTAGTGCATGAGATATGTAAATATCCTGTCACTCGCAGCAAGGCGGCGGAACGGACTAAGGTTTTTCTCTGTAAGTCCGTTTTATTTCACTGAACAATAAAAGAGGATTGCTCAGAGCTGGATTAACTCTGTGTGGCAACACTGGGCACAGATGATAGGAAATCTTATACTGTACATTGTGACAGCAAAGAAAAAAATAAAACATTTCGGGTTTACATCCACTTTAAGCTTGGACATACTGTATGTTAAAAAATATATATATTTCATTATATGTAACAAAGGAAGCCCTCTTAAACAAGGATCAAAAGCAAATAAGAAGACGATACTGTATACTTTAAATTAGTAGTTGTTCAACTATACTATGAGCTACAGAATATCAATTTTTGATTTTTGGGTGGACAGATCCTTTAAATCCATTGTTTCTCATACTATACCATTAGCCACAAAATATAAACTTGCTTTCTGACTTTTTGTGAAAAAAAAATATATATAAACTTGCTTTCTGAGAATCTTGAAAACGGATCAGGGCGCTGGGTGACAATGTCATATTGTCTATGAAGTGGTAGTTGGCTGTCAGGTGAAGTCAGGTGACAGGAGGTAAAAGTCACAAACAGCTGGGGGCAGGTTGTGTGCTCAGAAGATGGGAAAGAAGTTTAACCAGCCTTCATAGCAGGAGATTATTTTTTTTTTCCACCTTTATGACAAAAAGTATTTACTTATGAGCACATAACTGATGGCTATGGGTCACTCCAGTGTGCATGTTGTGCTTAGCCATATTAATGAAGAGATGGGGGGGGGAGCATCTGTTGCATTGTGGGTAGTTTTCCTATATACAAACTTGCTCGGTTGCTTCAATAATTGGTGACCTATTGGACTGTTGGGGGCAAGCAGACCCATAAAAAGTTTGTTGTTTTCCAAAAACTGCATTGGGGTTAGTTATGACGAGATTAGAAAGGTGCAAAGCAAACTCATTTAAAGTCAAGCTTTCAAAACCGAATTATTGGAGCTGCTATCTATCAAGGAAAAAGATAGAACAGAGGTATAAATAGTTGGGCAGTGGGAAAAAAGTCATTATTTGTGCCTGATGGCTTGGGTTTGGCAAAATCAGAGGTTGGGGGTCACTCTGACTGAGAAATCCATGTCTAATAGAACCAATAGGAGACCCTGAAACGACATATAGCATTTATACATTTAGCAGCCCGAAGCCCATAGACTTTGTATGGTAATGCAAAACCAGCTTGAAGTATATAAAAGCCTGTAGTCATGTGTGAGAGAACCAATAAGAGCAACACCACCGTGTCTTAGAAGTCTAAAGCTTTTTTTTCCCAATAATTCCACAAAAAAAAGCAACAGCCAGAAAGTGTGTTTGGGGCCAAAAATCCCTTCAACGATCTTAAACATTCAAATCTGTGGCAGGAGATATTCCGGAATACAGCCAGTGAGTATATTATGTACCACTGTGTGTGGCACAACATTTCTGGTTGTATTCTGTTCTCTTAAGCCTCATACACACGATCGGACTTCAAACTAACTTTTACTTGGATTTTTGTCCGAAGGGAGTTGGCGGGGCACACCCATAGCATACACACGCTCTGACTTTTCTGCAAACTTTCCTAAAACTTTCCCAACATCACATGGTTTTTCTGCTCTTTACCGCCACCCTTTGGTCAACTTCTGCTTTTGTTGGTTGATTTTAACATTGGTTCTGGGCATGCGTATTTGCACTTTGTACAAAAGTCCAATGGCTTGATGTACACACGGTCGGACTAGGCACCATCGGACTTTTGTTGCCGAAAAGTTTGTCCGTTTTGTAGAGCAAACTTTTGTCTGATGAAAAACAGAAAACATTGTCCGATGGAGCGTACACACGGTTGGATTTTTTGGAAAACGTGCTCATTTTATAGTTTGTTGGCAAAAATTCCGACTGTGTGTATGGGGCTTTACCACAAATTAGATTTTTCAGACGCTTTGAGTCCAATAAACATCATTTGTTTAATGATGGAGGAACTTTTGGCTCCCAGAGTCGTGAAAAAGCTTTGGACTCCTAATACGTTGTGTTGGTTCTCTTACACATGGCTACATTTTATGGCTCCTGTGAATAGGCTTTTGTTAACTTTAGATGGGTTTATTTCAGCCCCCCAAAATGCATGGAATAACTTGATTTTTTTTTTTTGTGGAATCAATAAAAAAAAAAAAAATTGGCATTCCGAAGACATTGTTTTGGCACATGGCTGCCTTTACGGCCTGTGTCAATGGGCCTTTGTTCAATTAAAGCTGGTTTTGGATTTCCATGCAAAGCCTTTAAGAATGCAAAACTGCCTCCAAGCAGATCAAATAAAGGTCAGAAGGAGATCAAATGCACCAGTCAATGAATTCTGAATGACCTCACAAGCATCTTAAACCAATGTCCAAATATAATCGAACACAAACCCAAAGCTCATCACTACAGGCCCTTATGTTCCTTGTCATTCTCATCCTCTGGACTCATTGACGTAAAACAAGAATGTAGATCAGGGGATCCTGACCCATTGGCATATGCCCGCTCTACATTCAATGCCCCAGGTTGTGAGACCACAGGACAAACATGACATCCTGTGGAAATTCTGAGGAGCCAACAGCATCATCACTTCTACTACTTTAGTGACCTGTTCAGCTTTAGGCTGACCATAGACTGGTAGACTTTTATATAAATGTTGGCACAAAAAAATTCTTACGAGTACATTTGATAATGCCATCGGAGACTTGACGAATGTCATTCGAAAGTTCATAGTTGGCTTTTAATATTCAATTTGTAGTAAATAGAATAAAAAAAAATAGGATTTTTTGTACTCACCGTAAAATCCTTTTCTCTGAGTCCATGGACGGACACAGCTCCTTAAATCTTGACAAGTGGGTTATGTTCCCTGTTTAGTCCTCTCCTGTAAACAGGGAACATAACCCACTTGTCAAGATTTAAGGAGCTGTGTCCGTCCATGGACGATAAGAGAAAACACCTTCACTGTTAGTTATATTCGAGAACATTTTCCCATCCTGCTCCTTTTTTAACTTTCTCATCGCTAAAGTTGAAAACAAATGTCGACCCTTCTAACCATTACAAATTCAGACAGAAGTTTCCAAAAGCTAAAATGTTTTTTGATAATTTTGTATGGCCAGCTTTAGTATCCATTGTTCTTTGACTCTTTTTAATGCAAACTAAATAAAAAATTCCTGTTGGCACAGATTAAAATATCTAAAAGGTTAAATATTTGGGTTTCCCATAGCTGCTAAACCAATTTCAATCGTCTGTCTCCCAGTTCAGGATGGAAACTGATCGGAAGAATTTAGTTGTTAGAGACCACACTCGTCTGCCATTTACAAGCTTCAGAATAAACTGTCGCCTCCCCAGCTTATGTTCCAGGAATGAGAACGTTTTCGTGTCAATTCTGTGGAATACAGTGGGCTGATCGTATAAAACTGGATAGATTCCCCCATCCACCCAAGCGAGGCGGATGGAGGAATTCTGCCTGTTATGCTAGTGTAGTCTGATGGCAAAATGCGCTGATCAGCACTGCAACCAATTAGCTGCAGCGCAGACTAAATAAAAATTGTCCAACAGTCACGTTCAAGAGGATCATTAGATCAACTTTTCGACGAGAACAACCATAGATGGATCGAAATTCGGCCAGTCCCTGCTGAATCATCTGAATTTTGATCCATCTATGGACAGCTTTAGTTGATGTACAGAGACAAGTCAGGGTTATCTAGGGGGGAGTATTTACTTTAAAGGGACACTAAAGGTTCCCTTTTAAAAAACGGCAAAAAACAAACATGTTATACTTACCTCCACTGTGCAGCTTGTTTTGCACACAGTGGCTCCGTTCCTGGTCTTCTGGGGTCCCTCGGTGACGGTCTCTGCTCCTCCCCGCAAGAACTAACCCCCTTCATGGGAGCTCTCTCCCATGGGGGTTCTTGCGGGCGGACTCCAGTGATACAGCCGGCGGCCATAGCCGATGACTGTATCACTCAGCCGCGCCCCCCGGTTTTAATTACCTAAGCCCCGAAACTCCGTGGGCTCGTTCCCGCAACGGTTTCCCCCAGCTTCAGTTGGCTCGTCATTGGATATTGATAGCAGTGCAGTCACTGGAATTCAGTTTTAAAATGTGCTCACAAACTGCGTTTAGGGATTTAGGCAAGTACCGCGTATACTCGTGTTCAACCATTTACTACTATGGGCAGCTGCACGCTGCCACCGAGTTACCTGGGCACAAGATTCAACTGGAATTGGCATTGTATGGTCTCATGCATGGTCTGATGTAAATCTATCGCACAACATAATACAGTAAAACCTTGGTTTGAGAGCGCTTTGCAGACAAGCAAAATTTTTAAATACATTTTGACTCGATATACAAGCGATGTCTTGATATACAAGTAGCATCATGTCACAACTGAGTATAAAAGAGAAGAGAGGCGCCTCTAAGGTGTAGCAATACGGTTACATTTAATAAAGGTACATTTAGCAACTCACATGATTGATGATTAAAAGAGGCACATTTAAGTATGTAGAGATTCGGGGTAAAGCTGTCCACATAGACCATCCTCCTCACCGCCAGCGACATCGTCCCTTCCACACTGCGCTTCAAGCCTCGATTTCAGATCGCAGGGTAGTCTTCCCGGTCACGATTGCTGACTGACAGCGGTGAGTGCTGGCGGTGAGGAGGATGATCTATGTCAGGGATAAGCAATTAGCGGACCTCCAGCTGTTGCAGAACTACAAGTCCCATGAGGCATAGCAAGACTCTGACAGCCCCAAGCATAACACCCAGAGGCATGATGGGACTTGTAGTTTTACAACAGCCCTGGAGGTCCGCTAATTGCATATCCCTGATCTATGTGGACATCTTTACCCCGGATGCCTGCATACTTGGATGTACATCTTTTAATCATCAACCATGTGAGTTGCTAAATATTGTGCCTTCAATAAATGTAACCATATTGCTACACTTAGAGGCTCTTCTCTTTTATACTCTGTAACTCCTGCTGGATTTTGCTTTTAATCCCCCTGTGGATGGACATTTTATGGTTGCACAACCTGGTCGCATTGCTGTAATCTTGATTCAGGTAGAAGTTATGGCGGCGTATCTCAAGATCTGCGCCGTCGTATCTTTACGCCGATTCTCAAAGGCAGATACGTTCAAAAAATAGGCTTCCTCCGCCGACGTAACTTGAATACGACGGCGTATAATTGTGTGCAATTTTACGCTGGCCGCTAGGGGCGCTTCCGTCGTAGAATATGCAAATGACCTAGATATGCCGATTCACAAACGTACGTACGCCCGGCGCAATTTAGTTACGTCGTTTACGTTAGGCTTTTTCGGCGTAACCTTATGCCTGCTATTAGGAGGCGCAGCCAATTTTAAGTATGGACGTCGTTCCCGCTTCGAATTTTTTTTTTTTTTTACGTCGTTTGCGAATAGGGCTGGACGTAATTTACGTTCACGTCGAAAGCAATGACGATTTGCGGCGGAATTTTGAGCATGCGCACTGGGATTCTTTCACGAACGGTGCATGCGCCGTTCATAAAAAACGTAAAATACACGGGGTCACCATTAATTTAAATAAAACACGCCCCCCTCATCATCATTTGAATTGGGCGCGCTTACACCAGCCCCATTTACGCTACGCCGCCGTAAGTTAGGAGGCAAGTGCTTTGTGAATACAGCACTTGCCTCTCTAACTTACGGCGGCGCAGCGTAAATACGATATGCTGCGCCGCCGTAATAATGGGCGCAGCTTTCTGAATCTAGCCCTTTGTATATGGACTATAAACTGAAGGACCTTACGAATAAATGGTTGTGGAACGAATTATCTTGAGTTTTCATTATTTCTTATGGAAAAATTTGCTGTGGTATAAGAGTGCTTTGGATTACAAGCATGTTTCTGGAACAAATTTTACTCGCAATCCAAGGTTTTACTGTATAGCCCCTAAACCCTGTGTCAGTGCTGATGACTTTCAGCGGGTAAAGAGATGCGTCCATGAAGATGCTTTATGGATTAAGCAAATACCTCCAGTGATCAGTGTGAACCACACCACGCCTATGTGTGACAAATAACGGTATTTCGCCAGACACCTGGCACAAGACCCACAACATTCCAGAAAGAGATGGGGATGACGTGTCAGGAGAAAGTTCATTGTATTTGCTGTTTGCACAGGATTAAACATCCGGCTATAAAATACTGGTGTAAATGTGATTTAATAATAAAAACCGCGCTTGTGTCTCTAAAATCATAAAAAGTGAGAAACTGCAACCACACTATGAGATATTTATCATAGTTACAGAAATAAATATAAAATGTGTTGGGCTAATAAACCAAATGTAAAACATATCACAACATCAAATATAAAAGTGCCATCTACTAGGGCAATAGTCCACACTGTGAACAGGATTTACAACACATAAGTGTATCAAAGTCCTGAATTGTCTTCCCATACCGGACAGAATCTCCACCATGAAATAATCGCAAATGCTTATCAAATATATGTCCTAAATGGCATATGATATCAATAATCAAGGTTGGCTGAACTTCTGACTCCCTCCGCCAGGGTTGGCTGTAGGCCAAGGATGTCTATGCCCGTACATATCCTCCATCTGCCTCCACATCTTCATATATGCTCAAAAAGAAATACACGCTCTACATAGTGTGAATTCCGATATAAGAAATGTATTAAAATTTGAAATGCACTTACAAATAAAGAGTACTGTAAATGTACAGTGTACAAACAATTCCAACCAGCACAAAGATTCACTTCTGGTAGCAGCATGTAAGTCCACCCTACGTGTTTCGTGAAATGTGACGCCTTTCGCACTACATTGAGCATGTGTTTTTTTTTGAGCATATATGATAATGGACAGGGAGATATTCGAAATTCACCTGGTCGCTTCTGAACCACACAGATTTCAATCCACCTATACCCAACCTTAGGCTAGCCATATGCTGGTAGAATTTCATTCAATTGTTTGTATGGAAATTCTGAAAAGCCTGACGTAAGAGCATGCAATAGTTCCATCATTGACTTCACAAGTGTTGTTAGCCCTTAACCACTTAATATCACACCGATATACGTCGGAAGAATGGCACGGCTGGGCACAAGCATGTACCTGTACGTCCTCTAAGTGCCCAGCCGTGGGGTTGACCCGGTCTGAAGCTCTGTGACTGCGCCCGTGGACCCGATCGCTGCCGGTGTTCTGCGATCGGTCACCGGAGCTGAAGAACGGGGAGAGGTGTGTGTAAACACACCTTCCCCGTTCTTCATTGTGGAAATGTCAGTGATCGTCTGTTCCCTGATATAGGGAAAGACGATCACTGACGTCGCACGTCCAGCCCGCCCCCCTACAGTTAGAAACACATATGAGGTCACACTTAACCCCTACAGTGCCCCTTAGTGGTCAACTCCTAAACTGCAATTGTCATTTTCACAGTAATTCGTGCATTTTTATAGCACTTTTCGCTGTGAAAATGACAATGTGTCTGCCATAATGTCGGAGTCACGAAAAAAATCGCTGATCGCCGCCATTAGTAGTAAAAAAACAAAAAACAAACATATTAATAAAAATGCAATAAAACTATCACCTATTTTTGTAAACGCTATAAATTTTGGGCAAACCAATCGATAAACGCTTATTGCGATAATTTTTTTTTTTTTTTTTACCAAGAATAGGTAGAAGAATACGTATCGGCCTAAACTGAGTAAAACATTTTTTTTATATATTTTTGGGGATATTTATTATAGCAAAAAGTAGAAAATATAGATTTTTTTTTCAAAATTGTCGTTCTATTTTTGTTTATAGCGCAAAAAATAAAAACCGCAGAGGTGATCAAATACCACCAAAAGAAAGCTCTATTTGTAGGGAAAAAAAGGCGCCCATTTTGTTTGGGAGCCATGTCGCACGACCGCGCAATTGTCAGTTAAAGCGACGCAGTGCCGAATCGCAAAAAGAGGGAAATTCTGATCCTATAGGGATAGCTTTAATCATCTCCTGTCCTGCCTTGCAATGTAGTGTCAGGAGATATAACTCGCTTTCCATCATATTTATCTTTTAAAAAGCCATATTACTCTAAATGTGAAAAAACACTACCTCCCTGATCCTCATAATCCTTTTGATGCCATGTGTATATAAAACATCTTAAAGTACAAAATATAAAACATTAATGACTCACTGGCATCTCTAAACAACTAAATCAATAAGTAGCTTCTTTAAAGTGCTACTGTTCTATGGGAACAACATAGTAAAACCAAAGGTGGAGACCTAAGTGGCCATTGTTTGCCAAAGCCCATTGAGATGCCGATCATAAATGCATACTGTAAACACAAATTCATAGTAAGGCCCAGCTTCAGCCAATTTTGGTTTTGCAGCATGGGGAAGGATTAGAACTTCTATCTCTTGTGTGTAGGTGTTTTTTTTTTTAATTGATCTCTGTGTCCCCATTGGAAATTTTTGGAAACCGAAATCGGAGTTCCAACCGTTTTTTAGTTTATTAAAAGTCAGCAGCTACAAAAAGCATAGCTGCTGACTTTTAATAAACCGACACTTACCTGCCCCACGGTCCAGCGATGCGGCCGCCCAGAGGCTCGCTCCTCTCCTCAGCGCCTTCTTCATAACTGTGGGCACCCGGCCCTGCCAGCTTACGGCTTCACAGCCGGGCGTGCACTGTGTATGAGCGAGTCACGGTGCGCTCTCCTATTGGCCAGCCGATCTTCTTGGACCTGATTTGTGTCCCAGAAGATCGCTGGCAGGGAGGGGCCCCCTAGGGCGAGAGGAGGAGTCACCTAGGAGGTCAAAGATAGGAAGGAGGAAGTGGGACAGGAAGTCCCACTAAAAAGATTTTACCCACTCCCCCCCCCAAAAAAAATTACATGCCAAATGTGGCATGTCAGGGGGGCGAGGAGTGCTTAAAGCGGAAGTTCCACTTTTTGGTGGAACTCTGCTTTAAGCCTAGCACACACTATGAGAAAGTTGGACAAATGAGCGTCCGATTTTCCACTAAGGTATCTGAGAATATTAATGCGTACAAAAAAAAACTCAAACGTCAAAGGCAAATGTAGAGATGTACTAGCGATTTCTGGGTTGTTCTTCGCTTCCGACTATGCACAGTATTTTTTTATAATTTTAGCACACAGACAGGAGTAAATGGCTGGCTGTGGTACATAAGAAAGGCAGCGCACAAATGTCAAAATAAGGTACAAAAAGTAAAACAACCAGTTATACAATTCACATTTATGCCAAAAACCCAGAAGAGTATCAGAGATAAAATAACACCTTCCACATCCTGTCTGAGCTCTTGATTAAAACGGGAAACAAGTTTGCGACGCCTGTCCACAACCACTAATAAGAGCGCAAAGGAATGAAAAACATGTAGTGGGGGAGAGAAGAATTTTTTTTTAAATTGAAGAAGGTATGGACCTCACCCCTCCACAGTGAGGGCAGAAGTGTACTCTTGGGTACACGTGTAAAGCGTCCAGTAAGGCGTGGTATTTTTCTATTTGATTATTTCTATACGATTACTGTACACATTGAACAAAACTCTGACAATGTGTTCGCTTATGATTTCTAGCTTGCACCTTCTGTGTGGTGTGTGTTTTTTTTTTTTCCTTTTTATTATGATTTTTTTTTTTTTTTTTTTTTGAACAGTTGGAATCTCCAGTCAGAAGCACTATACTAATGAACAGATAATCAACTGATGCTCATTCTTACAATATTATATATATAATATATTTTGAGATCTCTCCCTCTCTCCCTTTATTGTATGTTTATCCCCCCATTCTTCTGGGAAAAAAAAGTGATGTTGTCGTCTCGGAATTCAGTGACCATGCATTAAAGGGGTTGCATATTTTTCATCGTATTGGGGGTGTGGAAGGATGAGACATTGACATTCCACACCTGGCTGCTTCATATAGAAGACTGACACCTGGTTGTGCTAACCACAGTCTAAGGAATGGAATGACATATGGGTGTCATCACATACTGGTCTGGATCTGTTAAATCCTCACGATTGGATATATACTGTACCTGCTTTGTATTTTATGATGATTTTGCTTGCATGCACCCGCAGTTTAAACAATGGAAGCTAGATACCAAATACTATAAAACATAACCTAATTTACTTAGTGATCCACTGAACTGTGTTTTGAAGAAAGATGGTTTGGGTACATACAGTACGTGTGCCCCATAAATCAGCTAAAGACTAAACATTGCATAAAACATCTGTTTATTCTTAGGACTGTGATTGGTCAACTGAAAGTTTCAATTGGCCAACAAGGGGCATTGCGGAAAGTGTGTATGAACTGGTACCCATCCAAGCTCAGCTCAACTCGAGACCTACTGACATATAACACACCTTGGCTACTAAACCTAATCTGAAACTAAAATGAAAAAACCTTCAATATGACTGACTGTGAGGGAATGAATTCAGGCACTTTGCCAATAACAAATCGATCAACTAGCAATTTGCATCTGTATTACAGATTGAGTGGTAACTGAGATCCAATAGAAAACAGGTGACCCATAAAGCAACCTGCTAAAAAGCGATTCGATTTTTATTTGTGTTCGGAGTTTAACTCATTGGCCAGCTGCTGATCAAAAATACTGGATTATTGATTCTATTCTTTTTCGATTTAGAAAATCAAATCAAAACTGCTAAATTTACGGTCAACATTAAAGGGGTTGTAAAGGATTTTTTTTTTTTTTCATAATAAGCATCCTTTACCCTGCAGACATTCCTCTTTTCACTTCCTCATTGTTCGTTTTTACTCAGAAGTTGCTCTATTTCTTCTCTGTTCTGTTCACTTCCTGCTTGTCTGATTTTACTGACCACTGTGAGGGAGGGTTTACTGCGGTGGTCAGTAACGTGCTCACCCCCTCCTGGGAACTACATCTGTGCGGCAGGATGCTCTCTACGTGTTAGACTTCAAGGAGGTGTGAATTACTGGGCGTGCCGCAATTCATACTGGGAAATGTAGTTCTTACATGAACGAGCGCCGCAAACCAGGAAGTGAATGAGAGAACAGGAACTAGAATGCCGGAGGTGATATAGATGAAGGAATTTAATAGGTATTTACTCGTTTTTTTAACAGAATCATTACACTATTCTGTCTGTCTACCTTGCAGACATTAATTTTAGGCAAAAAAAAAATTTCCTTTACAACTCCTTTAAGGGTTTGCACCTTAATACATTTAATGTTTTGTTGTTTTTTTAGCTGCCAGAATTCAAATTACAGCAGTCAGATTAGTAACAGCAGAATGCATTAAAGCGGGGGTTCACCCGTACATAACACTTTTTCCCCCTAGATGGATGCTCGTTTTGTCTAGGGGATTCGGCTAGTTGTTTTAAAATATGAGCAGTATTTACCGTTTACGAGATGCATCTTCTCCGCCGCTTCCGGGTATGGGCTGCGGGACTGGGCGTTCCTATTTTGATTGACAGTCTTCCGAGAGGCTTCCGACGGTCGCATCCATCGCGTCACAATTTTCCGAAAGAAGCCGAACGTCGGTGCGCAGGCGCAGTATAGAGCCGCACCGACGTTCGGCTTCTTTCGGCTACTAGTGACGCGATGGATGCGACCGTCGGAAGCCTCTCGGAAGACTGTCAATCAAGAAGGAACGCCCGCTCCCGAAGACCCATACCCGGAAGCGACGGAGAAGATGCATCTCGAAAATGGTAAGTACGGCTCATATTTTAAAACAACTAGCCAATTCCCCTAGACAAAAGGAGCAGGAATCTAAGGGGAAAAGAGAAAAAAAAACTGCATTGGGTGAACTCCCGCTTTAAGCACTGCGCCTTCTTTTCTGAGCCCGGTGGAGGTCATGTAATATGTGCTTTGAGGCACACGTAGAAGAAGTGTGTATTGCACTATAAACCAACATATGTTCTAGACACCTGTGTTGTGTTTGCAGTTTTCCGGTGCCACATAAACCAAGGATATCAGGGTGTAGTAAAGAATCGTTTTTTTTTTTTTTTTAGGAGGCTGGGACAGCTGGAGACTGTTGTAAATTCCTAGAAGTTGATAAAGAATGGAGCCCAGGCGCCCTTCATAAATGTCATATGTGTAAATCTTGTGTGTGTTTACAACCAACCTAAATTAAAATGGAAAGGTGTAGAAACATGATGGCAGAAAAAGACCAAGTGGTCTTTTTATTTAATTTTTTAGGTCACTTTTTGAGTCACTTTTTAGGTCACTTGTCTGAGTAGGGATCTGTGTTTGTCCCAATCAGGTTTAGGGCTCATGCACATGGGTGCTTTTGCCCATATAGTGTAAGACACTGGGCATACTCCAACACCACTGGTGAATACAGCCTGCTGCCAGCAGCTCTGCCAAAATCAATGACAGGCTGAAATACATGGCTGTACACTGTTTTGATCAGTACTCACATTCAGGGCCGTATATATTCAGCAATGTATGCCCCAAATACAATAAAAGTTTGCATTTAGGGCATCGGTTCCTGAACAGAAGAACCGATTAGAGCAGTGCCATTTTTTTCAGCCTGTCACTGATTTTGACAGAGCTGCTAGCAGCAGGCTCTAGGCACCCCCTGTGCCTCCTGGATGGCAGACGAAATATAAGTACAACCTCGTTCACATGGGGTTCTACAATGTACACCCATGAATGGGTCGTGTTTGCCCCCATGGGGATGTACAGATAGCGTGTGTTAGGGGCCTTGCACCCCCACCAGCCCCCTTAAAGGGTCAGTAAAGAGAAAAATAAATAATTGTTTTAAAATAACAAACATGTTATACTTACCTCCACTGTGCAGTTTGTTTTGCACACAGTGGCCCCGATCCTAGTCTTCTGGGGTCCCTTGGCGGCTGTCTCGGCTCCTCCCCACAACTCCACACAGCGAGCGAGCTTGCATAGTGTGGAACTGTTGCGGGCATGCTCCCGTGATACAGTGGAGATAAGGGAAGATCTGGTCAAGGTCTGTAGCAGCTGACCTATTCCAGAGAGAGGCTGATATCTGGAACTGGGAACAACACAAGTCAGGCCTTGTTGGTTTGCTGTGTCCCAGCCACGCTAATCCTTGGGTAGACAAAGATTAATTTATACTTCTTTTGTGCTGTAGAACAAAGTCTGAGCCAAGAAGGAAGTTCTGTAAGAGCAGACAGGAGCACGGGTGTGGAGAAAGGGTCAAAAAGACACGTTATGTAGCTTTGTCTGAAGTTAAACTGCAAGGCGAGAGAGGAAAGGGTTTGTCGTTTCCAAGAAATCATTCCAATTGGCCGTTAATTCATCTGTACTCTGTGGGGCTTTTTCGGACAGCCTGGGCAAGAAAACACCACACAATGGAGAGAGGTCGTGTCTGGGTTTCATTTTCTATCTCTTTGAAAATGAATTACCAGTGAAGCAATTGCTTTGGAAACATACCTTCCCCAAATTTAAAGTAGAGTTAAACCCAGTCACTAAAATGGTAATGTAATTTTGAAAAGTCTTGTTCAATGTTTCTTTTTTATTATTATTTAAATCTGCAGTAAAATAATATCTGGTGATCTTGCCCTGAAGGTCTTTGCTAAGGCACTTCCTGTTATGGGATGACAACTCTTTACTGTTTGTACTTCTGCGTTGTCACCATCGTGAAGGCTACAAGTGGCAACACATTTTGCAGAGGCATGGGCCACTGTTGGTTCTTACCTGTTGTTGGGTAATAATTGTTTACTAACTAATTGTGCTCCTGCATTTTCAGCATGGTGGAGACTACAAGTGGCGATACCAACACAGATTATGGAGGCATGGTCTACTATGTTTGTTTTATTTCCGGTTATGCAGTGACAACTGTCTACTAATTTTGCTCCTGCATTGTCGGCACGGTGCAGCTTACAAGCAGACATGCAGGGGCGGACTGACCTTTGAGGCACTCGGGCACTGCCCGAGGGCCCCATGCCACTGGGGGGCCCCACCAGGGTTTCCAGGCTCATTAAAACCAGGGACAGCATGTAAAAATCTGTTTTTTTTTTTTTACATCTGTCCCTGATATGTCCAAAACCGACATGCTTTTGATGTGAAAATCCTGAGATTTTAGCTGCCCCGCCTCTGTAATGCCTCCTGGCTTGGTGGCCATCTGTAAGTCCGGGGGCCCCATAATTTTCTATTGCCCGGGGGCCCCATGAGTTGTCAGTCCACCCCTGCAGACATGTGAACATACATTACTCAGCCATGGTCCACTGTTGTCACTGTTGGAAAACTCAGCCAGAGCAACGCTCTACAGCAGGGTTGTCCAATCTTTTGACCTTCTTGGGCCACGTTGGAGGAAGAGGAATTGTCTTGGGCCGCACATAAAATACACTAACAATAAGGATAGCTGATGGAAAGATCACACGTTAACGATCACTGATATACTGTAGATAATCAGTCTATCTGAGTAATACAATTTCATTATAAAAGTATCATAAAAGGGCATCATAAAACAAGTGCAATATTTTACACTGTTTTTGATAAACACTAGCGCATCAATATCTGGTTGGATAGATAGAGTAGCAATTTCTCAAGGTGCTTATCAGATATTTTGGATCTAGTATTGCCCTTTGTGGTGCTCAGAGGTGGATGGGGGGGGGGGGGCAGAGAAAAGGGGCGACTCAGAAGGGGGAAGTACCTGCATATATTCTCTGAGCAAATAAAGCCCTGTTTATAAGTGTCTTGGCTAATGCTCATTGTGGCATATATGAGCTACTGCGACACAATGGGGTGTGGCCGGCCAGTAGTCAACCTTCACCAGCAGTGCCCATTTGGCAGACAATCTCACAGGTACAAACATAGAATTCTAAGGCCGCGTAAAAACAGTTGTTCCAAACCGATGAGAATGGTCCGAAGGGCCATTTCCATCGGTTCACCGCTGAAGTGGTCTGATGTGCGTACACACCATCGTTCCAAAAACCGATCGGGTCAGAACGCGGTGACGTCAAACACACGACGTGCTGAATAAAACGAAGTTTAATGCTTCCAAGCATGTGTCGACTTGATTCTGAGCATGCGCGGGTTTTGAACCAATGCTTTTCTGTACTAACTATCGGTTTGGTCCGATGGGGCAGCGGTCCATCGGTTCGGTTTTGAAGCATGTTTTAAAATTTTGGACCGAAGGAAAACAGACCGATGGGCTATACACACCGTCTGTTTGGACCGATGAAACTGAACCTCGGTCCATTCTCATCGGTTTGGAACGACCGTGTGTACGCGGCCTAAGTGTCTCAGCGATGGTATAAAATTTGCATACCCTTGTGGGTATTCGCAAAACAAACAATTGGTGGGACCTGAGGATGGGTTGGGAAACCCTGTGATATAGTATGCAGACACTGTATCAGCTTTTGCTGCCAATTACTGTCTTGTACCCTGCTTCGCTTATCAAACACTCCTTTATTAACTAATATCAAAGCAATATGTTTACTCTTGATATCGTGAAACGCCCAGAGTCCACATCCTTCTGTTTAACCCCTTTTACTGCTAGTGCCACGTTCCCTACACAATGGCTGTCCCTCTCCTCAATAACCAATGAGGTATGTAATTTTTTCCTGCTTTGGAAATGGTTAGTCTGACCCCACACTTTAGCTGCTTGCACTATTCTTTAGAAGTGCAGAACAATACACTTTTTAGTGTTTTAGGCAGCAATGGACATTCTTTGGCAAGGTGCATTGCAGTGCTGTTCAGAATGAATGGCACCACAGAACACTGACCCATTTGAAAGTGCTTTGCCTTGGTTTGAATGGGTCCTAAGGCAGTTTTATACATGGGCCGAATTTCAAAAGAATTTTCTTTCGAAAATCGTATCTAAGAATTTTTGTTCGTATTTCGCACCATTAATGGGCCGCAGCAACAGCCGATTTCCGTGCGGCCATCGAATTTGAGTAATCAGACATGTTGGAAATTTTTGGTAAAACAAACCATTTTCTAATCAATGATGGGGGGAATTGTGCGAGAAATGTAATCGAAAAAGAAATATGCATGTGCAAGAAAAGAAAATTCTCGGAAAGAAAAGATTCCCAACCACGAAAATTATTTTCTGTAGCAACATGAGGCGAAATTGAAGGCTTGGTTGGTTGAATTTTGAAATCAATGGTGGCACCATTGAATCACAAAATGCACAAATTTTCTGATTTTCAAAAGAAAATTCTTTCGAAATTTCGACCATGTATGGCCAGCCTAAGACAGCCGCACCACTCATCTCTTACCTGCCGCTCAGCAATGGCGTTTTTTTGTGGCAGTCGTCTATGGGTGGTTTCACTGTGCACACATGGACAGCCACCATCATAAGTCCATGGATAGCCCTAGTCTAAAGGCTGGAGTTTCCTGAAATACTGTGCACATAGGCTGTACAGGGAGCAGTGAACCACACACTGCTCTGCGGGGGAGGTCTCAAGACCAGTAATATCATGAGCAATGAAAGAGGGCTCTGAATGGCTCTAAGGGCAGCATCATGCCCAAAAGGACAAGGGAAGCAGAATAAATATTGGCATAGCACAGTTCAGTAAGCTTGGCAATAATTGCGTGAGTATATAAACAGTTTTTTTTTTACAGTTGCCAAGGGTTGTTAAGTTTTGGGTCCATTCCCCCCCTCCCCCTCCCTTTTTTTTTTTTAGAATCTGTATGTGTTAAAGAAAATCATGACAAAGTTTCACAACGCAATGTGATAGCTAAAGACAGAGTACAGTAGTAGTCTCCTTTCAGGCAACTGTCTCTCATTCAAAGCATGGATGGAGGTGGTTCATTCACCTATATGTAAACGTTATCTTGAGCTATTGGGCTCTGTTAACAAGCTGCTTTTTTTCTCTCTGAGTAATGAGATGCACTATTACATATTTAACTTTAAAAATATTTTTTTTTTAGCTGCTATGCGTTATACTCAAGATTGGAGCCCAAACGCTTAGGTCAAAACCAGAGATGCCATTAGAGCAGCGTGCACCTAGAGCAGTGTTTTTTAACCAGGGTACCACAGATTTTGGGTTCCCCAAGACTTTCAGACCAGAACATACTGTAGATGGATGAGCGAACTCTATGCGATGGAGGGACTTCAAAGTAGAGGGGGCTTTCATACAGTTGAAGTACTCTGGCATGAAGGGAGGACCGCAGACATCATGGAGGCTTCTGACGGGGAGGGGGACGACGACGACGACTCTGATGTGAAGGAATGTCTATGATGATACATTTTAGACTGGGGTGCCTCAAGATTTTGCATACTTTTAAAGCAGGGGTGGCCAACCAGTGGCCCGGGGGCCACATGTGGCCTGCGGAGCCCTCTGATGTGGCCCGCGACCTCCTGCTTTGGAATGGTGGGTTGGCAAGCCCAGATCGCAGGTTGCGACTCGTCATACCACAGCATCAGTGTTGTAAATAAAGCTGGTGGTAGAGGAAGAAAGCGGCTGCAGAGCAGAGCCCCATAAGCCGATGCTTCCTCTACAGCGTCGGCTTTTGCCACAGGTGGAGTCTATGGCAAAGTTCAGCTAACCCCCAGGATAGACACAGGTGCACTACGTTGCGTGTGGGTAAACCGCAGCACATCAGTGTGAAAGCAGCCTTGGGCCCTTTTTCACACGACCAGCCCAACCAAATGGGACCCTCAATTCACCTCTACAGAGCGACAGATGTCCGTTTACCCCGCCTACCTCCAATCTGAAAAACAGAAGGGAATTCGAATTCGTCCCCTTCCATCTGGGCGGATCGGAGGGCCTATAGAGTATCTGTGACCTGTCATCCGCCCGCTCCGCTCACTGTGGCCTTCGACTGGTTACCAAGTTGCTTAAGTGGCCCTCGCTCTTCAAAAGGTTGGGCACCCCTGTTTTAAAGGGTGCCACAACTTTAAAGGTTGAAAAAAAGCTGACCTAGAAGAGAAGTCCAGGTGACAGATCCATGATATTATTCTGGAAATAACTGCTGACAGGTTTAAACTAGTGCCAGGTTTTAATTTCTCTGCCCAAGCTTTTCTGGGCTTTGTCCTGTCATCAGCATTTGACGAGATCTTTTCACATAAAATAATTACACGCTAGCAGGAATGCCGCTTCCCGTTCTCACCCTGACTGAGTATTAATTAATCTCACGATTGTTTTGTGTTCAGCGCTGGGCGTGTGAGATAATGACACAGGTAAGAGAGAAAGATGTGGCGTTAAGTAGGTTAGTAGAGAAACAGAATATCATCTGTCAAAAATATATTAAAGCTGAAGTTGAATCTACTCATATTTGCTTTGCCTGGATCCTACCTCTACCCTTTAGCAACAAGCGGATTACATTTTCAAATGAAACCTTTCCATTTTCATTACACACCTTATTTTAGACCCAGAGACCTCATTACTGAGACGCTGTGCTTCTCTATGCAGTGAAGGCATTTATGGCTTGGCGAGGGATGGTGGCAGGGTGCTGTACGTAACCACATCACAGCACCCTTTCTCCGTGCTCCTCTTAAGGGTCTTGATGCAAGCAGTTGACTGGTTCTTGGGAGAAGCTTTGCAAATATCAAAATCATATGTGGATAAAAGGCTAGAGGAGTGAGCGTTCCTAGGCAGATTATATTTGGATGCAGATTGCTTTAGGTCAGGGATATGCAATTAGCGGACCTCCAGCTGTTGCCAAACTACAAGTCCCATGAGGCATAGCGAAACTCTGACAGTATCAAGCATGACACCCAGAGGCATGATGGGACTTGTAGTTTGGCAACAGCTGGAGGTCCACTAATTGCATATCCCTGCACTAGGTATTACCCACATGCGATGCTGAGCCTCCGTGATTGAAAGAACTGATATCTAATGAATGAAAGGGGCAGGTGGGGGAGGAAACCGCTAGATAATGTTGGATGTCCTCCGGCCAGGAAATAAGGTGGGCTTTTCTGATTTGCTGCAGCATCTAATTCACACTGCAAAGTGGGAGCCTTGAACCCCCAAAACAGGTTGGCTTTGTCTTCTAACTATTTAACACAGGCGTTCTCAACCTTGCAAGTGCCGTGACCCCTTGCTAAAATTTCCCAAGTTGTGGGGGGGGGGGTAATCGTAGCGTGGGTTTTCAACACCCAAGGCAAGACAAGTAATTTGCACCCCTAACCTACGGACATTTAGCGCTCCCTGAGTCCCTTCCACTTGTACGGTATTGAAACCCCTTATGTTACATTTTAGGATGTACCACTCTCTCTCTTTGTCCTCCTTTTCTTTCCATTTTAATCTCTCTCTGTCCCAATTTCTTTCTTTTTTTCTTCTTCCTCATCCCTCTTTAGCTATCTTTCTTCTCTTATTTTTTCTCTCCCCTTTTCTTTGTTCCTCCCCCTCTTTTCCTCTACCTTCCATGTATTCTCTATTTTTATTCTTTCTCTTACTCCTTGGTGGGGGGGAATGGGATAGGTGGCAGTGCTGGAGGGGGGAGTTGGGATCGGTGGCAGTGCGAGTTGGGATCGGTGGCAGTGCTGGCGGGGGGAGTTGGGATCGGCGGCAGTGCTGGCGGGGGGAGTTGGGATGAGTGGCAATGCTGAGGGGAGTTCCAATCAGCCAACTTGGGTGCTCTTGATCAAGGTCCTCTGCTGATCTGAGAACTGTAGTGGGGACTTTTAATGGCAACTATAATCACAGGCAGTGTTACTCAGTGGGCCAGATTCACGTAGATCTGCGGCGGCGTAACGTATCGCATTTACGTTGCGCCGCCGCAAGTTTTACGGGCAAGTGCTTGATTCACAAAGCACTTGCCTGTAAAGTTGCGGCGGCGTAGCGCAAATCCCCCCGGCGCAAGCCCGCGTAATTCAAATCAGCCGGGTAGGGGGCGTAGATCATTTAAATTAGGCGCGTTCCCGCACCGAACCTAATGCGCATGCGCCGTCCCTAAAATTTCCCGACGTGCATTGCGCTAAATGACGTCGCAAGGACGTCATTGGTTTCGACCTGAACGTAATTGACGTCCAGCCCTATTCACGGACGAGTTACGCAAACGACGTTAAATTTCGACGCGGGAATGACTGCCATACTTAACATAGGATACGCCACCTAGGGGGCATGTTTGAGAATACATTTAGACATACGACGGGCTTAGATTCGGAGTTACGTTGGCGTATCTACTGATGCGCCGGCGTAACTCTTTGTGAATCTGGCCCAGTGTGTCTCCCGATTCACTGTGTCTCGGACTTTGTGGTGTCTCGTAGCAGGGACACTTATGCCAAAATCAGGAGATGGGGTCTCCTCCAACCCCTCCCACTTCACATTCCTCACCAGGCAGCTGACCTCTAGTCTCTGCCCCCCAGCCATGCCATGAACCGAATGGGCAGCTGCGAAGAGGCTAAGTGGGCGGCTGCGGGCTCCAGAAACAGCTCTGTTGGGCGGTCGCAAAAAGGCTGGGAGAGTGGTGCCGACCCCCAGGTTGAGACCCACTGATTTAACAAGATGATAAACTTTTTACTGGACTTGCACAAACCCGTGGTGCTCTCCTGCTCTAAAACTGTGCTGTGGTGTTCAGATACGGAATGACAGAGTTTGCATGCTTATTTGGAGTCAAGGGCTTAGTACGACTCTTGTGAAATATATCGTTTTTGTAGCTCTAGCCGACTTTGTTTATATGGTTTCTTGGTGACTTGTCATCCCTGCTGTCAGCTGAGGTATTCATTGAATTTGTGTATTGTCATAATATCATTATTGCTGTCATAGCTAAACAAACCGCAGAGCTCATCCAAGGTTTTTCGGTTGCTTATTGTTAAAGAATGTTGGATATCATGGAGTTTGTTACTCAGAACTGCTTTCTTGGTATTGACGGCAACCCAGGGTATAACTTCACAGAGGAGGCAACTGCACTTTTTCAAAGGGACAGCCTAGAGCAGCCAATTTCAACCAGGGCTCCAGGAAACTGTAGGGTTTCTCCAGAGGTTGCTAGGGGCTTCTTGAACTATGGCTGATTTGATCTCCCATTTGAGGGTGCCTACATACTAGAGCCAGTTGCATAACACCAGTGATGGTTTTAGCTGTCTGTAAGTGTAAGGATGACATTTTAGTCAGCATTATCAAATGGCTCATTCTTCCTGCTGGCCACCCATGTAGGGGGCATTTTCCCCAATGACCACCAATAAATTGGTTTAAGTAGGGGTTCCCTGAGACCTGAAAATGATTTCAAGAGTTCCTCTGGGGTTAGAAAAGGCTGGCCTAGGGATTCCATAACATTGTGATGTTCCTAACCACTATTTACCATTTAGAACAGTCTTTTTTTAACCAGGGTTTCATGGAAATGTAGAGTTCCTTCAGAAGTTCCTCTTTGAGGAGAGATTCAGCACATCTATTCCTGAGACATATGACTTGTATATCCCCAATGACGTTTTTAAAGACACCATTGTCTTGTGTTAATGTGGGATGCGGTGAAGGGTAATTTAGTTCTATTTTAAATTCTGTGATTTGTGATGCGCTATTACAGCAATTTTTGTATTAATAAACTTTTCAGTAATCCATCTATATATTTCAAGTAAATGCCATGTGGTTTTCCTAAATATGGTCGCTGTTGTGGCTGTGGTGTTTATGCCATAGACTTTTTTTTGTAAGGAAGGATTTATGTAGACTATTGAAACCACTCTATAAATTTGAGACATAAAAACACAACAAATGCACAGGCGCTAAACAGGGATAATAAAGTTCCTAGTATAAGTAGTTACTTAATTTGTTCATAAATTAGGTATTAAAGAGATGAACCAGAGATGCGAAAATAATGGTACCCAGAAGTACCAATACAACAAAAAATACACCAAAAATCGCGCTCATGGCATTCAAAAGTCCTTGCTTTTATGAACTTTTGAGTGCCATGAGCGCGATTTTTGGTGTATTTTCTATAAATTTGAGAGTTGACATACTTCCATGTGAATTTCCTAGATGTTTTTCTTAAAAGGTCAAAGGCTTTCTCTAGAGGTTGCGGTGTGTTCCTTGAGCAATGGCTGATTGACCTCTCATTTGACAGTGCCTACATAGTTCAGGGGCCAACGCCACTCGACAGAGCCAGCTTGCTTGTCACTGATGATCTTTTAGACCCCTTTCACACTGAGGGCGTATTGCAGGCGCTATAGCGTTAAAAATAGCGCCTGCAATCCGCCCCCTAAAAGTTCTGCTCCCCTGTCTCCAGTGTGAAAGCCCGAGGGCTTTCACACTGGAGCATTGCCCAAGCAGGACGGGAGAAAAAAGTCCTGCTAGCCGCATCTTTGGAGCGGTGAAGGAGTGGTGTGTATACCGCTGCTGCCCATTGAAATCAATGGGACAGTGTGGCTTTACCTCCCGCAATGCGCTACTTCAGCAGCGCATTGCTGGCGGTTTTAACCCTTTCTCGGCCACTAGCAGGGGTTAAATGTGCCCCGCTAGCGACCGAAATGCGCCCACTCGTTCCCGAAATGCGCCGCAAATCCGCCCATAGCATCAGCGGTTAAAATGGTGGCATTTTACCACTGACGCTATGAGCGGTTCAGTGTGAAAGGGCTCTTAAAGGGGAGTTCCACCCACAATTTCACTTTTTAAATATAAATACCCCTGTAATACACAAGCTTAATATATTCTAGTAAAGTTAGTCTGTAAACTAAGGTCCGTTTTGTTAGGTTGTTACAGCATTTAAATAGTTTATAATCTAGAAATAGACCGTGGCCATCTTAAAGCGGGAGTTCACCCATTTAAAAAAAAAAATAAAATCTCCCCTTAGCTTCCTGCTCGTTCGGTCTAGGGGAATCGGCTATTTATATTAAAATATGAGCAGTACTTACCCGTTTTCGAGCTGCATCTTCTTCCGTCGCTTCCGGGTATGGGTCTTCGGGAGCGGGCGTTCCTTCTTGATTGACATTCTTCCGAGAGGCTTCCGACGGTCGCATCCATCGCGTCACTCGTAGCCGAAAGAAGCCGAACGTCGGTGCGGCTCTATACTGCGCCTGCGCACCGACGTTCGGCTTCTTTCGGAAAATCGTGACGCGATGGATGCGACCGTCGGAAGCCTCTCGGAAACCTGTCAATCAAGAAGGAACGCCCATTCCCGAAGCCCATACCCGGAAGCGACGGAGAGGATGCGTCTCGTAAACGGGTAAGTACTGCACATATTTTAAAATAAATAGCCGATTCCCCTAGTAATAACGAGCAGGAATCTAAGGGGGAAAAGTGCCCTCTAAGGGTGAACCCCCGCTTTAAGTGTGGGCATCATGAAGCCAGACTGTATGACTTCCTGGATTTCAGCTTTGCATATCTCGCACATGCTCAGTGCACAAGCAATGTAATAGGTTTCAGTCAGGTTTGCAAGGACTACTGGGAAACATGATGCCTATCCCAGAAACCCTTGCAAATAGCCTAGGCAAATAAGGAGGAGGAAGTAATGAAGGACTACAAAATAAAGGTATTTACAAGCAACAAATTAAATAAAAATTGTCCATTCTGAACACTATGAGATTAGAGCATGCAGCACAGACAAACATAAAAAAATGGGTGGAACTCCACTTTAAGCTGTCTGTAAGGATGAGACTCTAGTCACCACCAAGTGGGAAATTCTTCCCACTGGCCACCAATGTAAGGGGCATTTTTCGCACTGAGCACCAATAAATTTGCAGTGGTTTCCTGAAAATTATTTCAAAAGTTTCCCCGAGGGATTGAGAGAGGCTGGCCTAGAAATTCAATAACATTGTTCTGCTTTATAACCGCTATTCAACAGCCCTTCTCAATTAGGGTCCTATGGAACCGGTTATTGGGGTCTCCTTAAAGCGGAACTTTAGTTGTCTTCTTTTTTTTTTTTTTTTTTTTTTAACTTTGCATCTGTTAAATCTTCTGGCTTTTGTTTTAACTTTGGATAGTAAAACTTTTTTTTCTGCCAGTAAATACCTTCTACAGCCCACTTCCTGTTTCTTGTCTGGTAAAAAGCCTAGGCTTTATGACATCATGCACCTCTCTTGTTTGTGAATGGTGTAATCTGTTCGCTTTTTTGAAATGAAAGGAAAAAACGAACCATTTGTGAGCAGGGGAACCCTGACACCAGAAATACATTTTAGTCTGTTGAGAAGGTTGAGAATGCCTTATTTACAAGGTCAAAAGCAAAAAACATTCATGTGAAGAGTCAGTGAATGCATGAAGTTGCAAGATGGTATACACATCAAGTGCCAATACATAGGTTGGGTACAAAACATAATGAAGAATTCTTCATCATTTTTAAATAACAGGAAAACCTAGTATGTTGGCTTTGTGTGTCGGGAAATTGACGCCATTAGTTTTTTCCCCATGGACTACAAAGCTGAACCCTCCCTTGAAGAGAAATTCTAATGTATAGTCATTAAGGTCACTAAGCACACATTTTGAGATATTATCACTTTGCTTAAAAAATAGTTGAAATATTTTTGAGGTGGCTTTCACATTTTACAAGTTTCCTCTTTCTTTTTTTGTTATTGTACTTTGGCCACTGCAGACTAGGTACATTAAAGGAACACTAAAGGTTCCTGTTAAAAAAGAAAAAAAAGAAAAAAAACAACAAACATGTTATACTTGCCTCCACTTTGCAGCTCGTTTTGCACACAGTGGCCCCAATCCTCGTCTTCTGGGGTTCCTTGGCGGCTGTCTCGGCTCCTCCCCGCAAGAACTAACCCCCTTCATGGGAGCTCTCTCCCATGGGGGTTAGTTCTTGCGGGCATGCTCCCGTGATACAGCCGGCAGCCATAGCTACCGTCTGTATCACTCGGCCCCAGCGTGCCGCGTCATTGGATGTGATTGACAGCAACGCGAGCCAATGGCTGCGCTGCTATCAATCCATCCAATCAACGGCCAGACTGAGTGGCGAAAAGGACGTCGGGGGCGAGCACAGCAGGTGAACGGGCTCAGGTAAGTACAACGGGGGCTTGGAGGGCCGCCATTGCCAGGTTTTTTTCACCTTAATGCCTAGGATGCATTAAGGTGAAAAAAACAAACCTTTACAACCCCTTTTTAACTACTTCAATGTCTCTGGTTAGAGAGATACTTATCGTGCCCATTCATGGCCAGTGACCATGTTTCCTAATAGTCACCCTCATCTAGACATTTTACTCACTTTTTATGACTCTTCCAGCAGGGAGGTGGTGCAGGATCACAAATGGGAGGGGCTCCTAGACCTGGGTTGTGAGAAGGAGCAGTAAGGTACAACTATTGTGTTGGGCTGCACAGGAGGAAGTACTGAGCAAATCACTAAAATTGTTCCTTTTATGATCCTTTGTGCCAAAATGTAAGCTTCCACCATGAAATATCCATGCTGAGGTCCCAGCATTGCATGCAACTGATCCAGGAAAACCCATCCTAAAGGTGATGGACAACACATTGGCTAAGTGGTTAGCACCTCCACCTGGCAGCACTAGAGTCTTTGGTCTGAATCCCAACTACGGCACTACCTGCCTGGAGTTTGCATGTTCTCTGTGTGCCTGCCCTGGATTTTCCCTGGGTACTCCGGTTTTCTCCTGCACTCCAAAGACATGCTGGTAGGTAAATTGGCTCCTGTCTAAATTGGCCCTAGTGTGTGTATGAATGAATGTGAGTTGGGGATCTTAGATTGTAAACTCCTTAAGGACAGGGACTGATGTAAATGTAAAATTTACTGTATATGTAAAACGCTGCATAAATTGACAGTGCTATATAAGTACATGTAATGATTAAACAAATAAATAAGGTGATGGAGGAAGCGGTAAGACTAGGAGTGCCACACCAAAATGTTGAAGTTCAGTTTTTTTAATAAGTTTAACCACAATCGACCTGCTTAGCCAGCAATTTTTGGTTGAATTTTGAGCCCCCGAAACTGCTTGTCAAACAGAGATTTTGCTTGAACCTTGTGTGTGTGCGCGCGCACGTGCGTGTAGATTATATACACATACAGACAGACAGACATTTATACATATGGACATCAAATCTTTTGGCACTAATGTTCATACCTTACAGTTGCAGTCCAAGTGGCTCTGGAAGCCCTTGGAGTTGTCTAGGTTGTAAATTTACTTTATTTTTATGTAAACGGTATATTCTTTGTGTTCCCACAGGTGATCGCCCTTGTAATGGACCTCTTCACAGACTTGGACATATTTAAGGACTTGTTAGATGCTGGCTTCAAGAGGAAGGTCTCTGTCTACATCATTCTGAATGAGTCAGATTTGAAGTATTTCCTACAGATGTGTGAAAAGGCTCAGATGCACAAAGGTCACCTCAAGGTGAGCCATGGAGTGGTTCTCTACTTTGCTTGAGACGCTTCTATTCACTTTATACATAATCATGTCACCCGTTCCTTTTTAGAGTTGGTTGTTTTTCTTAAACTGAACTCCAGGGAAAAAATTAAAACTACCCTTGCAGTAGGCCTTTCACGGCAGACTTCCTACTGTGCAATGCAGGACCAGCAGTCCTGCATTGTAAGTGAGGGCCTGCCCAGGACCTAGAACTTCAGAAAGGAGAAACGCGCCAGCTGTGTCTCTCTCTCTCTCTCTCTCTCTCCCCCTCTCTCCTCTCTCTCTCGTCCCTCTCTCTCTCTCTCTCCCTCTCTTTCTCTCTCTTCCCCTCTCCCTCGGTGTGTATATATTGCATTTTATGCCAGCACAATGAACTAGAAATTGCCATGATTTAAAGCGGAGGTTCACCCTCAAAATTAACTTTTTCACTAACCTATCTGTAGCCTTAATAAAAAAAAAAAATTACGATACAAGCCTTTTAACGAGTACACTTACCTGTTTTCAGCCGCACTTCCGGGTCTTCTTCTTTGCAGGGAGTGGGCGTGTCGATCCTTTTCCCCGACGGGGAGCTATGCGCAATGTCTCCTGGGAGTGAGTGTTGATCCTCCCAGGAGATGATTGACGTGCGGGTCAAGCGCGTCATCGCCTTCCGAAAATATCCGACGGGGACTCGGCTCTTTACAGCGCTATACGGCTCCTGCCGTGTAGAGCTGACTGCGCAGGCGCCGTAAAGTGACGAGTCCCCCTTGGATATTTTCGGAAGGCGATGCCCGCACGTCAATCGTCTCCTCCTCGTCTTAGGAACGCCCACTCCCTGGGGGAGCGAGAACCTGGAAACCAGGTGAAAACGCAGAAAAGACGTAAGTACAGCACGAAAAAAAAATAATCCAGCATACTGTTGATGTCAGCAGTATGCTGTATATAACAGTCTATAGATATTTTAGGGTGAACCCCCGCTTTAAAAAAACTAAAAAAGGTCAAGGCTTTGTTTAGCTGTTTAATAAATTGGTTCCGATAGAATTTCCGACGACCAGGAAATATCCATGTTGGTACTCGCCACAAGCCCCTGTCTTCATTATATGACACAATGCTGGTGTAGAGAAAACCAAACCACTGAGTACAGATGGGGGGGGGGGTACTCCTGGAAGTGTCGGCTTCTGAAGTGTCTTCAGGTGACTTCATTTTCAATACAGTGCAGATCGGCGGCAGGAGTGATAAGTATTTACTATCTCTTTTTTTTTTTTTTTATGGGAAATGTACTTTGACCAAGTTTCGGATTGTGCCTGCTGTACACAGGTCGGGATTCTGGGAAACATTTGTGATTGATAATAATGCTTCACACAAAGTACTAAATTCACTTTCTTCTACAGACTACAGATCTGGTTGATATACAGTTTTTTTTATTGTGCTTTATGATGTACAAATGGCACCATCATAATCTTATATCTAGTACCAGGGAAATGTTTTCAGGAGTGCCCAACATTGTAAAAATCTAAAATATGTTTGTAAGTATGGACAATAACGTGTAGCTGTCCTTCCACACAATGGTGATGGTTGTCTTGTGAGTTAAACCAACAACTCGGCTCACGTATATACTTGGATCCTATTGTTTAGTGAAGGTTTGCATATCATGTTAAAGATGACCTGCCAGTTTAAGATGATTGAACACATCTAAAAAGTAGGTTAGGAAAACAAACCAACTGCTGATCGTTTTGCAATATGAAACCATATCTAAACCCAAAAATAAAATTGTAAATATGTTGTAGCTTACCAGCCTTAGATGAGGTGGCTTTTTTCAGCCTTCTTGTCATGCCATACTTGCCTGCTTTGTGCAGTAGTTTTGCACAGAGCAGCCCCCATCCTCCTCTTCTTGGGTCTTTTGCCGGCGTTCCTGGGCCCTCCCTGCTCACAGAGAAAGCAGCTTGCAGTGGGTGCACCCGAGGAGGCTCGCTTCCAAGCTGGGACTCTGCGTGTCCATTCACACAGCCACGGCTTGGCCCTGATTGGCTCAGTGGCTGTGATTGACAGCTGTGGCAGCCAAAGGCTGTCTCAACGTATGAGGCGGCAGAGCCCGAGGCACTCGTGCACATTGCTGGATCGAGATGGCCTCAGGTAGGTATTTCAGGGGGGCTGCTGCACAGAAAAGTTTTTTTTTTACCTTAATGCATAGATGGTAAAACACCTTGAGCCTTTAGAGCCACTTTACATTTATCTAATCCAATAAGTGCAGATGCAAAATTTCAAGGCTGTGCAGAACTTCTTCTTCAAGCATGTGATGTGACATTACATGTCTCAAGTGCTTTGTGGCCCCCAAACGTTGCAACTGCACGTATTGTGATGTGATTGCTCTAATAAATGTTTGGACTATTGATTATGGATCCATGGTGGGCTGGCAGTGTGCGTTATTTTTTTATTTATTTTTATTTTTACTGTAAAAGAAAAAGTGTACTAGCTACTCGCTCCGTTGAACTTTGCAATTTTCCTCCAACATCCAAGAGGAAATACACTTCCTTTTTGATTTTGATATCCTGGGTTCCCCACAGCTCTCGCTGGTTCCTTGTAATGACTTCCACCCATTAACGGTGATATGGAGGCCAGCAGGAGAAATGGGTGAAAGTGAGAACTGGGAAGGACCAAGGAGATTGGCTCTCCCAGAAATGTTGGTTTCCCAGTGGAATTCTGGTGACCATTCCACAGCATCAGTGTAGAGTTGGATGGTGTGGGCAGCGGGAATGAGACGCATGTACACTGTGGGGACCTTGATGACCAGTCTGTAGAAGAAGGCCAAGTGGTCTCTAAATGTTAATAAACG
Source organism: Rana temporaria (assembly GCF_905171775.1). Taxonomy (NCBI): domain Eukaryota; kingdom Metazoa; phylum Chordata; class Amphibia; order Anura; family Ranidae; genus Rana; species Rana temporaria. Next base: position 20,500,908 of record NC_053494.1, on the reverse strand, counting down.
GGCACTCTCCTCAAAGGTTATGAGATTGCTGAAGAAGCTACTTTCTTAAATTAAAAATAGTGGAACTACTTTAAATCAAAAGTATGAACTTCTTGCTCTTGCATTACATATTTGACAGGAAATCGTATTTAAACAGGCGTGTACATGCCAGGCCTCCAGTTTAATCCCTTTCTGGAACAGAGCGGGCCCACCTCCCCTACACCTTAAAGCCGGCTTCCTGTGTTGGAGGTGTCGGCAGTCTCCTGAGCACCCGCGGGTGCCTCCCTGCCTGGAAGGCATGCTTGTGAGGACATGTATATACGGAACCTGGTGCTTTATTTCTCCATACTAAAGAGGAAGAAGCTGTAGGGAAAAAACACTCAGCGCTGGAGGCAATCAACTCCCTAACAGTACACCAGTTTCCCCCCTTGTCATATCTGCAACATTAGGGTGTGCTTAAGATATCTCCAGTAGTTTATTCTACCGAGTGTGTGACAGGCCTAATTCATTGTAATTGCTTAAGCAGGTGTGAGAAAACGTGCTTGTGTTGAAAGTTTTCAAATTCCTTTCACATTGGCCTCAGTTGTGGTGCGATATCATTTAGTCTGAATGACACACCAACGCACCTAGCCGACGAGCTGTGGTGCGCTGCCAGAAAGGGAACTTTCACCATTTTTGCAGGCTATCAATCACAAGCTGTCCCTTTTTTAAGATGCCTCTATCCATTACACGTCATTGGGCACTGCCATACAAAAGGTAAAGCCAGGCTGTCAATTACAAGCTGACAGGTGTTAAAGATTATTCCAACCCTAGTGTGACATTTACGTGCCATTGGAAACTAACTTGGAGATGGTAAAGCCAGTCAGTCTCATTATCTGTTAAAGATGCCTCCAACGTTCATGTGACGTCACACGGCACGGGGTGCTGCCATTGCAAAGGTAAGCTCAGGCTGTCATTCTCAAGTTTAAGAATCCTCCAACTTTCTTATGTCAGTCAGATGTCATTGGGCACTGCCGTAGAATCAGTAAAGCATGGCTCTCAATCACAAGCTATCCCTTAACTACTTGGGACCCGCGCTATAGTCAATTGACGGCTACAGCGCGGATCCCAAAATCCAAGTGGACGTCAATTGACGTCCGCCCCTTTGGGCGGTCCCCGCGCGCGCTCCAGAGCGCGCAGCGGGGAAAATCTGTGTTGGCCGTGTCCCTTGCACACAGCCAATTACAGATCGCCGCAAACTGCCAATCAGAGTGGCCGTTTGCGATGCGATCTGTGCGGCCAATGAGAGATGATCTCATATGTAAACATATGAGATCATCTCTCATTGCCGTTTTACACAGAGACAGCGGTGCTGTCTCTGGAGAGGAGACCGATCTGTGTCTCTTGTACATAGAGACACAGATCGGTCACCCCCCCCCCTCCACCTACAGTTAGAACACTTTATAGGAAACATATTTAACCCCTTCCTCACCCCCTAGTGTTAACCCCTTCAATGCCAGTCACATTTATACTGTAATTAGTGCATATTTATAGCACTGATCGCAGTATAAATGTGAATGGCACCAAAAATGTGTCCGATGTGTCCGCCATAACGTCGCAGTCCCAATAAAAATCGCAGATCGCCGCCATTTCTAGTAAAAAAAAAAAAAAAAAAATAATAATTCTGTCCCCTATTTTGTAAGCGCTATAACTTTTGTGCAAACCAGTCGCTTATTGCGATTTTTTTTAATTTTTTTTTTACCAAAAATATGTAGAAGAATACGTATCGGCCTAAACTGAGAAATTTTTTATTTTTTTTTAAATTGGGATATTTATTATAGCAAGAAGTAAAAAATATTGTATTTTTTTCAAAATTGTCGCACTTTTTTGTTTATAGCGCAAAAAGTAAAAACCGCACAGGCGATCAAATACCACCAAAAGAAAGCTCTACTTATGGGGAAAAAAGGACGTCAATTTTGTTTGGGAGCCACGTCGCACGACCGCGCAATTGTTAGTTAAAGCGACGCAGTGCCGAAAGCTGAAAATTCACCTGGGCAGGAGGGGGGTATATGTGCCCAGTAAGCAAGTGGTTAAAGACACCGCCCATTCATTGCACGTCATTGGCCACTGCCATAGAGATGGTAAATCCAGGCTATCAATAACAAGCTGTTTTGCAAAGACACCTTCACCTATCCTGTGACAGTCGCGTCATTAAGTGCCATCATATTGCCTTTCACACAGCATTGAGAAACGTAAGTCAGGCTGTCAAACATGAAGAAGGTCACCGATTTCTGAGTATGTCTGCACCCAAGGCTTCTAGAGATGAGGGTTTAGCTGTTGACTTAAAAAAAAAGTCCAAATATTGCAGATCGGTAATAATGCTGTAGGCTGCACATTGTGGGGAATGAAGAAGAGCTCTTGAAAGTATAGTTATTGTTTCTACATACCTAGGATCTCACTTTAAGATACTGAATGCCATGAGTAAGGGGTTGAAGGGGTCACGGCTTTGTACACCTAGAAGTTTCTCAGCATTATACACTGGATGACATAGGAGGGGCTGACTGCCGTGTGTTTACTGACATCTGTGCACCGCCCTTGCATCAGATTAAGCCAAGGCCATAGCATTCCATTACACTGGGAGAGGCAGCAAAGCGTCAGCTTGCGCCCGAGACATTTATGAAACCTGGAATAAAGACGATAACTACGTATGTTTAGTAACAAAGCATGGTCTGTGCTTTTATGTCTGCTGCTTCCCTACTCCGACTTTACAAAGAGATGCAACTGTTCAGGGTCAGCAGCCCTTGGGTGGGTGAGGTTCCCACAATAGCGTAGAAAGCACGTTTTCCTCAATTGGCCATATAATTTTAATTGACCCATCTCTGTTTTGGAGTGTGTATATGTCACTTATGTAAACACACACATCCCTGTTCTGTTCGGACACACAGATCGTGAGTTCCTAATGGCTAGGAACCACGATCTGTCATCTCCTATAATGAGTCCCCTCCCCCCTACAGTTAGAAACACGCCTAGGGAACACAGTTAACCCCTTGATCGCCCCCTAGTGTTAACTCCTTCCCTGCCAGTGAAATTTTTACAGTAATCTGTGCATTTTTATAGCACTGATCGCTGTAAAAATGACAATGGTCTCAAAAATGTGTCCAATGTGTCCGCCATAATGTCGCAGTCCCGATAATAATCGCAGATCGCCGCCATTACTAGTAATAAGAAAAATGTAGGGCTGCAACTAACGATTATTTTCATAATCGATTAGTTGGCCGATTTATTGTTTTGATTAATCGGTTAATGACATTAAAATTTGTTGTTGGGCAGATTAAAAAACACAAATTGCCACAAAAACACATTACATGCTTTTCTGAAGCTTCTCCATTAAAGTATATTGAACCAAAAAAACAATAGCACCATTTTGCGTTAAAAAAAAGTCCTTGCCCTTTACAAATACGCAGCAGCTGAAAAAAAATCATGGATGTGAACGTGTCCCATAGGAAAACATGTAAATGAACTGTAGTGCGTTTCTGCAAAAAGCACCAAAAAACACAGAGGTGTGACCCCAGCCTGAGATGTTTAGTAACATAATGGGGGTAAAAAAAACTAAAATTGGTACAAAAAGAGCAAATACCGGTAATTGCTACTGTAAGGGGTTAAGTAATATTTACAGTCGCGATTTGCTCTTTTTGTACTATAAAGGGACAATTTTAGTTTTTTTTAACCCCATTATGTTACTGGGCAATTAATCGATTATGAAAATGGTAATTGATTAATTTCATAATCGATTAGTTGTCGATTAATCGATTAGTTGTTTCAGCCCTAGAAAGATGTCATAAATCTATCCTATTTTGTAGACACTAACTTTTGCGCAAACCAATCAATATACCCTTATTGCGATTTTTATTACCAAAAATATGTAGAAATGTATGTATGTATATATATATATATATATATATATATATATATATATATATATATATATATATATATATATATATATATATATATATATATATATATATATATTGGCCTAAACTGAGAAAAAAATAGCTTTTTAAAAAATTAAATTGGGGATATTTATTTCAGCAAAAAGTACAAAATATTGGGTCCCCCCCCCAAAATTGTCGCTCTTTTTTTTGTTTATAGCGCCAAAAAAATTGCAGAGGTGATCATATACCACTAAAAGAAAGCTCTATTTGTGGGAAAAGAAAGGACGTCAATTTTGTTTGGGTACAACGTCGCACGACCGCCCAATTGTCAGTTAAAGCGACGCACTGCCGTGTGGCAAAAATTGGCCCGGTAATTGGGCAGCCATATCTTCCAGGGCTGAAGTGGTTAATGGCGAGTCCTGCGTTTAGAAGAAGAATCAGTTAATTTTGCCTTTTCTCTGTATTTAGCAAGTCCTTGCCTGAGTGAAGAAAATTTTGTCTGGAGGGCAGGGCGCGGACCATGTAATGTATAGAATGCAGATCCGAGGGGAGGAGGTAAAACGTTGTGTAAATATTAGTGGGGGGAGGGGGGGTGCGTTCTCACACAGGTTACCACAAAGCGCGTTTATTGTCTGAAATGTTACTCTTTGACTTTTTGTCTTTGTGTCATGAAATCTTGCTCCAGGCAAAGACTACACGTCAGATTAGATGCTGTTTTTGCTTGGGAAATCCAGAGCTCACACACAAGCCTTTGGGGATACCTGCAGCATCGGGGGACTTGTCAAGATATCCTCATTGTGCCAAAAATTAAAGCTTGGCGATCACTGATGAAGATGACATATTAACCTCTTCCTGGGCAAAGGTCACACACCTAAATGCCCAGACCTAATTGATCACTGTCAGTATGCGTCGGCTAACCTGACAATAACACTGACTGTTTTCTTCCCTAAATAATATAAACGTTACGGCCCGGATTCAGATACAATGGTGTATCTAACAGCGGGCGTAACGTATCTCAGATACGTTACGCCGCCGTAAATTAGGGAGCAAGTTCCGTATTCAGAAAGAACTTGCGCCCCAAGTTAAGGCGGCGTAACGTATGTGGTCCGGCGTAAGCCCGCGGAATTCAAATTCTCCATGCAGTGGGCCTGTTGTATGGTAATGATGGCGGACCCCACGTAAATGACGTTTTTGGCTAACGGCGCATGCGCCGTCCGTGAACGTATCCCAGTGCGCATGCTCCAAATTAACCCGCAAAAAGCCAATGCTTGCGACGTGAACGTAAATCACGCCCAGCCCTATTCGCGAACGGCTTACGCAAACGACGTAATCGACGGAAAATACGACGCTGGCCCGACGTCCATACTTAACATAGGATGCCCCTCATATAGCAGGGGTAACTTTACGCCGGAAAAAGCCAAACGTAAACGGCGTAAAAAAATGCCCCGGGCGGACGTACGTTTCTGAATCGGCGTATCTACCTAATTTGCATATTCCTCGCGTAAATCTACGGAAGCGCCACCTAGCAGCCAGCGTAAATATGCAGCCTAAGATACGACGGTGTAAGAGACTTATGCCGGTCGGATCTTAGGGAAATCTATGCGCAACTGATTCTACGAATCAGTCGCATAGATACGACCCCGCCACTCAGAGTTACGACGGCGTATCCGGAGATACGCCGTTGTAACTCCTATCTGAATTCGGGCCTACTTCTTTAGGCTGCATCACAGCTGGGCGTTTATAGCACGTAAAGCGCCTGAAAAACTCCCAACAAGCAAAATCCAATTCATTTCAATGCCACCTGTTCACCTCTTATGCCGCGTACACACGATCGGAAATTCCGACAAGAAAACCTATATTAAAAGCAAGCAGCTACAAATACTGCAGCTGCTGACTTTTAATATAAGGACACTTACCTGTCCTGGAGTCCAGCGGTGATCGCAGCAGATGACGAGCCGATCGCTCGTCACCCTGCTGCTCCCCCCTCCATCCACGGTGAGGGAACTAGGAAGTGAAGCGCTCCGGCTTCACTGCCCGGTTCCTACGGCGCATGCGCGAGTCGCGCTGCGCCCGCCGATTGGCTCCCGCTGTGTGCTGGGAGCCGAGTGTTCCCAGCATACAACGGGGGGGCGACGGGAAGCGGAGAAAAAACCCGTCCTTTGCCCGTATCGTAGGGCCGGAAGTGGGTGCAGATACCTGTCTGTAGACAAGTATCTGCACCCCCCTCCCCCCTGAAAGGTGTCAAATGTGACACCGGAGGGGGGGAGGGTGCCGATCAGCGGGACTCCACTTTAGAGTGGAGATCCGCTTTAATTCCGAGCATGCGTAGGATTTTTCTCCGTCGGAATTGCATACAGACTATCAGAATTTCCGACAAGAACTTTTCCCGTCTGAAAATTTGAGAACCAGCTCTCAAATTTTTCTTGGTGGAAATTCCGACAGAAAAATTCCGTTGGAGAGTACACACGTTCGGAATTTCCGACCAAAAGCTCACATCGGACTTTTCTTGTTGGAATTTCCGATCGTGTGTACGCGGCATAAGTGTTTTTGTCACCTGAACTCCTAAAAACTGAAACTCCCTGAAGCTCAAAAAAGTACATGAGCTTCTTTTTGGGCAGACTACAGGTGTTTTTCTGCTTTTTGTATTGGTGAACTATTTGACCTGTGCAAAAAACGCAGAAATAATTGCGGCAAAATCAATGTAAAAAACTTGACTTTCTGCCTGAAAACTAACTCGGGTGTGAATGCAGCCTTAAAGTGACACTAAAGGTTCGATATTTTTTTTTCTTTTTGACAAACATATCATACTTGCCTGCACTGTGCAGCTCGTTTTTCACAGAGTGTCCCGGAACATCCTCTTCTGGGGTCCCCCGGTGGCTCTCTCGGCTCCTCCCCGCATCAGATAACCCCCGTCTAGGAAGCGCTCTCCCGAGGGGGGTTGCCTTGCGGGCGCGCTCCCGTGTCCAGCATTCGGCGTCCATAGCCGCCAAATGCAGGACTCGCCCCGCCCCCCGGTACCCGCATCATTGGATTTGATTGCCGGCAGCGGAAACCAATGGCTGCGCTGCTATCAATCTATCCAATCAAGAGCAGAGAACCCTGGGCAGAGGAAGAGCGCATCCTTAGAACTTACCTTTAGAGCGAAGCCCTCCAACTGCTCACTGATACCGCAGACAGGGCTTTCATGTTCACCCGGTCTTCCTTCCGGGTTCGCGTCCTATGGCCATCTGATTGGCCACGCCGACGTCACTCCCATGAATGTGCACAGGAGTCGCAGACCAGGGCACGAAGCTCTGAAAGGATGGCATGGGTATGCCGGCCCTTCAGAGTGCATGCGCCAGTCACATGCAGTGTGAATATCTCCAAAACAGTGCAAGTTTAGAAGATATTCACTGTACCTACAGGTAAGACTTATTATAGGCTTACCTGCAGGTACAAGTTAAAAAAATAAAATTACTTCCACTTCAATGTCGGCCTATGTGACCACGCGCGCGCACACACAGGGTTTCACAGGTGTTTAGAGGCACTGTAAGCACTAGGTGCATCAAGCACTTGGCTTTTCATTTCAGTGTCCAGAAAAAAAAAAATATTCTGGGCAGTGAAATGAATGATTTGTCATGATTTTTAGCGCAGATTAGCGTTTTTCACCAAAAGCTGGATCTTGATACTAAACGACACTGCCTATTATTGACGTTCATTGATGAAGGCTTTTAAATAACAGAACAATCTCAAAGATAGTATGGGGAACAATTTAAAATTTACATTTCATATGAATCCTACCACAGTGGCTACTACGTCAGTTTTTCTTTTAGTCTTTCTTTTGTTTTGTTTTTTGGTAAAAAAGATTTTGGATTTACTAAAACTGGAGAGTGCAAAATCTGGTGCAGCTCTGCGTAGAAACCAATCTGCTTCCAGTTTTTTTTGCTAAGGCCTAAAGTGGAGTTCCACCCGTTTTTTCGTTTATTAAAAGTCAGCGGCTACAAAAAGTGTAGCTGCTGACTTTTAATAAACCGACACTTACCTGCCCCACGGTCCAGAGATGCGGCCTGCCCGGAGGCTCGCTCCTCTCCCCTGCCTCTCCTTGGCGCCATCATATTAACCGTGGGCACTTGGCCTAGACAGCTGACGACTTTGCGGAGTCGCGCTGTGCTCTCCTATTGGCCAGCCGATCTTCTGGGACTTAAGTTGTGTCCCAGCAAGTTGTGTCCCAGCAGATCGCTGGCAGGGAGAAGCCGCCTAGGGCAAGAGGAGGAGTCGCCTAGGCGGCTGAACAAAGGAAGCAGGAAGTGGGATGGGAAGTCCCACTAAAAAGAGGGTACAGTAAGTTGACAAATCTAAGATGTGAAATGTATATATGGAATAAAATCAATAAAGAGATAAAAAAAAAAGGGGGAGGGTACACGCACCCCTCCCCAAAAAAAATGATATGCCAAATGTGGCATGTCAGGGGGGGAGGAATGCTTAAAGCGGAAGTTTCACTTTTGGGTGGAACTCCGCTTTAATTGAACAAGCTGAAGTTAGAAGCTGATTGGCTACCATGCACAGCTGCACCAGATTTCTCATGTCCTAGTAAATCAACCCCTTTGTCGCTTCTGAAAAAGAAAAAAAAAAAAAATGGGTATCTCCTGGGGCAAAAAACGGCATTCCAGAGGAAGAACACAAGATGGCAGGATTAGCAAAAAGTCCCATGGCCTCCCCAGCAAGTTGATGTTTTTTTATACTGGTGCGGTAGAAATTAGAAAAAATTCCCAGTGGCGTTTTAAAAACTTTTTTTCCCCAGCAGTAATGGGTTAATATTGGCTTTGTAATTATATACTGACATTTAGCATGCCAAGGGTTATCCTGCTAGCAATCATTGTGTGGTGTCACCCTTAATGATGTGCATTGACCGGTCACATTCTTCACACCTTTGATGTCACCTGCAAGTCTTTTACCAGGGAAATGTTAGGATGTGTGTCATATCCATTCACAGGAAAGGCAGTCAGTTTGTGGTCTGAGAGGGAATTTTTATCTCTCTGATCGCTAAAAAAAAAAAATCTGTTGCACGAGGCTTCACAAAATGGGAGCTGTTCAGTTAAACCAAAGCACTCCAAATCTCAGGACCTTGCTGGTATTTAAATTTACAGCACTTATACAAGGGAGCAGATGGCTAAAGTATGTGCTTCGTCAGTATTTTTTAGAGAGATGTAACCTATCAAATCACTTGAAATGGTGGACAAGAAAGCCTTGTTACTCTTGAGAGTGAGCTTATATGCTTTCTTCCTCCGAGGTCAATGTGTATCGTTCATGCTGTAGACCAGGGCTCAAGGTGCCGGGTCGCTATTGCAACTAGAAATTGCATCCTGACGCCTGGACTTTTGTCAGCCCATTTACTGCCGACACCAGCTCGCACTCTTCAAGCTGAGGGGTCTCAGAGGCGATCTCCTGGGGCGTGTGCTGGGCCGAGCTGTGTAGCCGATTGGACGGGCATCAGGTGTGTCTCCTATTCGGGGAGGTGGATCAGATGTAGGGGGTGGGCCCTGTGCAGAGGTAGGTGGCACTGTCTCAGTCGGGGCAGTGTGGGTGTAGTGGGCTGTCAGCGCCCTGCTCTCAGCGTGATCAGTGATTGGGCTGGAGGAGGACAAGGCATCGCCGCCAAGGGCTACATGGTGAGCACCCAAAGGACAAATCGGCTGTTCCACACACCCCGCTCGCCCCTTAATATGTATCCCAGGTCCTGCTTGTCCATCTGCGTGCCCGGGACTGGCATAGCGGTTGCCACCAGGTAGAGGGGAGGGAGGAGAGCTGATACATGTCTGTTCTCCTTCCCCTCTTGTTGCCGACACAGAAATGACATGTATGATGTCACTTCCGGGTCCCCATTGACAGTTTCCTGGCCATCAAGGCCGGGAAAGAATTTAATGCAGTGCGATCTGTATTGCATTGCTGTACATTCAGTGGAGCACAGGGGAGATATCCAGGTTCTTTTAGACCCTGAATGTCTCATTCACCACATAGGAGACCTTGTCATCTACAATACCTGAGACCTTGTCATCTACAATACCTTGAAAAAAGTATTCATACCCCTCAAAATTGTTTACAAATAAATATGAGAAAAGTGTGGCGTTTGTATTCAGCCCCTTTTTACTCCAATTCCCCCAACTAAAATTTAGTGCAACCAATTGCCTTTGGAAGTCACCTAATTAGTAAATAGTCTACTTGTGTATGATTCAGTCTCAGTATAAATACAGCTGTTCTGTGAAGCCCCCAGAGGTTTGTAAGGGAATCTTAGTGAACAAACCACATCATGAAGGCCAAGGAACACAACAGACAGGTCAGGACTAAAGTTGTGGAGAAGTTTAAAGCAGCGTTAGCTTATGAAAAAAAATCCCAAGCTTTGAACATCTCACTGGGCACTGTTCAATCCATCATCGGAAAATGGAAAGAGTATGGCACAACTGCAAACCTACCAAGACATGGCCGTCCACCTAAACTGACAGGCCAGGCAAGGAGAGCATTCATCAGAGAAGCAGCCAAGAGGCCCATGGCAACTCTGGAAGAGCTGCAGAGATCCACAGCTCAGGTAGTTCCACCCAAGCACATAAAATCCCCCCCAAAAAAATTATGCTTCCCCACCCCCATTTATACGCACGTACAAACGTAAATGCATGTGTTGGGGAGCCTATTCTTGAAAACGTTGATTGCACCGAAATGAGGCTAAATAAAGCTTTGTTAAAAAAAAACAAAAAAAAATGGCTTATAACTTTTATAGCTGGCTCCTAGATTGAACGCAAATTTGACAAGCCCCGCTATAGACCCTATTTGTTAATGTAGTCCTACGTCTTTTGTAATTGCCTTTTGGATTTGCCCCCAAATTATGCCATGCTATTCATCTTTTACACTTTTGGGGGAAATTATCGAAACTGGAGCACACAGATAGCTAGATTCAGGTAGGGCGGCGCATCTTTCAGGCGGCGTAGCGTATCGTATTTACGATACGCCGCCGTAAGTCAGAGAGGCAAGTGCTGTATTCACAAAGCACTTGCCTCCTAAGTTACGGCGGCGTAGCGTGAATGGGGCCGGCGTAAGCGCGCCTAATTCAAATGAGGGGGGGTGTGTTTTATGTAAAATGATTGGTGACCCGACGTGATTGACGTTTTTTACGAACGGCGCATGCGCCGTCCGTGTGCATTGCTCCAAAGTACGCCGCAAGGACGTATTGGTTTCGACGTGAACGTAAATTACGTCCAGCCCCATTCACGGACGACTTACGCAAACGACGTCAAAATTTAAAATTTCGACGCGGGAACGACGGCCATACTTAACATTGACTAGGCCAGCTACTTGTTCGACTAACTTTACGCCAGAAAAAGCCATATGTAATCGACGTAAAACATTTTTTCCCCTGGGCGCATGTACGTTTCTGAATCGGCGTATCTAGTCATTTGCATATTCTACGCCGAACTCAATGGAAGCGCCACCTAGCGGCCAGCGTAAATATTGCACCCTAAGATACGACGGCGTAGGAGACTTGCGCTGCTCGTATCTTAGCCTAATTTAAGCGCATCTGGTTTCCAGAATACGCTTAAATTTAGGACGGCGTAGATTCAGAGTTACGTAGGCGTATCTACTGATACGCCAGCGTAAAGCTATCTGAATCCAGCTAAGAATCTGTAGCAGTTTTTCATGGCAACCAATCGGCTTCTATCTTTAGCTTGTCCAGTTAGGCTTTGAAAATTACTAATAGAAGTTGATTGGCTGCCATGCTCAACTGCTCCAGAATCTGTTTTGATCACTCCTCTCCCTCCCGTTTTTAAATTAACTGTCTGCCCTGGTTCCACTGGTAATATTTGGACATCCTCCATCCAGGAAATAAAACCTGCTCTGTCTGATTTGCTGCAGCTTCTAATGCACACTGTGAGAAGCTCATTTAGGTAGATTCACAAAGAGTTAGGCCGGCTTATCTACAGATAAGCCGACCTAACTCTGAATCTAAGCCGACCTATGTTTAAGTGTATTCTCTAACAGAGATACACTTAAACATATCTAATATAGGATGGCTTGCGCCGTCCTATCTTAGATTGCAATGTTCTGGCTTACCGCTAGGTGGCGCTTACATTGCGGCCGGCCTAGATTATGTAAATGAGGGGATACGACGATTCCCGACGATTTACGAGCGTACGCTGGGCCTACACCGCCGAGTTACGTAGTTTCCGTAAGGGATAGGCCGCCTAAATTTAGAGCTATGCTCTAGTGGACTAACTATTGTTAAGTATGGCCGCCGTTCCCGCCGCGAGGTTCGAATTTTTAGCGTCGTTTGCGTATGTCGTCCGCGAATCGGGAGTTACGTCGTTTACGTCTGCGTCGAAATCAATAGGGCCGTATGGCGTACTTAGCCGCAATGCGCCCTGGGCAATGTAGTTGCCCGGCGCATGGGCAGTACGCAAAAACGTAGAAAAACGTGAGGTCAAGCCTCATTTCCATAGTACACGCCCCCAAACAAGTCATTTGAATTAGGCGCGCTTACACCCGCTCGTTTTAGGCTACGCCACCGAAAATTAACAGGTAAGTTGATTTAGAATCACTAATAGCCTAAATAATTTACGGCGGTGTAGCCTAAAAAGACTAGGCTAGGCCGTCTTAGATTTAGGCCATTGTGTGTGAATCTACCCAATTGTGTGCAGTGAAGTCAGAGTAAGCAATTTCAGGAAGTGAGCCTGTACAAGACTGAAGGTAAAGCTGGGGTTTGGCAGCGATGTCGCTAGTTTTTAGAGAACTGACAGATGGCGGCCTAATCTCCAATATGGCCGATCTCACATTGTATGTATGGCAGACCACTTTGTTTGCATTACTTTTTTTTTTTTGTCTTCTGGAATTCTTTCCCGTGCAGGGCAAGGATCAGGGACAAGACAATTCGATTCTGCTAAAAAAAGACATTTATGGTGGCTGTAAATCGACAAGCCTTTGTTTTTCCGAATAACTGTGCCTGGCAACCCGCAATGACCATAAGAACAATAAAATTGTCTTCACCGTCACATGTGCAGAAAGTGAGAGTACAAATAACGAGATTATGTCCTACTTTGTATTATATGTCAAGTTTGCAGCTGGAGAACCGAGGTGGACGCCCAATAAAATGATTATTATTATTTCAGGTACTTGTATAGTGCCGCCCATTTACACAGCGCTTTTACATATATATTATACATTAACTTCAGTCCCTACCCTCAAGGAGTTTACAATGTCTAAGGTCCCTTACATAACTCACATTCATACATACACATACTAGGGCCAATTTAGACAGGCTCTAATTAACCTACCAGCATGTCTTTGGAGTGTGGGAGGAAACTGGACTACCTGGAGGAAACCCACGCAGGCACAAGAGAACATGCAAACTCCAGGCACGTATTGTCGTGGTTGGGATTCGAACCAGTAAAGCTTTTTACTGCCAGGCGAAAGTACTAATCACTACACCAATAAAATCATTATTTTACCATATATTAATTCCCCAGATAGTGAAATGAAAATTAGTCCCAAAAATTAAGATTTTTTTACTTCATATCATTGGTATTATTATTATTATTATTATACAGGATTTATATAGCGCCAACAGTTTGCGCAGCGCTTTACATCAGGGAAGACAGTACAGTCACAATACAATCAATACAGGAGGGATCAGAGGGCCCTGCTCGTTAGAGCTTACAATCTATCTACAATGATTATATAACCCGGTGATAATTTTTTAAAGAATACAGTTTTTCTGTGTTCACAGCAAAAGTTTCCTTCAAGGTGATCCATCGTAATGGCACCCAACTGCATACGCAGCCCAGTCACCAGTGTGCATTACTCTAATGCCGCGTACAGACGGTCGTTTTTTGTGATGACAAAAAACGACGTTTTTGAAAACGTCATTTAAAATGATCGTGTGTGGGGGAAAACGTCGTTTTATGTCTTCTGAAAAACGACCAAAAAAAATTCAAACATGCTCAAATTTTTTGTGTCGTTTTTCAAAACGTCGTTTTTTGTTTCACAGAAATTGACCGTGTGTACCAAAAAACGACGTTTAAAATGACGTTTTTAAACCCGCGCATGCCCAGAAGCTAGTTTCAATGGAAAAAAGTGGTGAAACGTAACCTCGCTTTGCTAGAGCATTGTGAAAAAACGATGGTGTGTAGGCAATGTCGTTTTTGAAAATGAAGTTTCAAAAACGTCGTTTTATTTCATGATTTAAAACGTCGTTTTTTTTTCATCACAAAAAACGACCGTCTGTATGCGGCATAAGGGCCTGTTCACACCATATGCATTGTATTGAGCTTGGCAATTTTGGCCAGCGCTGTCCTGAAGCCTAAACAAAGCAATTTGTCTTGTGTTCTATTGTTTAAAGCGGGAGTTCACCCATTTCTAAAACATTTTTTTTTCTTCCCCTAGATTCCTGCTCGTTCGGTCTAGGGGAATCGGCTATTTGTATTAAAATAGGTGCAGTACTTACCCGTTTTCGAGCTGCATCTTCTTCCGTCGCTTCCGGGTATGGTCTTCGGGAGCGGGCGTTCCTTCTTGATTGACATTCTTCCGAGAGGCTTCCGACGGTCGCATCCATCGCGTCACTCGTAGCCGAAAGAAGCCGAACGTCGGTGCGGCTCTATACTGCGCCTGCGCACCGACGTTCGGCTTCTTTCGGAAAATCGTGACGCGATGGATGCGACCGTCGGAAGCCTCTCGGAAACCTGTCAATCAAGAAGGAACGCCCATTCCCGAAGCCCATACCCGGAAGCGACGGAGAGGATGCGTCTCGTAAACGGGTAAGTACTGCACATATTTTTAAATAAATAGCCGATTCCCCTAGTAATAACGAGCAGGAATCTAAGGGGGAAAAGTGCCCTCTAAGGGTGAACCCCCGCTTTAAGTTCTCACTGCACCAGTAAAACTGCCATCGTGGCTGCTTCCAATATACAGTGGAACCTTGAATTACGAGCATAATCCGTTCCAGGAGAATGCTCGTAATCCAAAGTACTTGCATATCAAAGCAAGTTTCTCCATTGAAGTCAATGGAACCAAAAATAATTTGTTCCGCATTTACTTCAATGGCATGCAATACCGCATGTGGCCAGAGGTGGGGGGGGCGGAGAGCCTCGGAAATACCCGGAAAAGGCAGAGGACGCATTTGGCTGAACTTGAAAAGCCTCGGGAACGGAGGGAACAAATGGCGCTGCCCGGCTCTGGCGCCCCCCCCAGGCCAAATGCGGTATTGCACACCGCTTTGGCTTGAATCCTGCTTGTTTTGCTAGATAACACTCGCAAACCGAGTCAGGATTTTTTTTAAATACAGTGCTTGTATTGCGAAACGCTCGTTAACCACGTTACTCGCAATCCGAGGTTCCACTGTATATTCTGCCTTTTAGTCCTCTGCCTTTGCATAATTGAACAGATTCTGTCTAGTCTTATGAATATTCTACCTTGGTTATGGATAGAGTGGTAAATGGTTAGACCAGCTGTTGAGAGATTTACCCTCTTTAGGGTATTAGACCATTTTCACTGGGACCGATTGTGAAGGCTTCACTGTTTTGAGGGCGAGGTGTTTCTGACATCTCCAGAAATGTGAAGATTAATAATAACTCTGTAGCCAGAGGGGACGCTGTATTACGCAGGGCCGCTCCGGTTTCAGGTCTGGTTACATTGTTATGACATCACATTTCGATCGCATGTTGACTCTCCCTGGGCTACAGTAACGAGCTTGCATGTGTCTACAGCAGCTGCTTCTCACCCAACACAGGGCTACGGTGTTCTACGTATCGCGTTGCAGAGTTCTGTAAATAGATCTTTTCTTTCTTGTAGTTTAAAGCTGGGATCATTTATGTATTCTCTGTAACCCCATTGTCTACCAGTATGACTCATCTCTCCAGTGTGGAATGGATAATGGGTGGATAGGTCAAGAGAGGGTGTCCTACCTATGTTTATACTGATAATTTATGTCTTGCTCAACAATTGACTCAATTAACCGTAGGAGGTCTGCCAAACTTTGTAGAGCTCCACTTTAATGCCGCGTACACACACGGTCGGAATTTCCGACAACAATTGTTCGATGTGAGCTTGTTGTCGAAAAATCACACCGTGTGTATGCTCCTTTGGATATTTGCGGTCAGAATTTCCGATAACAAATGTTTGAAAGCTGGTTCTCAAAATATAGCCACTTTTGACGCACAAAAATCCACACATGCTCGGAATCGAGCAGAAGAGCCGCACTACCTATCGAACTTTTTCGTTTTTCTCGGCTCGTCGTACGTGTTGCACATCACCACGTTCTTGACGTTCGGGGATTTCCGACAACATTTGTGTGACTGTGTGTATGCAAGACAAGTTTGAGCCAACATTCTGTCGGAAAAAAAATCCACGGTTTTGTTGTCGGAATGTCCGATCGTGTGTACGTGTCATTAGTGGTCATCTCGGTTGTGATAAGGGTGCTCATAAAGCAGGAGGTATTTACTGACTGGATCCATTTTACTTTCAGCCCTATAGTGCAAGGTGACAAAACAGACCTGCTGTTTAAATTCACTCTTTATGTGAACCAGTAGGGAGCTTGTCAGCATTTCCAATCGTTTGGAGTAGAAAGTACCTTTTTTCTTGCCATAAATATGATCCATATATAGCTGAACTTTTTCTGATACCTCCTGAATTGGCCCACATTTGAGGTATGGGTGGCCCACTTGTCATCACCCAGCTTGACGAAAGTCCAAATAGACACCAAACATGTCAAGCTCCTTTCTTGTAAAAAAATAAATAAAACACGTCAAGCTCCAAAACCGCACCCACTCGTACAACTTAGGCCTTGTACACACGACCAGACATATCCGATGAAAACGGTCCGCGGACCGTTTTCATCGGACATGTCTGCTGGGAGCATTTGGTCTGATGTGTGTACACACCATCAGACCAAATTCCCCGCGGACAGAAAACGCGGTGACGTGGCGGCGACGTGCGCTAACCAGGAAGTTCAGTGCTTCCACGCATGCGTCGAATCACTTCGACGCATGCAGGGGATTTCGGTCCGATGGTTAGGTGTACTAACCATCGGACATGTCCGACGGACAGGTTTCCACCGGACAAGTTTCTTAGCATGCTAAGATACTTTTGTCCGCTGGAAACCTGTCCGCTAGGCCGGAAAAATGTCCGTTAGGCCCTACACACGGTCGGACATGTCCGCGGAAACTGGTCCGCGGACCAGTTTCAGCGGACATGTTCGGTCGTGTGTACGAGGCCGCATGTACATTATATTATCCATAGGCGTCGCTTTAAAAGCCCCTACAGGTTATCACCTCATATCTATACAGGAGTTACACATGTCTGGTGCTGGAATTGGTGATTTAAATCAGACGTTGACACCTCACATGTGTGATGCAATTGTTGTCCACATACTGACGCCGTGCATTTTCCTTTGAGTGTGAGGGGATTTTTTTTTTTTTTTATCTTTATTTTTACACATTACCTTTTTACATTTTTTTTTTTTGTACTTTTATTGCTATCACAAGGAATGCAAACATCCCCTGCAACAGAAATAGGTCCTCCTTACTGAGATATCTGGGGACTATCAGACCCCAGATCTCTCCCTTTCCCATAAAAGCTTTGGATCATACCAAGATCGGTATGATCCAATGGATAAAGCACCATTTTAGTCCTTTCTTTGCATACGGCTGGGGAGTCATGAAAGGGGTGCCCAGCTTTGAAAAATCGGTGCTCCCCAGCCGTAGGTCTCCCAGACAACAAACTTTGCACACTTGTAGAGGAGAAATGGGGCTACATGTGTGCCAAGATCTGGGTCCAGAGGACCTATAACCAGCCGGTACCGGGTCCCCAAATTCACCGGAGAAATTACTGTTTAACATGGGAGTCAATGGAAGGGGTGCCCGGCTTTGAAAAAAATCGGTGCTCCCCGGCCGTAGGTCCCCCAGACAACAAACTTTGCACACTTGTAGAGAAAGAGTGTGCCAAGTTTTGGGTCCAGGGGACATACGGTTGGCCGGTACCGGGTCCCCAAAATCCGGGAGATCAGGCGCAAAAAGGTGACTTGAGTATAGGCCGAGGGGGGCATTTTCAGCACAAAAAAATGTGCTGAAAAATTCGGCTTATACTCGAGTATATACGGTAATATAATATTGTAATTGTATATAAGAGCCCTACATAGATTGTTAATGTTTTATTTCAGATTTATGGTTTGGTTATATTCAAATGTTAGTGCAGCGCTAAGTTATGTACAATTTGGTATTTTCATTTTAGGTCTACACTGATATGGGAGTGTGATAAGCGTCGGCAGCTATAGAGCATATATTTCGATCTTTGTATAGATAGCAGCTCACAAGGTGCACTTTATTATATGAAGTTAGGACTTATTGTAATACTACGTCACTGCCTCTTTGGTATTGTCAAAGATGTGTTTTATGGACACAATACGTTCCACATTCTGAATTGAGGGCTTGGGCACACAGAGTTTGTGTAAATATGAACAGCCATTGTTTAAGAGATTATGGTGGAGGACAATTGTCCTGTGTTCTGTCTTGTTTTCTGGGAAACCAAATAGTAAAAATGTATTTATTTTCTTCTGCAGAACCTAAGGGTCCGGACTCTAGGTGGGCCGGAGTTCTACACACGTTTCTCCACCAAGTTTAAAGGATGCCTGTCACAGAAATTCATGTTTGTAGATGGAGACAAAGCAGCTTGTGGATCTTACAGGTAATAGAAAAAATAAATAAAAAATTCAGCTGGGGAAGGAGCAAATCAAACATCTTGTCTTACTGCATTTTGAACACCCCAAAAAATTATAGTGATGAGGTGGCAGCTTGCGAGATTTGTTTTAGTGCATCCAGGAACCATAGTTCCAGCATTCAGTCCCACTGCTTGCTGCCTGTCAAAGTCTGTAATGGGCTGAAAGCTGCGGTGGGGCTTGACAGGGCTGGAGGCTGTACCAAGTGGTACTAATGTTTAGAGCAGGGGTGCCCAAACTTTTGAAGAGTGAGGGTCACTTAAGCAACTTGGTAACCAGTCGAGGACCACAATGAGCGGAGCGGGCGGATGTCAGGTCACGGCTACTCTATAGGCCCTCTTACCCACCCAGATGAAAGGGTATGAATTCTCTCCTGGTTTTCAGATTGGAGGTAGGTGAGCATAAACCGACATCTGTCTCTCTATAGAGGTGAATTAAGGGTCCCATTTGTACGGGCCGATCGTGTGAAAAGGGCCTAAGACTGCTTTCACACTGATGTGCTGTTGGTTACCCACACTTTGGGTGCAGCATAGTGCACCTGTGTCTATCCTGCGGGTTAGCTGAACTTTGCCATAGACTTCACCTGTGGCAAAAGCTGGCGCTGTAGAGGAAGCATCGGCTTATGGGGCTCTACTGCTGTTTTCTTCCTCTACCACCAGCTTCATTCATAACACTGATGATGTGGTATAGCGGGTCGGCAAACCTGCGATCTGGGCTTGCCAACCCTCCATTCCAGAGAAGGAGGTCGCGGGCCACATCAGAGGGCTCCGCGGGCCACTGGTTGGCCACCCCTGGTTTAGAGCCATATGCTCCCAGGAACAAATCGCCATAATTCAAGTAGTCTGCCTTCTGGACATGTATTCCTGGGCGCTAGTTAGTACCTCTTGGTACAATGTCAAGCCCCATCCAGCCGCAGCAGCTTCCAGCCCCTTGAAGACTTCTTCAGACCAGTGGAACTGTATGGTTTTCCATCCACATGAAATTGCTGGAATTCCAGGCAGAGGGGCTAAATGCCCAGTGTGCATTAGTAGTGTTTTGAGTTCTGCAGGACCACGAGATGGACAGGCTCTGAGGGTAAAGTAGCAGTTGGGATTTGAACAACTAGAGACGTGTTACAACCCCAGTTCCAAAAAAGTTGGGATGTTGTGTAAAAGCTACATAAAAACAGAATGCAATGATTTTCAATTTTCCATAAACCCATATTTTAGTCACTAAAGAAAATAGAAAACACATCAAATGTTTAAAACTGTGAATATGTACCATTTTAAGAAAGAAATTAGGTAATTTTGAATTTGATGGCAGCAACATGTCTCAAAAAAGTTGGGACAAAGCCATGTTTACTGCGGTGAATCATCCCTTCTTTTTTTAACACTGGAGTTTTTTTGTCTGATCTAGGATTCTAACTGCTCAACAGTCCTGGGTCATCTTTTCTGTATTTTTTCTTTCAAGATGTGCCAAATATTTTCATTTAGTGAAAGGTCTGGAGTGCAGGTAGGCCAGTTAAGGACCCGGACTCTTCTACTAGGAAGCCATGCTGTTGTCATAGTTGCAGTATGCGGTTTAGCATTGTCCCAATGAAATATAAAAGGCCTTTCCTGAAAGACTTATTTTGGATGGAAGCATATGCTGCTCTAAACCCTGGATTTATCTTTCAGCTTTGGTGCCTTTCCAGATTTGCAAGCTGCCCATTCCTTACACACTAATGCACCCCCATACCATCAGAGATGCAGGCTCTTGAACTGAGTGCCGATAAGCCAGAAGGTCCCTCTCCTCTTTAGTCCAGAGAACACGGAGCTCATGATTGCCAAAAAAGAATGACAAATTTTTAATTCATCTGACCACAGAACAGTTTAACGGACCATTTTAAATGGGTCTTGACCCAGAGCAGAATTTCTGGATCATGTTCAGATCTGGCTTCTTCTTTGCATGACAGAGTTTTAACTTGCATTTTTGGATGATGCAACAAACTGTTCACAGATGGTGGATTTTTGGAAGTAGTCCTGAGCCCGTGCAGCGATGTTCATCACAGAATAATGCACGTTTTTAATGCAGTGCCGTCTGAGGGCCTGAAGATCACAGGCATTCAATTATGCGTTTTTTAACTTGTCCCTTGCGCACATAGATTTCTTCAGATTCTCAATCTTTTGATGATAGTTTGTACTGTACATCAGGGGTAGGGAACCGTAGGTGGAAATCTACCTGAACAAAATGGGAGCAGTCAAAGATCACCGGGCACAGTGTTATTTCCTGCAGGAAAGCTGCAGTTATACTGCAATGCACTCGAAGTGTGGGTAAATCACAGCGCAACAGTGTGAAAGCAGCCCTATAGTATTATGCCCAGCGCATTGCTTCCCACTGACCTAAAGATCTCTTCTTTCCTGCTGCTGGCACCACTCTGGAGACCGCTAGATGAGATAAGAGGTGGAGTGGAGTTGGTGTCACTCTGCATGGGACAGAAGCCAGCACTACAGAGGAGGCATCTGCTCTTGCTTCTTACTACAGCTCCAATTTTACAAGTAGTCCCTCTGCACTGCACTCTTATGCTCTGGGATGGTGGATTAGCAAGCCCAGACCGTGATCTACCAGTCACCTGTTTGCGATCTACTGGTAGATCACGATCTACAGGTTGCTGACCCCTGCTGTAGATTATTGGGTAGATTCACGTACGGGCGCCTAAAATTAGGACGGCCTAGCCTACTCTTTTTAGGCTACACCGCCGAAAATTATTTAGGTTAGAAGTGATTCTCAAACCACTTACCTTCAAATTTTCGGCGGCGTAGCCTAAAACGAGCGGGCATAAGCGTGCCTAATTCAAATGACTTGGAGGGGGGCGTGTAGTATTGAAATGAGGCTTGACCTCACGTTTTTTGACGTTTTTTTACACTGCGCATGCGCCGGTCGACTACATTTCCCAGTGCGCATTGCGGCTAAGTAGGCCGTACGGGCCTATTGATTTTGACGCGTACGTAAACAACGTAAATCCCGATTCGCGGACGACTTGCGCAAACGACGTAAAAAATTCGAACGGCGGCCATACTTAACATTGTTATTCCACCTCATAGGTGAATAACTTTAGGCGGCCTATCGCGTACGGAAACGACGTAACTCGACGGTGTACGCTCGTAAATCGTCGGGAATCGGCGTATCCCCTCATTTACATAATCTAGGCCGGCCGCAATGGCAGCGCCATCTAGCGGCCAAAAGAAACATTGCAACCTAAGATAGAATGGCGCAAGCCAGCCTATCTTAGGTATGTTTAAGTGTATCTCTGTTTGAGAATACACTTAAACATAGGCCGGCTTAGATTCAGAGTTAGGTCGGTTTATCTGTAGATAAGCCTGCCTAACTCTTTGTGAATCTACCTATATGTATTTAAAGTCTTTGCAATTTTAAGTTAAGAATTATTATTCTGAAATTTACCCTTTTTAGATGTGGCTTTTAACAGATTGGTGAACCTCTGCCGATATTTACATTTTAAACCTTTTTAGACCTAATCATGTTACTGACCTGTTGGCAGTTAACCTAGTTGCAAAATGTTCCTCCAGCTCCTCCTTGTTGGTACCATTAACTTTGCCAGCATTTTGTTGCCCTGTCCAAACTTTTTTTTTATCTTAAAACAGTACATTTTCTCAGTTTAAACATTTGATACATTTTCTATTGTGAATTAAACATGGGTTTTTATGCAGATTTTACAAAACATCCCATCTTTTTTAGAATTGGGGGTTATAGAACTATTTTATATGGATCAATGGCAACACTGGATAACAAATGATTTCTAAAATGTTGCGGTCTAAAACTTTTGGTGATTTAAAATTAGGGCTGAAACAACCTATTGACATAATTGGTTTTGAAAATAGTTGACAGCCATTTTCATAATCGATTAGTTGGTCTGCATACAGAATGCATTATTTGTTTACATATCAGGAAATACAGTGCCGCTCAGTACACCGTTCACACATTGACCTTAAAGGTTGTCGGTGTATTAAATGGGCAGTCCTTTTAAGGTTTTGTGAGACATCTTTAGCAAGCCTATAGACCTGCTGTTCTCAAACTTTTGCTTCTGTTGACTTTTTAGTGACTGTATCTGCTTAGTAAAAACATGAAGGTTACTGATTTTATTTTACCTTTTTCATTCTCTACAGCTTCACCTGGTCGGCAGCAAGGATTGACCGAAACTTACTCACTGTTTTGTCTGGTCAAGTTGTGGAAACCTTCGATAGACAATTCCAGGAACTCTACCTGCTGTCTAAGGGGATGAGCCTCAAGAATGTTCAGATGGTCAATGAGCCAGAGCCTGAACCAGTAATACAGCCAGCTGCAGTGCCAGCAGGCCATACAGAAGCAATGGCCAGGAAAATGCATAATCCTAAATATGCTCTGGTGACTGTCAAGAGTGCCAGTGAGGCTGGCAAAGACAGTAAAAAAGAAAGTGACGTAGTCAAGAAAATAGCCATCAAACCACGAGCAGCTGCCCGAGAACAGCCGATGGATGAGCCCCAGCTTCACCCAGCTTTGCAAGACATGGAACGAGCTAACATGTTTGACTATCTGCCCACATGGGTAGAGCCAGAGCCAGAGCCTGGAAATGAGATCTTAGGATACATCAATATCATTGATCCCAACATTAGGAATGCCCAACTCTCTCAGATGAACAGAATCAAGATTTGTGACACTTCCCAAGCTACAGCCCAGTATATGCAACAGGCCAAAGAGATAGAAAGGCAAAAACAAGAGAACTCAGAGCATGATCATGAGGACAGTAAGCCACCCAGTCAAACTAGCTACAACCAAGAACACCAACATAGTCATATGGCAAACCCATCCAGACAGACCAACCAGGAACAAGTGGTGTCTGGTCACATCAATGTTTCTAGACAGGCCAGCCTGGAACAGAAAATGGATCCTAGCTCTAGCAAGCCCGACCTATCTAGGCAGGCAAGCCATGGCAGGGAATCTCAGGGTAGCAAGGATAATCCATCTACACAGAGAAACCAAGACCTGGGATATGGGTCCAGACAGGCAAGCCTAGAGCAGAAACCTATTAGTGACATTGAGACTACTATATCCAATCTGATTAGTCTAGAGGAGTCTCTCTTAAATACTGATATTATTAGTGTACAACAGCCTAATAATGCCGATTCAGCAGGCCAGGAGAGTCCGGATGTATATTCTTTACAAAAATCTGAAGGTATTGCAGCGCTAGCAGGTAATCATCACCTTTTGTCTCACAAGCCACCCCCAGTGCCAAAACCAAGAACAGTGCCTGTAACGGACTTCATCAGCATGAAAAACGCCCTCAATGCCAATTCGGGTAGAATAGCGACACCGACAGAAGAAATCCCTGCACCGTTCGTCAACGGGGTTGAAGGAGACTCTGAACAAATTGACATTCTCATTGAAAACGAACCTGCTCCCAGTGAGCAAGATGAAGAGTCTAAGGGGTCTGCTGGAGAGTATTCCTCCAGTGGTTCTGGTTCTTTACCAAAGTCCAATGCCTCTTCTATGTCTGAGGAGTACTACCCATCTACAAGCTTACAAAGGAGGAGTTCTGACCGTATCCCCAATGGAGAGCGTCCATCTCTACAGCGCAAACTGAGTGACAGTCACATCAGCAGAGGGAGCTTTTCGAGCCCCCTCATCTCCCAAACATTTATGGATGCAAGATCAATGGAAAATGGAAAGAGAAGGAACACACTGGAAGAGGAGCTGAACCGTGTTCTATCATCCAGTCACCCATTGCAAGGGAAAGACCGGCTTTTCTCTTTGGAAACTCCTCAGGTGTGTATAGATGTCAACAATCTTCCCACAGACCAATGTGACAACTAAATAACAATTCTAAAAACAAATTGCTTGACTTTAGTATGAACTAAGTTGGATACTTGAACATTTTTTGCTGTTGAGTTTTATATTTGTCTTTTGTAGACCAGTTTTACAAGAGGAGCATATCACTACTATGCTTTGTTGGTAAAAGTTAGATACCCTGGACTCTACTGGTCAAAATACTTCTGTCTTGTGACATGTTTTGGCAAATACAAAATGGCTGCTGCTTTTGGAAGATTTGGTTTAATAAACCCATTCAGAGCCACACGTTTATATTGCATATAAGAAAAGACAGCGGTTGAAATGCTTTTAGGCAGAACCAAATAGTTCAGTTTTGATGGACCAAGACTAATACAAATCTGTTTCTGCTGATTTTTAAATTTTCAAAAGTCTTTATTTACACTTTAAGAACGTTTTTACTTTCACAGAATACCTCCACACTTGCTACTGCTACCCTTCTAGATGTCAGGGGTGTCCCACTCAGATCCTAAACTAATCGACTGTTTTACCTCATTACCAAAGAGCAAGCAAAACTGCCAGCATCCATTGATTGCTGTTTTTTTAGAGTTGGGACTATATTTTTGTAGCTTGCATTGGAAGCCAGTGGGTTTTTGAACATAGGCTGTTACATCCAACGTAAGCAAAATAGCCTCCACAAATATTGGCAAAATGTTTGCTGCTTAGGTACAATAACTAATTGGCAGGAGATATGTAAGGGATTCCCCATTCAAGGTCTAACTGGTGGAGGAAATGGGTAAAGAACCAAGGTGGGGCATGTGTTTTGTGACTTTAGCCAGTATTACACATACGAGTCTGAACTGGCATACAACGTGACTATCAAAACTTTGACAGTAAAGCTCTAGATTCTGATTAATCAAACAACAATTTTGTTTAATTAACGTGCAGTGAAGGCATGCTAAAGTGACCGCTTGAGCATTCCTTAACCGATTTTTTTATTTTATTTTTTTAGCGCCTGCGTGTTATTGCAGCTTGAGTCAGTGCCCTAGTCGTTTACACTACCAGATGTAAATGCAACAGCCCCATTTTTTTGATTTTGGCCCTTTTAGTAATTTGATACCATCAAGCATGAGGGTTGAGCAAGCGTTCCTGTGTGCAGGACGAATGCAATATAAAACTAGGACCAGTCTGCAGGTAGCAGAGTGTCAAAAAACTAGAACATTCCTATTAACTGAAGTGTATCCTTAAAGTGGCGTTCCACCCAAAATTGGAACTTCAACTTTTGGAATCCCCCCCCCCCCCCCTCCGGTCTCACATTTGGCACCTTTCAGGGGGGAGCAGATACCTGTGTAATACAGGTTTTTCCTCCCACTTCCTGGCATAGATCACCACGATAACCTACACCACTTCTGGTGCCTACTCTGTCCTCCCTTGCTGTCTTCTGGGAGAAACACAGGTCCCAGAAGACAGCAGGGAACAATGAGGTTGCGCATGCGCAGTACAGAACCATGAAGAGATGCCGCAAGGCTTCACTTCCTGAATTCCCTTACCGAGGATGGTGGCGGCAGCAGCTGAGAGCCGACGGATAGATCGGCTTCGGCTGTCGACATCGCGGGCGCCCTGGACAGGTAAGTGTCCATATATTAAAAGTCAGCAGCTGCAGTATTTATAGCTGCTGGCTTTTAATATATTTTTTTCCGGCGGACCTCCGCTTTAAGCCGACATCAAGATATTAGTGTTCCAACTTTGGGGAGTCTGCTGTTATTTGGGCTGGAACGTTACTGGAGTTGAATGCTTGCCCTGCTTCTCGGCCTGTACACCGTGTTCTGATTACAATGTTTACCATGGCACAGTGATCCTTGTATCTCTGTACAATTTCATTGGTAGCTGTCAGATGACTTGTATATGCTTGTTTTTGCATGTTTCTCTCTTAAATGGTGTTTCCTCTTGTAGTGTTGGTAGTTATAAAGAAAGGTTTGGAGATATTTATGTTGAGAATTTCTTTGCTGAATAGAGTAGAAAGAATATGTCTACTAAAGTACACGTCCGCATACACACCTTACTAAAGTGAACATAGATTGCAGGCACGTCTAGATACGCCCTACGTTTGGGCAATCCCAATGTACAAGTTTAGAACACCTTTTGGTAATGTCAAATGTCCCTATCCTCTTCCTAACTAATGATACATCACTAAAACAAGTGGAATCATTGGCCAATAGGAAGGGGTATTAGGCCATCCCTCAACACTACAGGAAACTGTTGGCACTTGTAGATTAGGGCATCCCATGGTTGTTGGGCCTCCTTCAGTGGTCTTGTAAAGTTCTGAAGGTATTTCTGCTTTGGAGCGGAGCTCTCATTGGTGTTTTTTTTTTTTTTTTTTGCTGATGTGTAAAAACCATAGTCCATTTTACCTTTTAAAGGGCAATTAGGGTGAAGTTTGACCCACCAGTTTATGACGTTTATGGTCAGACTACGGTTATCACCGGCTCTAGAGTTGATTTTTCATGTATTCACACACATCCACCAGAGGGTACATGATTTAGCATTACTTTATCCATACCCACTAGTAGATATAGAATAAGAATTTATAGAGAATTTGGTGACAACAGTAGATTTGCTGAAAAGCCATGCTGGCGAACATTCCACAGTTGCATCTCCTAAATTAACAACCTTTTGAGCAGAATTCTAGTAAATTGAAACGGCTTCATTCTCTTTTGTATTGGTTGACTGTAACTTTATTGTCAAGATGCACCGATGAACTGACATCAAAGAAGAAACCATTACGCTTTTTACAGTTTTTCCTTAGGCCGCATTCACACCTAAGCGTAGCGTTTTCGGTCGTTTTTTCCGGTGTTTTGTCGCACGTATTAACACGTATTCGCATACAGCGTTGTCCGACGTTTTTGAACTTCGTGGTTTTTTATTTTAACCAATAGGAAAAATGCTAATTTCTTTCATCATTTCTTGCTGTTTGTAGATTTTTTTTTTTATCTTCTTCCTGGGTGAATATTCTATTTCACAGAACAGATTAAAGCGACAAAACGCCCGTAAAAAAAGCTCTGTGTCGCGCTAGACGCTTGAATCGAGCATTTCCATTCGTTTCTATGGGAATACAAACGTTCAAAAATGCCCAAATCAGCCCGATTTGCGCGACAAAAAAGGGTCCAGAACTTGTTTGAGCTTCAGGCGCTTTGGAGTGGAGATGTGAACCATCTCCATAGAGAATAATGTATTTTTTTCCCCTCTAGCGTTTTAGAGCTTCAGGCTACAAAACGCTCAGGTGTGAATGCAGCCTAACAGTTAAACAATTTGTGTGAAAGGTGTCAAGGTTTCTTTTTTCATTTCTGTTCACCTGCGTCTGTCTGTGCGGCTTTAAAATTAACGTACGGTCAAGCAAAACGAGGGTGTGAAGCCGTTTTATTTTACTGGAATTACATTGTATATACCAGGTCCAGGCAAGGTCTGAAAGCTGCAATCCTTGAAGCAGGGGTATGTCAAGCTGGCTACCTTGCAACAGTAAACTCCTAAAATTTTACTTTTCTCTTGCTGCAAGTGTCACCCTTGTATTTTGTTGAGTACATTTAATGTACATTTGTATAGCTCTGAATTTAGACTGTGTATATATGTTAAGAATCGTTCATTGGGGATTTGAATAAATTTTAGGTCAAACGACCTTTTCTGGGTCGTGTATGCCCTTTCATTAAACTACATTATGCTTTTCCATGTTCTTTCCTATTCCAGAACATCTTTTTTGTCAAATGGCGGCCAAAACTGTATAGTAGATTCCAGGTGAGGTGGTTGTGTAAAGGAGCAGAATTTTTTTATCTTGGAGTCTGCGCTCCTTTTTTTTTTTTTTTTGCCAGACAATATTTTGCTAGCTACAGAAGCTGCAGATTGCTGTCACTGCATGCTGTTATTGAATCTACGAGTCAGATCCCGCCTCCCCAACCTCAGGCTGTATGTTGCATGCATGCTTATAGCCCCCTTTTTTGATTGCTTTTGGGAGTTTTTCCTATTGCACCTTTGCTAGGTAATGCCCAATCATCCAATACTTTTAGGTCCGCTGGTGCGTTACAGAGCTCTTATGTAGATTTTATTACCCTACTTTGCGCCTTCTGCAAACACTGAGATGGTCATTTTAATGATAAATTATTAATCGCCAAATTAAATGGCAACATGGAACCTTGCGGCATTCCTCCTTTTTACGTCCTAATTTCTTTTATTTAAGGTCTTTAATTTATAATATAGAGATCTATTAACTCTGACTTTTATTGGATAAGTTCAACTTTTGTAACATGTTTCACCCGTATTTAGGATGTAACATGGTACTGTTAAAGCAGATCCCGCATCCCTCTCAAGCCCCATCGTGACAGTGAGCGGAGATCTTCTCCCCGTACCCGCTGTCAGAATTTATAAAAAAAAAAAAAACTTGGCCATGCTGGGCTTTGCCCACTCAGCTGTGTCGTTTATTCACAGAGTTCTGTGAATGGTAGGACTACAAGTACTGACAACCTTTGCAGATGTCTGCTTGTACTTATCAATGAACTACCAGGGCGCGGGTTCGCTGTTGAGCACTCTAGGTAGTTCATTGATGCTTCCTGACATTGTGTAACTGCCTACCAGTATGAGCAAACAGCTTGCATTACTTTACAGTCTCCTAACAAAAAATAAATAAATGCACTTTTTTTAACCTGCAAAAGGATGTGCTTTTTATTATTGTTTTTTTATATTTTTTTTACAAGGGTGAACTTTTATCCTTTAAACTCCCTGTTGAGCTGAACCTTCATTTTACGGCTTATTTTAGGCACCTATCACTAAATTCAGTTGCTTTGGGCTGCGCAATCAATACTGTATTGTAGTAGTTTTTGTTTTTAGAATATGTTTTACACAATGGTGACTGTTTTGTGCATGGCAATGTTTCTGTTAAGCATGTATAATTTTTTTTTTCTTAAATAGTTATGGGGAGTGGCAAGGATGCACCTTTCACCCTAAAAATGTTAAGGCTAAAAAAAGAGTTCTCTCTTTTCTTATGTTAGGAATTTAGCAGGAGTCCTTTGCGGTACTCTTCTTATACCTATTTGTGAATTAGTTCATAATCATTATGAGTAGATTGTAGTATACTTTATTTGCCCATATTTACAGCAAAGACCGCACATTAAATCTGACGGTGGAACAAGGTTGAGGTTTTGTACTTTAATCCTGTGTCATGGTTTCCAGTTACTGGGCACACTGCCTGATAATATATACGCAATATACTGTATATCCACTAATGTCCAATGTAGAAAATGGCGGCTGCTCTGGTAAGCGAACAGTTTAAACTCGAGAAGCACTCGTCAAACTTAATAAAACGCAAGTTTCTATTACAATTGGACTTCCTACCTGGGTACAGAGCCCTGCTGATCATCCCTGGCATGATGATGAAGATCATAGGCAGCATTTTGAGGTAGCTGGCGAGGATGGATCCGGCCTTGGCATGGCTCAGGTTCTTGGCAGACAGAGACCTTTGTACAATGACCTGAGAGAATGAGAATAGATCTTTTTAATGCAGTGAAAGTCTCGTACCCGATTTTATATTAAAAATAAAAGGCTCATTTGTAGATACTGAGATCTAGCCCAACTGGGATCTAACGGAAAAAAAAATAAGTGCCAAGTTTTTATTGTGCTCCCACTTCCGAGGCTTCCCCTGACTTCCTGTACCTGAGACACAAGAGGGATTAAATCTGCACAGGGAACAGGTGTCACCATTGTAAGATTTTGCTAATGCCTATTCCTGTAAATGTTGGATTTTTCTCTTTGACATTGTGGTTTTGCATGCATTATAGCAACGCAAGTGATGTGTGTTAGTTCTATTTATTTTGAAGGGCATCTCAACACACAAAGGCAACGCAGCTCCAACATATGTGTTGTAGCGCACCTCATCGCACTGCAACACCCTACCATGCTTTGCCAAAAATGATGAATGTGTGTTTTTTTTGGAGTTGCCAGCCCATGCAGGCATTCCCATTGATGGCAGTTGGGATGCAGCAGCTGCAGAGACATGGACACTGCTTCTAATTTGACATCTGTGCAGGTGCACGGCCCCAATCGCACTGTGTGTGTTCAGGACCATGCACCTACAAGGATGTCAGATTGGGAGTAGCGACTGTATCCGTGCAGCTGCTGGGTCCCACTTGACATCAATGAGACTGCGTGCACAGGGATGCATGGAAAACCTCTGCATCCCTGTGCTGGTAAACATGGCCCTTCTACAGGCATACGCTTTAATACATCCGTGTGAATGAGGCCCAAATGTACTTGAATTCAGTGTATCTACTCTGACCCTGAACACACAAAATTCTATTTTCTATAATCACAGATAACATGAAAGCACCTAAATGTGAAGAAATATTCTATAAAAACACATGTATGTTATTGCCAGTGTAAATGAGCCCTAAGGCCCCTTTTTGCATGGGCTTTTCCGGTGTTTTGTCAGATTTGGTAACGGTAGTGACGTTCCATCGCCGCCATCTTGCTACACCCCATACTCCTCCATAATAAGGACACACTGAGAAGGGGAAGCGGACATCTTGTTACACCCACCGTTTTACATTTGACACTTGTTTTTGACAGTAAAGTGAGTTTATATAGTGAAATCCAGTACTTAAAACTCTGTCTGACTGGTTAGATGTTGAATTTTAAAAGCAGCAGCAAGCCTGCTCATCTCATAGTATTGCTAATCTGACAGAACAGTTCTGCTATTAAAATTCAACATATAAACATTCATATGGAGTTCCGAGTAGTAGATTTCACTATATAAACTCACTTAAAAATATGTGTAAAATGCAAAACTCCGGTGGGTGTAACAAGATGTCCGCGTTCCCCTTCTCAGAGTATCCTTACAATGGAGGAGTGTGGGGTGTAGCAAGATGGTGGTGACGGAACTAGATACATACACACACACACATCAAAAATGGACTTCACATCCCGTATCCCTATGGGTGGTTGGATGCAAGTAGACAGATGCATCCATATATAACCGCCTACAGTAGAGGTCCGTTCAGGTTCATCGGCTCGAGCAGAAAAAGCTTGTGTCCAGGTCCACTTCTTATGACCTAATCGTATGTGGGCGATAGGCGGATACACATCTGGCTTCCCACAGGGATTACATGGGTCTTTTTCCTCCATCAAAAGATGGAGGAACAATCAGAACAGACCAGCGCTGTTTGAAAGGGGCCTAACTGGTTGGAACGGATGAGAGCTGTGTTTTAACTTTATAAACTCGTCCCATCCACCACCTGGGAAAATGCGAAGGAGCATCGTATTGGTTGTTGCTGGAAAATCAGACAGTCTTTTTAGATACCCCAAAAAATGAGGTTCAGCGAGCAGGTGCAGTGTTTAATAGTAAACTGACACTAAAGGTTTCTGGGAACCTCGCACAAGGCCATTGACATGTTTCCTGTCAGTTTTACCCAATTGATACCGCAACTTTTAAATCACACCTGCATTGTCATCTGATAATTCTCTGCCGTGGGCCAGCGTTGCCCTCTAGTGATAGAACATGACGTTCACTTTTTAAGGGCTTATGCACTTAGGCATATGTGTATTTTCTACCCAGAACTCAGGTTCTTGCTGGCTGGGCTAACAAAAGATCCTGCAAAAAAAATACTTGAGTTTGGACACATACAATTCATCTAGTGACTGTAGGTGTGTATGCAGAGTGTAGAATCAGCAGCTATGTATGGCCTTTTTAAGGTACACTTTTTATAGGAGAGCTGGAAAATAAAAGGGGGCGTTTTGAAATGTAGAGCTGTTGAAATTGTAAAAAAAAAAAATAGAAATAAAAAAGAGCTCCATTATACTATGATAAACAAATCCAAATAATGTTATCAGATTTCCGGGGCTTGATGTCCATGCTTTTCATATATCTAGCAAAGCTAGGAACTTTCCCCGTTCCCATTGCATCATGGGAGCTCAGTTTGTATTTCCTGGTGCAGAAACTCTCATCTGGAAAGAGAAGTGTCTGTAAACAGGAAGAGGGGAATTCACAAGTACTTGGTATAGGAATTCCATTAAAGCTACAATGAATTGCTAAAGATTAAAGTCTTCCTAAAATGTATAATGGAATAATATAATGTGGTCATCTAGCACACGAATAGTTCTTTAGAAGTCGCTTGCTATAGTATTCTCTCTTATCGTTGGCCTGTGCTATATGTCCTCAACGCATGTGTGTGTTGGGTTTTACATCTGTGTTCCTAACTGACTAATCTAGCCTGCTGCCTGTTTTACTAACCCGCTTTCCTTCTCTTTCTGCTCCTCAAGGAGAAAAACAATTTCCAGTACACTTCCAACGGGCCCCCAGGAGGATATGACCGATTCTCTTCGCAGCACGGGGCTCGGAACGTAGGCAATGACAGGGGCCAAAGAGAAGTAGGCATGGATGGCCCCAGCGCATACCGCCATGTCAACAGAAAATCTGAAGGGCTTGCGTCAAGACCTGGATTGTGGAGCGCCAAGGACTATGGCAAAGGATACACTAGCCCTGGGTCTCAGAGCCCCGTGCCCACCGATAATGCATCAACTCCATTTGGAATTCCCTTTTCTAAGCTCTCCCAAACCAAACACCTCAAGAGTAAGCTTGGGACAACAAACCTGGACTCTCGGAGGAGAAGTCATGGCCCACCGGGGCACAAGGACCTGTAAAAAAGCTGCGTTTATAGACTTGCCTATTCAATCTTGTGTGAAGGGACAAAGATTAATCTACAAACGCGGTCATGGAAGAGTACATTATATGAATGTATGAAGGACTGTGCCTGAATCACGAGTGGCCATTACCATGGCCTTTATGTTCTGCGAAAATGCCACGACCATGTGCTGACCATGGACTGCCTGAAACTTGTAAATACTTGGTGAGGTGTGCAGAAGTTTTATGAGGGATTTTCATGTCAACCTTCTCTGCCTGTTCTTCTGGTTCTGCATCTACTGCACTACCGCGCTTTATGTTTACATTGAACCAGGTCAATTTTTATTGTTTGCGTAGACTGGTTTAATTTCTCTGTGAAAAATATATTATTACAGGTCTGAGACTCTGCCCAATGTTCTCCAAGTGAACCTGTTGTATGTGGTGGCCTTACTGAGAAGAGAGTTCTTATTCATAAAGCCCAACAAGTCCCTGAAATGTTCCATCTCATAGACTTTTTGTAAAAACAACCTCTTTATTTATAGTCTCCACTTTCCTATTATATGAGTTGTGTATGGCCAGCAGTTTGGGCAATCTCGCCAGTGCCCTGTCAATAACCTCAACATTCCAGAAAATAATGGCAGTGTTTACATCTTCCAGAAGTGACATCATGATATCGCTTCTGGCCTCCCAGCACCCTAGAGATGGCTGGGGACCATCTGGTCCACGGCCATCTTTATGGAAACCCAGCTGCACTGCCACATTGGATACTGGGCACCCTAATCACATGGAAGAGCCCGGAGAGGTGCCAGTGGGCAATGGGAGGTGGGAAGGGGGACATCCCCTCCTGCCTACTGTAAAAGCAATCCAGCTGTTAATGAGCCGCTAGGAAGGCTTTTACAACACGGCAAATGTTTGGCTGAAGAAAAAGATACCGGGATGATGCCTGTAGCTGAAGGCATCATTCCAGTATAACAGATGAAATTCAAGGACGTCCACCCGTCATGAAGTGGTTAAAATATAACCTATGGCAGTAAAGAACTATATAAGGAGAAAAAAAAATGCTTAAAACCTTAAATGGGCTTCAGAATTCACTCTACTCAGCCTATTAGTAAAATATGTATTCTGATTGAATTCTATGACTTGCATCACCTAAGAATAAGAACGTTTCTCTGGCTAATGCTAATAAGTTTAGGAAACTTGTCAAAATAAATTTTGGGACAATTTATTTCTAATGGTATAAAGATAATGACTGCTCCAGAATTTGCACCTTTTTAAAGACATGTCAGCATTACCAACTCTCATATTTGTATAATGACAGGTTCACTTTAAGGATTATGGGCTAGTTGTTTCATTTAGAACATTTAAGTTTAGTTTTACGAATCTCTTTTAATTGGTGCTGCTTAAGTTGAGCTCTTCAGTAAGCGACAGAATGATCAGGCTGAAAACAAAGGTCTTCATAGCTCGTTTGTTTTTGAGGAGTAAAACTTCAACTACAAAAGCCAACTTGGTTTAAAGATGGAAAGATTTTTTGTGAAAAGGGTCAACGTTTTGGCCCTACTGTCTAGGGAGTCGCACAGAGAGATTAAGGAAGTGAGTGAAGAAAGTGGATGGTTTGGGCAAAGTGTACCCCCTTCACCTCAGTGAAGGGAGGCGGCCATTTTGTGTGGTGAATTGAATCATTGCTTATGAAAATGAGGCCTGTCCTGTCACAAAATGGCAACCATATCCTGAAAACACAGCAGTATACTACAATAGGCCTTGTATGTAACAGGATATGAAAGGAAATGGCCATCCAATTTTTACCTTCATAGATTAATTGAAAACGCAACACAGTTTCCGTTTACAAAATTCACCACAGAAGGCCCGTTTTGCTAGGTATGGTTTAACCCACAAAAATGGCCGCCTCAAAGTCACAGCCTGTGCTGTATATACTAACTGGCATTATAAGGACCAGATGGCCAACCCATCTAAAATGGCTGCCTCTGGGATTTGTACATGACAGGAATATTGTTAATTAAAAATCTATGTCCAGCCAAAGCTTTTCATTTTAGTTTGAGGAAGGATTGGAAACCCTACCACGTTTTAATTGCCATCTGGGGCTCCATTTCCCCCCACTTTCTGTTTTGGTGACATTGGTTCCATTAGACAGGAAGTGAGGGAAAATCTGCAACCGCAGCACAGGGAAAAGTACAAATTTCTGTCACAGTGGTACCATGATTGGGGAAACTTCCCGACATCAGAATACAATAGCACAGCAGGGGGGATTTAAGCAATTTTCTTTCCTTTTAACCTGTGGTGGAGGAAAAAAAAATCAAAGTAACCTATGGCCAGCCTAAGGGGGGAAGGGGGGGGGGTAAAGCCTACTAATAGTAGCATTTGCACTTCCCTTAATATCGATTTAGCCCCCATTCACACCAGTGCGACTTGTCATGCAATTGGACAGTTCCAAAGCAAATGACAAGTCTCACCCCCATTCCTGGCAATGGAACCGTCTATATCGTCACAACCCATGTTGCAGCGATTATGATAAGTTCCTGCACAAATTTTTGCTGCTTTTCATTGCAACTTGCATAGTCTTCTGTAAAAACAAATTCGCAAGCTGCAATGAAATCGGCGTTGCAAATCCCACTCATCTGCAGCTTTTAAAATCGCGTTGAAGTAGCACGATTTCAGAGCCGCACCAGTGTGAACCAGGGCTTAGGCAGGCCATACATGGTCGAATTTCGAAAGCATTTTCTTTTGAAAATCAGAAAAAGTGTGCATTTTGTGATCCGATGGAGCCACCATCGATTTCGAAATTCGAACAACCAAACCTTCAATTTCACCTCATATTCCTACAGAAAAGAAGTTTCGATTACATTTCTCTCACAATTCTACCATCATTGATTAGAAAATCGTTCCTTTTTCAAAAAAAATTCCAACATGTCCGTTTTATTAAAATTCAGTGGGCACGTGAAAATCGGCTGTTGCTGCAGCCCACTAATGGTGCGAAATACGAACGAAAATTATTTTTTCGAAATTCGACCTTATGCCTCGTACACACACTCTGGATTTCCGACGGGAAAAAGTCAGTCGGGAATCCCGACGAGAAAAAAAAGAGCCAGTTCTCTTTTTTGCCTGCGGTTTTTGGCAGTTTTCCAGTTGGAAAAACTGCGAGGGATCATACACACGGCGGGGATTCCCGGCCAAAAGCTCTCATTTCAGTTTTCCCGTTGGAAATCCTGGCCGTGTGTACGAGACATCAGACTCGGTTTAAATCTGATTTGAACAGGGCAGCAATTTTTGTTTTGCATTGATTGGCAGCACCAAGATACTTTGTTCATGAATACAATCGTATTTTAATCAGATTACATGGTTGAAACAGATACGATCAATAATTATGGATCGAAATTTGATTCCCTGGGATTGGGTTGCTTACTATAGATCGATATCTTCTGAAAGGAATAAATCGATCAGAAAAGAAATCTATCATTTGTCGATGCGTGTATGGCCCTCGCAATAGAGACCCAATTAGCAGTGAAAACTTCACAGAAGGATCTAATCCTTCGCATTCCCCCCTCACGCTCACCAGAAAAGTTTTAGCTGGACATGCCCTTTAACTAGAAAGTGTTACTGCAAGTGTTTTTTGGACCTCAGGGTAAAAGACAATGGCTGCGTCCATTGTGGCAACCAACCGAATTGTACCTTTCTATTCCCGAGTCGGAGATCTGACACGCATTCAGCCATTTTCAGTCATGAGGCACATTCGTGTCTCCCAGTCACATCACCGTAAATGACCAGCACCGCTACTGTCCATCCTCTCCTCGGATAACAGGTTCAAAGAGCTGTGTGTTCCTCAAGCTAAGCTTTGCTAATGTGTTTTATTTCCACCTGGTTCTCCTGGAATAGTTTACTGTTTTAAGCTAGTTGCAATTGTATGTATGTGAATATGTAAGTTTATGTATATATGTGTGTATGTATGTATATAATATACTGGATCTCTGTATGTGAGAGAAATTGCAACAGTTTTAAGGTACTTATGTACTATTTAAGGCAATC
Source organism: Rana temporaria (assembly GCF_905171775.1). Lineage (NCBI taxonomy): Eukaryota > Metazoa > Chordata > Amphibia > Anura > Ranidae > Rana > Rana temporaria. The sequence continues at coordinate 20,463,812 of NC_053494.1, read as the reverse complement.
CTAGTTTCTCACAACTGATGTTCTCACAGGCCATACATTAGAAGTTCACAAGTTGCCTATGGAGTGCAGCGGCCATTTTGTGTGAATCCATAGTCTGCTTATACATTCACTTAAGAACATCACAGAACAAAAAATCAGGCCACATGTTCCTATTGACAAGGTGCACTGTTTATGCTGGAATCTTGGCTAACCTCACAAAATGGCTGCCATCTGTGTGTATCGGTAACGCTACAAAAGCCCAAGGGCTAGGTTCACAAATGTGTGCAATGTGGCAATGTTCATGCATTACCTTGCATTGCGCTAAGGCAGCCTATTATTTTCAAAGGGCTGCTTACCACATCTAAATTTCACCAAAGAAGGCCTCACTCACACAGGGCATTCTGTAGCATACACCCAAGCAAGACTCTGCTAACTCACATGGCAATGCACAGGTGATCCATGCAGGCAATCCCACTGATGGCAATTGGGATGCAGCGGCTGCATAGAGACAGCCACTTCTCAAAGGTTGACATCTGTGTGGGTGCACTGTCCTCAACGCATACTTAAACAAGGCCAAAATTGCACCACACGAAAAACGCATGATACTTTACCATGTGTCTTATTGTGCAATTTCTCTAGCACTTTAGCAAGGTGCTTAGGGGTGTCATTACCAGTTAATGACCCTGCATTGTGCCTGCAAAAAAAAACTAAAAATTCCCTTTTTTTTAGCACATTTCTGTACCGCACAAGTGTGAACTTTGATGCAGGTCACTGTTTGTAGACATGGAGATGTACTCTTGAATTTGTTTGTGAGAAGTGACTATTTTAACATGAAACAAAAAATAAGATAATAAAAAATTGGTGACTTATGGTAAGATTTACAATTATGTATATGGTCGTTATTTCTACACCTGAATTTATTTTGCTCTTGTTGGCTGCAGTAAAATCAAACATGTCCTGGCAAATTTTGGATTATTGGCACTAATTCAGAGGAATAGGACGTGTAGGGCATCAATACATGTATGCTTCCTGACTCTACATTTCTACCCGTCCGTTAGTTTGAACCCTTCAAGTTCATCATTGCACACATGAAACCTTTAAAGGGGTTTGTTTACCGTTACCAAAAAAATTGCCTATGTACATAATGGGCATTTGTAGATAAAAACAAACTGCAGCTTTGACTAAAGCCTTTGCTATAGGTGTAGATCATCTATGCAAGTACCTCCCTAAAGCATGGCCAAAAACACCCAGATGGGCATTCTTTCCTCCTGCCTTGTTGCTAGTATGTTAAGACACTCCGAGCCATTACTGCTGGCCTTCACCATCACATGAACGAGTTCTTAAACCCTGTGCACATGTGTGGTCCACTATCTTCTCCATCGCTGAAAGTTCACGCAAGAAGGTTTGAATTAGCTGAGAGTGTACAGGATATGATGATGTAATCTCTGGGAGTTTTCTGGCTTTGGTAGGTAAATGGCCTACACCTATAGCAAGGGCATTGAATATAAAAGTGCATCATGCCTACTCGAGGGAGCAATAAAAGCATATCAGCATGCAGAGTTAGGCAAGTCTTTTGCCGCGTACACACGGTCAAAATTTCCGACAACAAATGTTCGATGGGAGCTTTTTGTTGGAAATTACGACCGTGTGTAAGCTCCATCGGACATTTGCTGTCGGAATTTCCGACAACAAATTTGAGAGCTGGTTTTGTTGTTGGAAATTCCGAGCGTGTGTACAAAATTCCACGCATGCTCGGAATCAAGCAAAAGAGCCGCACTGGCTATTGAACTTCATTTTTCTCGGTTTGTCGTATGTGTTGTATGTCACCGCGTTCTTCACGTTCCTAATTTACGACAACATTTGTGTGACCGTGTGCATGCAAGACAAGTTTGAGCCAACATCCGTCGGAAAAAAAATCCACGGTTTAGTTGTCGAAATGTCCGATCGGGTGTACGAGGCTTTAGTGTAGCAGGCACTGTTGCCTTGCAAAGGGAATTGAGTCATTTGGGTCCATATCATCTGTCCTTCCTGACATCTGGGGGATGGCAGCGGATATGCGACAAGTACCACTTGTCCCACCTTAAAGAAAAGCTGTACTATAATGAATATAAGACTGCCACTACTGACCTCTTGAAAAATGCAAGTTAGTTGGATTGTCTGTGGTTTCCATACATTGAGACAGTGACCTGGGCAGTATGTTGAGTCCTACTCGAATATAACTCCTGATCTACTTGTTCCTGGCCATTAATTTAGAAAATACTGAAGCCAGTGGATCATCATGTCAGGCAGGGAAATAGTAATGGTAGCCTACAGCTTTCTCTCAGTGCAGGTTACCGTTATGTCTTTAAAGAGACCCTGTCACCAACTTAAAGATATTAAATGCTAACTGGCAGTGTTTTTTTTGTTTCCTTTTTATTGATGATTTTGTATTGCCTTGCATTGTGCCTTTAAACTTGCTAGAAAATGTGATTATTCCAGGTGGAGTCCATTGCCTAGCACAGCCCAATCCCTCCTTTCACATCATAGTCCTTGCCTCTTCTGGGACAGCCCAATTACTCTCTATGCTGGCCCAGATCCTTTGCCTCTCCCTCCACCTTCCTACATAACCAGCTGTCAGTGGAGGAGTGAAAGGGAATAATATAGAGCAGCCACTCTCAACCAAGGTTCTTTGGAACCCTAGGGTTCCTCCAGAGGTTGCTGAGGGTTCCTTGAGCTGTGGTGAGTTGACCACCCATTTAATGGTGGCTGAAAAGTTCCAGGGACCAATATCACTTAGAAGAGCCAGCGGCTGCATACCATCTATAGTCTTTTTAGCTGTCTGTAAAGATGGTATGGTGACCACCACTGTAAAGAGGGTAGGTTTGCCACTGCCCCCAATAAATTATTAGCAGGGTTTCCCCTGGTCCTCATAATTATCGAGTGACGGCTTTGAGTCTGCTGATATCGCATTCAAAATGGCATTTGACCAGCAGCAGTCTCGGAGCTTTGGGTTATCTACACAAGGGAATGAAGGGGAATACTACAGAGCAGCCATTCTCAACCAAGGTTCCTTGGAACCCTAGCGTTCCTCCAGAGGTTGCCTTGAGCTGTGGTGGATTGACCTCCCATTTAATGGTGGCTGAAAATTTCCAGTTACTAATGCCTCGTTTCCACTGAGCGGATCGGTTCGGTACGCTATTTTGGGTGTTTCCATTATGAAAGTGTGCCATTAAACCGAACCGTACCGGACCATTCTGGGTCCTGCTTCAGATGTGGGGCCATAGAAAATGGAACGGTTCCATTAGGGGAGGAGATGCAATACATTCCACTGATTGGTGGACGCACTAGGCATTTTTTCTAAATCCTGTATGGTCCCAGACGGTCCGATTTGCAGTGGAAATGCTCACGAGAATAGACCGGTCCATTCTAAACCGTTCCAAACTTACTGACCCGAACCGTTCATTTCAGTGGAAACAAGGCATAATATCGCTTGGAAGAGCCAGCAGCATAATATCAATGGTCTTTTTAGCGGTCTTTTAGGATGGTATTGTGACCTCTACTGTAAAGAGGGTGTGTTTCCCACTGACCCCAATACATTATTCTTAGCAGGGGTTCTCCTAAACCTGATATTTATTTCAAGGGCTCTTCTCGAGTAAAAAGGTTGAAAGCTCGAAGTCTGCTGGGGGAGCTGACATCACATCCAAGATGGTGGTGGCACCCAGCAGCAGTCTCTAGGCTTTTGGATGTCTACACATATGAGGCTTTCACAGGTAAATAACATGCCTAAAATATCAAAGGCCTATAATGCCATGGGATAATTTTTGTTGAAATGAATGCTCAGGTAACAGGGTCTCTTTAAACCGAATCTGGCTTATATTCTTTGTATAATTTTTAAGGCGCTGCTATGTGTATAAAATACTCATGCACTTTAACAGTGGGGGGCTTGATTTATTTATTGTAGACACCTGATAGAAATTGGACAGTAGAGCCAAACTAAGCTATTGACAATTGCTGAGCCTGCTTTTGAGGTGACACATGCACGGCCATTTTATATCTGCCGTTTTGTCGCTTTGAAATTTGGCTAGCCAATTTGAAATCTAGTTGGAACGCTTCTTATTACATTGGTTTGGCAATTGGTAAACCACTATCTTCCAATGGTTGTTACCTGATCAGTACACCAGTACCAAGCTGCGATGATGGTCAAACCAAAGGTCATTCCTGTCCAAGGAAGGTCGCCGTTGACTGGATCTCGGAATAAGTGCATGGCGTCTGACCGAGGAAGGTGGCATGTGGTGTTTGGGACCACTAGCATTGGTATAGCCTCAGTATAAGCCTTCTGTAGATTTTGGTAGCCCCCAATTTCGTTAAAAGCTGTATAAAGAGGAAAATAAGCACAAATTGTAAATGCAAATCAGTTTTTGTTCGGCAGCTCAAAATCTACACTGTAGGGTGCAACTTATAAAAAGTTTGCAGAGCCATTTCTCCTGTGAAATTGCATGTACATTATACTGTCCTACATACTGTTATCTACTTGTTAAGTTGGACATGAACTTCTGGCCCTCTAACCTAAGTCTCGCCTATGGAGACAACGACTCCTTGGTTATGAATAATACATCAATCCATGTCCCCATACCTAGCTACGGCCTTATCTCTGTCCAACATTAGACGACACCCCCTCTCTATTCGGGGTACTAATTGTCGCTCCATATTATTAAAGTTGTTGCAAAGTTTGTATTACCTTTTTCATGCGGACTCAAAGCCCAACTTTTTTAGAACTTCCTCTGTTTGGGCTCTTTCACACTATCGGATCCCATGAGGATCGGTTCCTTAAATATCCGCTTGCTCAGTGGGGATTGCTCCATTGATCCCCGCTGAGCTGGCAGATGACAGGGACCGCCCTGTCAGATCTCCGCTCTCCTCTATGGGGGGGGATCAGATGAACACGGACCGTCTGTCAGTGTTCACCCAATCCGATCCGCAGATGGATGGAAAAATAGGATTTTCCTCCGTCTGCAGAATCGGACCATAGCGGGACCAAAAACGGATGGATGAAATACAGACATACTGTCCGCATGTGTGAAAGGGCCCCAACACATTGCTACATACGTAAATCCTTATTGTTACTTACATATGATATGTTACTTAATACTTTATATTCAAGAATTCAGTACCGTTTTTTTTATTTTTTATGTACCTTGACATGTCAGTTGTTATACGTCAATAAAAATATATGAACAAAAAATTGCATGTACATTCGATCACTGCAAATGAGGGCAAAACATTTATGTTAGGCTATGTTCATACAGAATAGAGTTAGTCAGGATAGTATCACACTATGGTGAGTAGATATTCATAGGAAATACTTTTTTTCCCAATGCTCATCATTACCATCTAGTGGCCATAATGTGATATTTACCCGATTCATGCTATTGTGAATGAATGACATTTGACCTGGAGAGATAATAGCCTAATAACATTTGTTTTTGCCCTTATTTGCACAGAACAAATGTACACACGGTTTCACAGGATGAATAGCAATGCTATTTTTTATTTAAATAAATATATTCCCATGGTTTTAGCAACACTTCAGAGGGCGGCAGCTGATTTTATCATATGACAGTAGCGACGGGTAGAATGTCACAGGGTTAACGGCTAGCATTTTGCACACTTTTTCCAAACCTTTGTTTATAGCAGATAAATCCTTTTTGTAAATATCACATCAGGTGTCTTTTGCAGCTTTGGTAACAAATAGGCTGCATCGAGACGACTATGTTTGACACTAGTAATCCTGTTTTAGTCAGGTGAGCTCTTGGCAAGCGTCCATTCTGTCTGTAACAGTATCCAAATTGCGTGATTGTCTAGGAACACTTTGTCGATGTGTCCTCAGGGGCTCGGTGTACAATAGCAATAAGACGACTTGTTAGGCATATTGCACACGGAAACAGGTGGCTGTATTGTGGAGCTGTCAAGCAATATGATAAACTGTGTGACCATTTGGATTGTGTGCCCTTTAAAGCCACCCGTTTAGCCATTTTGGCAGACTCATTGGCTTAATCAAGCAGGAAGTGCAACGTGCAGTAATCCCAAGCGACCAATCAGAAGTTATCTTTGAGTCTCGTTTGTTAAACAATATGTGGTTGCTATGGGTTACTGTGCTTAACACATCGCCACTGTGCTTTGCACTACCGTATGGATTAAGTCCGTGTATGTGGGAGTTCTGAGATAAGATAATCATTTTTGTATGGTGTATTATAATTTTTGAGCCGTTTTTAAAATCTTGCCTGGTGTCGTGATTTTTTTTTCCTGTGCATGTCACTGCTGGGTGAAATGTTTGGCCTCGTTCAACAAATTTTGTTGCCTCCAACAACAAGAATCTGTAGTTCATAATTTAAGTATAAAGTAAAAAAAAAAAAAAGATGAAAGTGATTGGCTGCTATGTGCATCCTTGAGCTTTCTTTTAGGGCTCATTTGCTCTGAAGAACGATCCACGCACTGGGAAGATGTAACTGGGTGTAGGGTGAAGGGAGAATCTATTCACTGAACCTCCTTCTCGTGAATGAACCAGGAAGTCACAAATATTACATCACTTCCTGGTCCAGAGCTGTCTGTCCCTGACCAAAATTCCAGCTTGCCAAAATCTCCAACCACCTGACTTCCGGTGACTCTGCAGCACCAATACTTGGAGATTTGGAAGAGATGGCTGTTTTGACAGAACAGCAGCAGCGTATGCACTACGGCAGTGGTCATCAACCCTGTCCTGCAGGGCCCACTAACAGGCCAGGTTTGCAAGATAACAGAAATACATCACAGGTGATATCATTTTCTGCTCAGTGATTGCAGTATTCTAGTCTGCATCTCCCCAAAGTAATACATAAAACCTGGCCTGTTAGTGGGCCCTGCAGGACAGGGTTGATGACCACTGCACTACGGTACACCATATGATTGGACAATGTTAGTCTGCAATACTAACCCACAACATGGCCGCCTCCAAAGGCGGCGACAACTTTTTTTCCTCCTCACCTGGTTTTCTGTCAAAACGGCCAACTTGTCCTGTAGCGTACTGCAGTGGTCATCAACCCTGTCCTCGGGGCCCACTAACAGGCCAGATTTTATGTATTACCTTGGGGGAGATGCAGACTAGAATACTGCAATCACTGAGCAGCAAATAATATCACTTGTGATGTATTTCAGTTATCTTGCAAACCTGGCCTGTTAGTTGGTCCTGTGGACAGCGTTGATGACCACTGGTGTACTGTATAAGCTGCCGCTGTTCTGTGAAAACAGGCAACTCATCGAAATCTCCAATTATTGCTGCTGGAGAGTCACCGGAAGTGACGTGGTTGGAGATTTGGGCGAGTTGACGTTTTTAGCAGAACACTGGCTGGGGAAGCAGCTAATGGAGCACGATCTGGGCTCCATTAACTGCATTAGAGTACAGGGGAGACCCCTGATGGGAGAAGCTGTCTCAACCTATCACATAGGGGGCACTTGGTCCCCATGTGATGCCGATAAAGTTATATATTTTAGAGTGAAAAAAAAAAGTAAAGCCTCCCGTCCCCCACATTCACGCACATGCATACAACCACATATGTTTGGGCACCTACATGTGAAAACGGCAATAGAACTACACTGGTACTATATTGCCGTGCATGCAGTGACTGCAATAATTCTAGGTCGATAATCCATGGATTACTTTAAACTGATGACCTATAGGGGCGTTTAACCAATTGCTTACTGGGCACTTAAACCCCCTTCCTGCCCAGGCCAGCTTTCAGCGCTGCCACACTTTGAATGGCAATTGCTAAATTATGCAACACTGTACCCAAATTAAATTTGTCATTTTTTTTCACACAAATAGAGCTTTCTTTTGGTGGTATTTAATCACTGATGTGTTTTTTTTTTTTTTTTTTCAAAAACAAAACTAAAAAAGACCAAAAGTTTCATTTTATATATATATATATATATATATATATATATACACACACACACACACACATACACATTTTGAAAACAGGTAATTTTTCTCTTTCATTGATGTGCACTAATGAGGCTGCACTGATATGCAGCAGTGGCTCTCCCTGTTTGGGACCGATGTCCCTCTGGCAGAAGCCGGTGATTGGGAAAAACAGGCGATTACCAATCCACTGTTTACATCACATGATCAGCTGTCATTGGATGATAGCTGATCATGTGGCAAGTGGCCGGGATCAGCCGATCTCGGGAGGACATATATAGACACCCTCCCGGCAATTAAGGCCCGCACCGTTGGCTATAGCACTGGCAGGAGGAGGTTAAGTGTGTTGCCAATTTACTGGCACACGCAATTTAAGTCTAGACATGTTGGGTATCTATTTACACAGTACAACCTCATCCTTTTTTTTTTTATAAAATACAAATGTGTAATTATATTTCTCTGTACTAAAATTAACCTTAGTGTATTTATTATTTTTACTGAAAATATGAGTTTGGTAATCCATTGTACCAAGGTGGCATAAAAAAAATGCAACTGTCACTATTTTATTCTCCAGGGTGTCTACTTTTTCTAGAATGAAGTGGTTAGGATGGAGTGTGGTGTGCTTCCTACCTTTTTCCTGACTACACAGATTTGAATTCCAAAGCACATGGTGTCCGCCCTGCCTATTTCTGATGGATTACAAAGAACACAGATTTCTGCTCATCTCCATAACCCCTCCTCCCTCATCTCTTTAGCTCCTACCTCTCTGCGGAGAGCACAGGAAGTTGTCAGTTTACAATAATTCTAGCAAAATATGGTATTCTTTGCACTTATCAAAAAGATATAATAAAACACTTTCAGTGGTGTATTTAGCAGATAAACAGGCAAAAGTTGTTGAGTCAGGGTTTATATAAACAGTTATGAAATAATTGTCAATTATAATGATCACCCCTCAAGGGTGTAAGACTAGACAACTTGAATCAGAATAGCTGAATTATTAGCATAAAAACAGCTCCAGGCAAATACATAATGTCAGTTTTCAGTTCAGTTTGGGCAATGATCTCACACTGCGCCTGTGTATACTTTATGTAGCAATACTCAGAATAAATTACTCGAGAATAAAAAACATGAATTTAGCTCGACCACCACCACACTAGACAAGCCAAAAAATCTTCCAGCCCACAGTACATCTCAAAAAGGCAAAAAAAGTTTAATAGGATGAAAAAGTTATATAAAGCTACCTGTAAAAACACCCATATGACAAAACACATACATTGCTAAAAGAATGTGATCATCTCTATGGTTGTATTGTGAAACCATAAATGCTATTATGTTGTATGCATTTTATATAATGTTCTCTATATACCGTATATACTCGAGTATAAGCCGACCCGAATATAAGCCGAGGCACCCAATTTTATCACAAAAGAAAAACTGGGAAACCGTATTGACTGGAGTATAAGCGTAGGGTGTCCCATCTGCATGCCTCACTGTGCCCATGCCTAGACTTACATTTAACATGGGAGTATATAGAAGGGGTGCCTGGCTTTGCACATCATTATCTTGTAATAACACCACACCTGAGGAAGAGTTGGGATGCTCAAAATTGTTGTGTTGTACTTACCTTTGTACCCGATGGAAAAAAAAATCTGCAGTGTCATCACAGGCTTTGTTTTATCAACAGTCAGACATAGACAGGGAAGAGACTACTAAGCCCTTTAAGCCATAAATATGATTATCTCAGAGTTGGGCTTTAAGTTAATGAGCACTAAAAAGTTTTTTTTTTTCAGCAAGCTGGTAATATTCACCTATTATCTTTTTTAACCCCATCCTGTCCATAAGTCCGGGGCTGTGTACCTAATGTATAATGATGGCATCAGTATAGACACTAATTCTAAACATCTTCAGGAAAGCGAGACTCCCGGGGGTGTCAGATTTTTGAAGAGAATTCAGCTGGTGATTTTTCATCTTTACAGCGGTGTTCATCTTCGGAGGAGAGGTAAGTATTTACTATGTGATATCCGGTCTCTTTTAGTAACAACTGTTCTATAGAAAATCTGAATGTTCTATTAGATTGGCGAGCCGCTGTGGTCACAAAATATGACCATGTGTAATTTTACCCATTTGTAATGGCAGAACACATCACTGATTTTAGAAGACTGGTTCTCAACCATCGGGCTGTGGTCACTACCTCACTCCTACAGGGTCTCTAAACCTTTCATAGTGGACTGCAGTAACCCCAACTTCCCATCGTGCTCTCCAACCTACCACAGCGTCACCCAGCCCCTATATTGTCCTCCAACCTACTGTTGAGCCTCCAGTCCCTCCATAGTGCCCCAAACCTCCAAGTGTCCAACATTGCCTCCTACAGTAGCCCCAGTAGTACCTTCCAGTCTCCAACAGTGCCCCTGCAAAGTCCCCAGCCTCCTGAAGAAAGCCCCAGCCCCCACAGTTCCTTCCAGAAACCTAAATTCCTTACAGGGTCACCTCGTCCCCAACACTTTACAGAACTCCCATCCCCCAACAGTGACCCCCCTGCCCCATCTAGACCCCTCAAGCTTTTCATGATATATTTTGCATTGTCATGCCTTTTTATTGTGTGAGCATAAACTGTTTACTTACTGGGGCATTTACACTTTTAGAAGAATTTACTGGGCCTTAGTATCAATAATATTGAGGACCACTGGTCAAGAACATGGCACACTGAAACATGTTGTGCTCAAGCTACAGCATGAGGCAGAAAAGGGAAATCTTATATGGTAACATGGGAGCGCTGTATTTTTATGATAACATGCTGAGAAGTAATGGTCAGGGGCCATTTTTTTTATTATAAATGTATATATACATTTCTCTCATGAGAATGGAAGCTAAGAGATATTACACTTGTTTGCCTCACTGAGCAGTAGGCCTGGTCTCCGGGTTCTCTCAGGCCTTTCAATGAATGTCTGTACCTGTACCCCCTACAGCCAGGCCCGGATTTACTCCCTTTGCCGCCCCAAGGCCAGGTCCTTCAATGCCGCCCCCACCTGCGCAGTACAGCAGGGGGGACATTATCCGCCGGGGGACTTTTTCTTTTTCGGCAGGACACTGAGAAGAGGGTGGGGGGGGGGGGTGTTGCTGCCGAAAATGAATGACAAAATGACATTAAGAACCGGGAGGGGGGTTGCTGCTGCCAAGAACTCTCTCACCTCCTCTTCCCTCTGTTTTTTCTCCTCTCACCATCCGCATGACAGGGGAAAGTAAAAGTGTCCTCTCCTCTCAACGGCAGTGCCGCCCATGCACCCACTGCCGCCCCGAGGCCTGGCCTTGTTGGCCTTGTCTGAAATCCGGCCCTGCCTACAGCCCAAGGCCAGGTGTCAGGGTTCTCTTAGGCCTTTCAATAAATGTCTGTTCTCTGTACAGCCCAGGGGGCTTGGTCTTGGGGTTCTCTCAGGTCTTTTAATAACTATCTGTCCTCCATACAGCCTGGGGCCTGGTCTCAGGGTTCTCTCAGGCCTTTCAATGAAGGTTTGTCCTCCCTACAACCGGGGGCCTGGTCTCAGGGTTCCCTTAGGCCTTATAATGAATGTCTCTCTTCCGTACAGCCTGGACCCTGGTTTCAGGGTTCTCGCAGTCCTTTTAATGAGAATCTGTCCTCTGTACAGCCCGGGGCCTGGTCTCAGGGTTCTCTCAGGCCTTTCGATGAATGTCTCTCTTCCGTTCAGCCTGGGCCCTGGTCTCAGGCCTTTCAATGAGAATCTGTCCTCTGTAAAGCCTGAGGCCTGGTCTCAGGATTCTCTCAGGCCTTTCAATGAGAGAGTCTGTCCTCTTTACAGCCCGGGGCCTGGTCTCTATTTTCTCTCAGGCCTTTCAATGAGAGTCTGTCCTCTGTACAGCCCGGGGCCTGGTCTCAGGGTTCTCTCAGGCCTTTCAATTAATGTTTGTCCTCCCTACAACACTGCACTGGGAGTTTTTTTTCTTAGGGCACCTGCTCTATTTCAGGACATACAAACACTATTTGCATTTTCAAATCATATTGTCATAGTCCTGCTGGTCCATTTGTGTCAGAACACATGAGCTGGGTGGAGTATTTGACTAAAAAAAATAGAAAACAAAGAGCATCCTGGATGAATAATGTAACCATAGCACTGAAGAACAGGAAACACCATGTCATATAGAATGCACACCCTAACTGAAATAACAGATCAGATTATTACTAATTTATAGCTATGTAATGATATCAGCGTACACCATATTTGCTGTTAATGGTGCTCACTGACATACAGCAAAACAAAATGGCTGACAGGTTCTGTTTTAAACATCTGTCTGTAACTCCACATGCGAGGCTTTCTCCCTGGTGTGAAGTTTCGTGCTCGCCTCCTCCCTTGGACTACAGGAGAGTCAGGATGCCCACTAACACACAGCTCCTTTCTCTATCTGCAATGTAGAGAGCATCCTCACTCTCCTGTAGTCCAAGGGAAGAGGCGAGCACGACACTCCACACCAGGGAGAAAGCCTTGCATTACGGTGTGGAGTTACAGACAGAAGAACAGGAAGTGAGGATTTCTCAGAAGAAATAAGGACATTTAAAAGCAAAATGGAAGGATGAGGTAAGTGAAGGAGGACTGCACTAAGGTATAGGAAGCTATTTAGGAAAAATAAATAAATAAATAAATAAATAATAATTGTACCTTTACAACCCCTTTAACCTGTTCCACTGCACCGAGGTGTGTTACCACACATGCACGCACGCGTTAACGTGTTACTGTAGCACCATTCAAAATGCATTTTACTACATTACTCAAAAGTATCAGTGTGAATGGGTTCATAACCCCTCGTCACCGCTGACCAGTGGCTCTTTAATGCCTACACATAAAGACTTTAGCAGTACATAGAGTGCCAAGAGTGTACCGAGTGTAGCGATTCAGAATGACCAATCACATTTCAGTTTATCACAGTCGTATCTATGAAAGCAAGCACCGATCTGCTGCATTTTATTGCTATGACTATCAATGTGTAAATTAATAAATAAAACCTCTCCCTCAGCCTTGCACAGTTGTACAGACTCATCTCCTCTTCTCAAATGGCTTACTATGATTTCACTGCACACTGTGAGCTTCTTGCAATGTGCATTAGAAGCTGCAGCAAGTCAGAGAGAACTGTATAATTTCCTGGCTAGAGAACGGCCAAGATCATTACTTTCCTCCCCAGCCTGACTGGCCCTGGCTCAGGCTGCGGGGTTGGGCGCTGGCAGAAACTTTACCCCATGGCCAGGAGCATCAGCCACCCCCCCCCCTTCCCAGGAGGCCGTGGCATGCAAGGACCCACTGAGCTGCCAGGTGAGAGACCCTGACAACCCCAGCTGACCACCATGTCCCTTCTCCCCCCCTCATATACCCCATTCGCCCTGTCGTAGTGATCAAGCTGCATTGATGGCCACCGGTGAGGTTGCATTGATGGCTACCGGTGAGGCTACATTGCAAATATTTTCAGGTGCGCAAGAAAAAAAAGTTTGAGAAACACTGATCTACCTGCATTGCACAGTGACTTAGTGATGTCATCCCCATTAATAAAAAGGTATGTAATGAAAACAGAGGTGATTTATTTAAAAATGTCATTAGCATGTTGATAAACAAGACAGAAGAGACCAATGAAGCAAAATCATCGAGTTTCTAACCCCCTTTCTACTCTATCCCACCTAAAATACAAAGTCATTGGCCCAGATTCACAAAGCACTTACGCCGACGTATAACAAGGTACGCCGACATAAGTGCAAATGTGCGCCGTCGTATCTGTGCGCCAGACCCACAAACTAAGATGCGCCTAAAAACAGGCTTCACCCCGCCGACATAACTTGCTTACGCCGGCGTAGGATGGGCGCATGGTGGCGCTCCCATTGATTAGCCATTCAAATATGCAAATTAGGGAAATACAGCGATTCACGAACATACGTGCGCCCGAGGTGCAACCCAGCAGCAGACATGCAAAGGTCAGCACCAGGGAACAGAAGCCGGCGTATTTTACGTTGGACGTGTGTCTGGCTGGGTGTAGGTTACGTTCACGCCGTACGCAGTGATCCGGCGTAGTTTAGGCAGTTGTTCCGAAGTGGTTGTGAGCAGGCGCAGGGGGATGCGTCCACGTCACGGAGCATGCGCAGTTCGTGATACGTATCTGTCTGGCGCTCGGCCCATCATTTGCATGGGGTCACGCCTCATTTGCATGGGTCACGCCCACTTCCACCTACGCCGGCGTATGCCTTAGAAACCCAGGCCACGCTGGCGCTGCGTTGGGAGCACTGGCTTGCTGAATTACATGCTTGCCTCTCTGCGCTGCGTTGGAGTAGCGTACAGTGGTTACTCTATGGCGGCGTAATGTGCGCCGTGCTCTCTGTGAATCTGGGCCTTAGTTTTCATTTGAATTTTTAAATAATATGACTGGTTTATCATTGCTTTTGCGTCTTTTCTAGATCTGTAATCTACATAGATACCTCAGTTGTACAGTGGGTAGGAACATTGATAATTACCTGTAATAGTCAGGATAATGGCACCCACAATCATGATGACAGTTTGTAGAGCATCAGTGTAAATCACAGCGGCCAGACCTCCTAAAAGAACATTGTGAAAAAAATTGGATTTATTGTAGAAATAAGAAATTTAGAAACACTAGAAAGATTTTCACTTGATAATGCGTAAGAGTCAGAAGATATTAGTGCAAGTTAATTTTTTGGGCTGCAATACCAGTCCAAACCTGCGAGGGGGGATGCAGTCAGTCAGTCACCAGCAAAGGCTATTTTAAAGCAAACCTGTCACAAATTAAGTGAGCACTAAGAGATTAACTTCAGTGAAAACAATGGAGTAGATTAATGATAGATATTGCTGCAATAATTTGCCTATTTTATTTACTTATTTAGCTTAAAGATGGCTTATTTCACTAAGATGGAATGTGTTACTATTAGAGACAAGAAATCTGTCTGTCTGCTCTGCAAGCAGCCAAAAATTCTACGACAGGGGGGCATGTATATACATGTGACTAAATGGCCAGGAAAGTATTGTCCACTTATGATCGGCTCAATACAGTGACAACTTCCTGGTAGGCTCACTCGGGTGGGTTCGGACTAGGATCCCAACTATAGATAAAGGCCACTTGTTTTTTATAAAGGTGGCACTTTTCCTAATTATATGCTCATTGACTTGCCCAAAATGTTGCCAAAAGTAGTTGGCTTCTCTTCAACTTTTTTGTAACTTCCACGCGGAAGACCCTCATAATAATACATAGCCATGGTAAATATGCGCTTGATATTGCCAGTATAAGGCTAACCTTCAGCTAATATGCCCCAGAACCTAAAAGAACTGTCTGAGATGTCCTAGACTCCAATCAGGTGTTGTGCTTCCTCCTCTAACCTATGAAAATGGCACAGATGTGTTTCTGTTCTTCCAGATGTTGTACATGAATACAATTGTGCTTATATGACAAAAAAGGTCACCGTCCCACCTGCAATAGTGTATAGTGCCGTCACCACCAGCATCAGGACTGTGGAGAGATAGAGGTTCCATCCCAAGCACACCTGGACGAAGAGCGCCCCAGAATACAGGTCTGTCTGTAAAGAAACACAAAAGGAACATGGATTGTAAAAGAACTTCTCAGCTTGGGGAGCCCATAGACATCTGCCTACTAAATCCATCCCATGATCCCAGGTGTCACTTATTTTCCTGTTTGTGAACATAAGACTAAAAACAGCTCCTGGTTATAAAGGTCCTTCTGAAATATACTCTTCAACCATCTGATCATGACATTTTTGTATAACAGAACCTTCAAATTGTGCATCACACTGATGAATTGGATGGTAAAAAGACACAGGTCCTCTTAAATACAGGGCCACAAAAGCTTATATCATAACATACATAAGAAGTGGTAAAACTAACATTATATAATGTATGTGCTGTTACATAAATGAAAGCCCAGGCCTAGCCTAGAGCCAATTATTGTTTTCTAGTTTGTATCGAGAGGGGAGAGTCTCAAAGGGTCACCTGTAAATAGAGCTCAGTAGCGTTGAGACTCCAGGACGGGGAGGCAAGTGCTAGAACTACAGAACACTGCCTCCTCTAGTCACCTCCATAACATAGGCAGAAGTGCTCTATAGTTCTAACTCAATTCCTGATATTATGGCTTGAGATAACACTGCAGAGTGCACATTGCATCAGTGGATTTTTGCTAGGATCAACAGGTATTTTTTGCACTTTATCAAACAAATGTAACATAACCCTTTCAGTGGTATATTTAACAGACTAAAAAAGGGGAGATAAAAGAAGGTATGGGACTACATAATAGTTAAAGGAGAAGTCCAGCCTGAGTTCATTTGGCTGGGCTTCTCCTGAGGGTCACAGGAGTGTGACCCGTTTTCAGCAGAAAGCAGTCTGAAGTCGGCTCTCTGCTGACGTCACCAAGTTCAGTCCAAGCACCGCATCATCCCAACTTCAGATGGGCCAGGTGCCTGGACTGATAGGCGTCTCAGCCTCTCAGCGAGTCACTGAGACAGCGGCCCCCACCCCTCCACAGCTCAGTGCTCCAATGAGCGTGGAGGAGCAAAGCAGGAGGGCTGCTGATTAAAAAGGCAGTAGCTCTCCACTTGGGGGGAACTGTGAGAACCGAGCCATCAGCGGTTTTTGGTGGCTCGGTTCTCAGTGAAGAGGCGGCGAAGGACATTCCGGTACTGCATCCACCTAAGTAAGTATGAATATGGGGTAAAAAAAAAAAAAAAAAATCAAAATCTGGTCACAGCTATCTAGCAGCCAGATAGTATTACATCTGCATTGTCAGCGTGAGTTCAGTGTTTATGTGTTTTCTGTGCAAATTCCATAGATTATTCTCAGGTATATAGAACTTTGCTAATCGGTTACCTAAACAGCTGTACTATGGAATGTCAACAATGGTTATATACATCATTAAGGCTCTTGACTTCTTATAGCGGGAAGGTTCATGACATCTGATGTAAGGGTAGATAGGGTGCTCTGGATATCCGCATATAATTATTACACTGGGTCCCACACCACTTGTATCAGAAAAAGTAGATGCAACTGGCCCTTTGAGTGCAACCATAATGCCGATGTGTTGTAAATAGCTATTTAGAGCTGTCTTCAGGCCGGTCCATGACCCTTGGCCGCTTTTCCCTCCGACGTCAGCCGGGTGAGATCACGTGGCCTCTCGGCTCCTCCAGCAGAAGTCCTGTCTGTAAAGCAGCTACAAGTCACGTGACCGGCCTGAAGACAGCTCTAAATAGCCATTTACAACGCTCATTTTTAGAAAGAATTTACATAGTGTAGTATGCCAGCCTCTAATAGAGCAGGTGGCAGTTTTTAATAAATAGGCTTAACAAACACTTTAGGGGCCGCATCAGCATTATGGTTGCACTGAAAGGGCCAGTTGTATCTACTTTTTCTGATACAAGTGGTGTGGGACCCAGTGTAATAATTTTTTTAATAATAGTGGCATGGGCAGAGCGGAGACAGAGAGGGAGCTGACAGGCAAGAAGGTGGGGGTGAGGGGGAGAGAAAAGAGCAGAGATCAGGGCAGTGTATGACGGAGGGACACACTCTGACCACGGTGGTCAGGGATCAGTAGCCCTGGTTATCGTGGTCAGTATATAGAGGGCATACAGGAAGTGGCAGGTTCAGGGAGTTTTTTTTTTTTTTTTTTACAGTTTGGAGGGGTGCCGTTTAATCTGCTGTAAGGGACCAAGACATGTATTTTTTTTTTGGGGGGGGGGGTTAACAAACACTTTAATAAAATTGAGTTTAACGCCCCAGGTTAAACCCCTGCAGTGCAGGGAGGCCCCACTGCAAAGATACCATAGTTGTTTTTGTAATTTATGGTGTTGGGCTGTAAAAGTATATAACATGCTGCATAGAGGGTTTTTTACGCATATATAAACTTTAAACCACTAAAATGCAAATCGCTTCTTTTTGTCAGACTTTATTCTGCCAGCATTGCACGTTTGTGCAGTTTCCTGCCTGCTCTAGTTCTGGTTTCCTAAATGGCGCAGTACTCTGGTATGAGACAGTGAACTCATGTAAAGTGTTTTGTGCTCCGCTTTGTATTTGTGCACTTCATCGGACAATGGCCACCGCCAGAGCTTTTGTTTACTGCCTCTGAATACTTCAATCAGCTCTCAGCTCTGCAGACACAACATGTGACAATATTATGTCCCGCATACGGATAGATGACAGGCGTGCCCTGGCCTCCAGCGGGCAATAAAAGGCGTCTGAATTCCCCAGCAGGGCGTGAGAGGACACCCCAAAATAACACGAAGAGGGAATAAAGAGATGATCACGGATGAGATGTAAACAGTGACAGGTCACACAGAGTCATAGTCAGGTCAGCAGATGTCTATACTCTGCAACCTAACCCAATATGGCTGACACCACACAGGCATTGTGCAATACAATATACAAGTAGAATGGCTCAGGTCTAATGGTTTACAACAGGAGATAAAAAAAAGCTTAAAGTGGAACTAAACCCAACTTTTAGAAAACTGTGACCAGGCAGCCCTTTATTGCATAAGAGACATGCAACAACACACACTTACCTGCCTGCTTACAGTCCTATATTGAATGTACAGTGGGCTGCATGCGCAGCTCAGCATGCATTCTTCACGCACTCCGACGGTGTCGGTATTTGAAGGGGGGGAGGGCAGAGGAATTAAGATTTCAACAAACAGAGCAGTCACCAACACAAGGGACATGTTTCATTTATTCTAAGTACCAGGACTGATTTACAACCTAAAAAATAAATCGGTAATCATCAGCTGTAAGGAATTATAAATATATGCAGTATGACAGGAATGCTAAAATAACCATCAGTGGCTTTTTTTGTGTGCTTTTATCACTGAAATGGGGTTGTGACCAGAACAGGATTAGAAGGGGAAATCTTCCAATGGGGACACAAGTTCTGTTGACTACCACTTTGAAGAGATTTCTTTGAAAATTAAAAAAAAAAAAAAAGTTTTGCCTTCAGTTCTACTTTACTATAGTATTAAATGAGGAAAAATAAATAAATATACACACACACACACACACACACACAAGATGATACAGCAGGCTAGTCCATATTGCTGAAATTTCATTGCAGCAACTCAAAATGGCACTAGTAGTTTATATGGTCGCCACATGCTTGTATGCATGCCTGACAACTTCGGGGCATTCACTTAAAGCGGTGGTTCACCCTGCAGAACAACATTTCAGCATAAAATTCGGCATAGTAGCGCGAGCTACAGTATGCCTGTCCTAATTTTTTTATCCCCGTACTCACAGTGTAATCATACATAGACGATTCCGTCTGCCGCGGGGAATGGGCGTTTCTAGCAAGAGGGAGGGTGATTGACGGCCGGCTCTGGCACGTCACGCTCCCCGAAGACAGCCGGAGTAGGTCTCGGCTCTTCACGGTGCCTGCGCACAGGCTATGCGCAGGCGCCGTGAAGAGCCAAGCCTATTTCGGCTATTTCCGGAGAAGCGTGACGTGCCAGGGCCGGCCGTCAATCACCTTCCCTCTCCATAGGAACGCCCATTCCCCGGAATCTTCAATATCCAATTGCACAGTGAGTACGGGGATAAAAAAATACAGACAGGCATACTGTAGCTCGCGCTACTATGCCGAATTTAATGCTAGAGGGAAATGTTTTATTTTTTTTTATATATAGGGTGAACCCCCGCTTTAATGAGATGACAGATGATGTCCTGGGGTATTGCCTACCAGATCTGGACCAGGGCATCACTGAGCCAATGAACAGACTGAGGTGCAACCTGGCAGCGTGGAATGGACCGACACATAATGTCCCAAAAGGTGTCCTACTGGATTTAGGTTGGACAAGCGTGGGGGCCATTCAATGGTATCAATTCCCTCATCCTCCAGGAACTGGCTGTATACTCTCATTACATGAGGCCGGGCATTGTCCTTCCATGTTTTTGTATGTATATGCGCCCTTTATTGTATAGACCAGTCATAGGTAGGGGCAGTGACTTTTGTTTGTTGTATTTATGTCATTGTGGTGTCACTGGCACCTTTGCTTCCATATGCTGAGTGTGCTCCTGCCCCTTTAATGAGGGCTGGGCTACCTCTAGTCACCTGCCCCTTACCTATCCATCAGCAGTCATGTGCTCCTACTGAGGAGACTTAAAACGCAATGTTATAGTTAGGACTGCAGTATACAGAGAGCCTTGACGGGACCTGCAGCTTACACATGCATTTGCAAATGCGTGCAACTAAATCTCTGTTTTTAACGCACACTGTTAGACAGGTGAATTTGGTTGGTTGCTGATTGGTCGGTAAGTTTGAGCCTTTATATTCCATGTTTTTGTATGTATATGCGCCCTTTCCAGCGCTCCTTATTGTATAGACCAGTCATAGGTAGGGGCAGTGACTTTTGTTTGTTGTATTATTGTCCTACCTGTGGCAGGGTAGAGGAACCCAGGACTCACTGCACCAACGTAGGGTCTGACAATGGGTCCAAGGATTTCATCCCACTACCTAATGGCAGTCAGGGTGCCATTGTGTAGCCTGTAGAGGTCTGTGCATCCCTCCATGGATATGCCTCCCCAGACCATCACTGACCCACCACCAAACCAGTCATGCTGGACAATGTTACAGGCAGCATAACTTTCTCCAAGACTTCTCCAGACATTTTCACATCTGTCACATATGCTCAGGGTTTTAGGTTAGCAGTTGGACTAGAGTTATCTTTAGGGTTAGTGCTAGGATTAGGGTTACCTTTAGAGATAGTGCACGGTTATCAGTAGGGTGTGTACTGGGGTTAGGGTTAACTTTAGAGTTAGTGAAGGGGGTTACCATTAGGGATAGCGTTACCTTTAGGATGAATGCAAAAATTAGGGTTACATCTAGGGCTACCTTTAGGATTAATTTTAGGATTAGTACTAGGATTGGGGGTTACCTTTAGAATTAGTACTAGGATTGGGGTTAGCTTTAGGTGCAAGCATTAGGGTTATTTTTTAGGGCTGGGGTTACCTTTAAACTTTGTTCAGGAGTTAGGGTTGATTTTAGGGTTAGTGCAAAAATTAGGGTTCGTGCAAAAATTAGGGTTCCATCTAAGGCTAGGGTTACCACTAAGGTTCGTGTAAATATTTGAGTTAATATTAAGGCTAGAGACAACTTTAGGGTTAGTGCTATGGTGAACTTTAGGAGTAGTGCTGGGATTATGATTAACTTTAGTGTTAGGCCTCGTACACACGACGGGACATGTCCGATAAATTCCGATAGATTTTGGTCTGATGGCTGTACACACCATCAGACCAAATTTCCCGCGGACAGCGAATGATGACGCGGCGACGTGCGCGACCCTGGAAGGTCAATGCTTCCACGCATGCGTCAAATCACTTTGACGCATGCAAGGACCGAACATGTCCAACGGACAGGCTTCCAGCGGACATGTTTCTTAGCATGCTAAGAAACATTTGTCCGCTGTAAACCTGTCCGATCCGCCGGAAAATTGTCCAGTCGGCCGTACAGACGACCGAACATGTCCGCGGAAACTGGTCTGCGGGCCAGTTTCAGCAGACATGTTCGGTCGTGTGTAGGCCCGAGCGTGCAGGATTCCAGCAAACATTTGCCCGCCGGGCCTTTTCCCTGCCCGCTCGGACATGTTTGGTCGTCTGTACAGACCTACCATACCGCGGACACGCCCCACGTATTGTTTACGCGCGGATTTCTGTACGATGGTTAGTACAGCCATCGTACAGAAATCCCCGGGCAGACATGTACGGTGAAAACAGTCCGGCGGACCGGTTTCATCGTACATGTTTGCCCGTGTGTACACGGGCCTTAGAGTTTACATTTTTTTGTGGCCCAATGATATGATACATGATAGCATAAAAGGGGATTCCATAATTCCCAGGAGTCATTTAAAGCCAGTTGTGCTGTAATGTAATGTAATGCATTTTTAATGCAGAAATGGAAGCACTTTGAAGAAATGTCCAGAATTTTACCAAAATTACAGGATGTAAAATCTCTTCATCTCGCTCATTTTTATCTCTTGCTCTCCAGCTACAAATGAAGGCTTTGAAAAAAAATGTGTAATTTATGACGTAACCATCCTTATCACTGTAGCCTTCACTACCACTACACAGTCCTTAATAAATGTGTACTGGCAAACAAGTATGAGCTTTCTCTGGATTTAGTGGCTATGAGACCAATGGCAATTGCCTTAGCTTTGCCTTGAAGCGTAGCACTGGAACCAAATATAAAATAAGAGCCTGCTGCAGAAACTTCTTCTACAATGGCTTTGATTAAGTAGAATGGAAATAAAAATATTTGATTAGACATAAGCCCATCAATAAATGAATACAGTGAGAGCGATAATGTAATGTTAGAGGTTAGGAAGGGCTACCCGTTTTTCTTACAATAAGAAATTGTTGCCAAAGAGATGTTAACTGCAATCCAATGAGTGTTTTGAAGAAACATCATTAACTTTTTATAAGTTTATCCTTGTGCAGCAGTTTCACTGATTGTCAGTCATTTTTATAGTTTGTCCTACAGCTCCATACAGTGGTCAGGTAAAGAACTGCATTTCTTATAACCATATGAAACCTACATTGCGATTTTCTTTTAGGAAAAAATTCAGCTTGACATTTCAACCATTGGAAAGCACTAAAAACGATTTGAATAACTGCCAGGGATCCTCAAACTGCGGCCCTCCAGCTGTTGTAGAACTACACATCCCATGAGGCATTGTAACACACTGACATTCACAGACATGACTGGGCATGATGGGAATTGTAGTTCCTGAATAACTGGAGGGCCGTAGTTTGAAGACCCATGAACTACACAATAGAGGAATGCATAACCATAGCTTCCCAGCTATCACATTTTAGCTCCTTTTTTTTTTTTTTAACCAAATCCTTCACAAATGTGCCGTTGGAATAATGCATAGACCTTTATAAATAAATGTGCTATTCAAAGTACCGTATATATACATACACACACACACACACACACACACACACACACACACACCTTTTACTGCAATACTTTACTTTCTTTTAAAATAGTTTTCACTTAGATACATTTCTACCACTAAATGTCCTCAGTCTTCCAGGTTGAATGATGGCCAGCATTATTCAATCCACATTGCTCTGAGTTCAGGCTGTCATGGGCCCACCTCCAACCTGTGCATTGACAGTGATCGGAGAAGCAGTCCAGGGATAAGCTCATTTCTCTGGCACTCTGTTTTCACCTCCTATCAGCATGCTTTTTGTCATAACATGAACTGATTGGCTCCTTGTGCTGTTTTTTTCCCTCTCTCAATATGCGCTCTGTACAGCAGGGGTGCCCAACCCCCAGGCCGCAAACCGTTACCGGTCTGTGGCCTGTAGATGGCCGGGCTGTGCAGCGAGAGGTGAGCAGTGACCGTGGACTGACTGCTGTGCAGATGGGTCACTGAGTCTGTGTGTATTCTCCTGGGTCTCCCCCACCCCCCACCCCACCCCTGGGAGAAGACTACGGTGACCACATTTCTAAACTACCATTCAGGGACACCCTCCCTTCCAAAAAATCAGCTTGTGCTGTAACGAATCACAGCACAGTGATTGGACACAAGAGGCAGGATTTATGATTTCTCCAATCACAAGCAGGGGGCGGGGATTGTGCTCCTCCAGGCTTTCCCGGCCAGGACAAGTACTGTCAGTGAGTAAAGCAGTTATGTGGCAGCCTCTTTTGGGGGCATCAGATTGGCCCGGGGGGTGGCTGTGTCAGTTTCATTCCAGGACACTGTATTGTCCTGGAATGATGGTGCCCGGGACAGACCTGCAAAATGCGGGACTGTTCCGGGCAATCCGGGACACGTGGTCACCCTAGAGAAGACACATGGCTGAATCTGCCTCTACTCTGCCACAGGTAGGACTGTACTGCCACAGGTAGGACCCTAGAGAAGACACATGGCTGAATCTGCCTCTACTCTGCCACAGGTAGGACTGTACAGGGGAGGCAGACGCTGGAATGAGAAAGCGAGAGAGGAAAGGGGGGGAGGCATGACTTAAAGAGGCACTTTGATGGAGGGACTGATTGCAAGGGGTACTGTGACGGGGGGCTGTGATATAAAGTGGACTGCAGTGTAAAGTGACACTGCAATAATTACAGTGTCCCTTTACAGTGCAGTCCCCCATTACATCACAGTACCCCCTTTATTGTGCAATCCCCGTTACATCACCGTGCCCCTTTACAGTGCAGCCCCTGTTACATCACAGTACCCCCTTTATTGTGCGGTCCCTGTTATATCACAGTGCCCCTTTACTATGCAGTCCCCATTACATCACAGTACCCCCTTTATTGCGCAATCCCCGTTACAGTGCAGCCCCTGTTACATCACAGTATCCCCTTTATTGTGCAGTCCCTGTTATATCACAGTGCCCCTTTACTATGCAGTCCCCATTACATTAGGGGACTGCACTGTAAAGGGGCACTCTGGAACTGCTTTAAAGGGGGAACTGGGATGTAAAAGGGGACTGTGGACACTGTAGAGGTGGGTTGTGGTGTGAGGGGTGGCTAAGGACAGACTCCATGAATGTCCAGTCGCCCGCCCAATCCGCCACTGGTCCCTGGAAATATTGTCTGGAATGAAAGTGGTCCCTGGTAACAAAAAGGTTGGGGACCGCTGCTGTACAAGGACAGAAAGTTGTGGTAACGCACGCAAAATCACAAACTTTTCCGCAATACACTAAAAAGCACAGCCCTTTTGCAGATGTGTGACCATGCCATTAATTCCTTATGGCACCTCCACACATCATTCTAACATATGTGCATTTGCGTGTACTTAAACACATAGGCCCGGATTCATGTAGAAGCGCGCATCTTTGTGCGGGCGTAACGTATCCTATTTACGTTACGCCTCCGCAACTTTGACAGGCAAGTGCCGTATTCTCAAACCAAAGTTGCGGCGGCGTAGCGTAAATAGGCCGGCGTAAGCCCGCCTAATTCAAGTGGAAGATGTGGGTGTGTGTTATGTAAATTTTAAATGTAAATGCTATGTCCCCATTAGAAAGATTTCCCTTCACTTCCTGTCCTTCAAAACCCTTGTCACAGAAGGCAACAGGAAATAGTGACAGAGGCGCCAACCGCCTGCAACAAAGTGTTGCCATTTTAAAAACCTTGCTCGTTTAATTCACTCAGCGCTACTCCAGATCTCTTCTGAGAGTGACATGATACATGATAAATGTTCTTTATACATGGACAACGTTTTACAGTTGGCGGGGGGAGTGGCACTTACTGAAATTTTGGTGAAGACAGACAGCAACAGAGACAGTGCGGACAGATACATCTGTATCCTCTCTCCACCAAACCTCCTTTGTAAATACTCCGGCATGGTAACAATCTACAGAAAGGAAAGGTTCATGTCATCAGCTGTTTATCACAACAAATTTATATATTATCATCATACTGGTAGTATTCCCTCACAATAAACGGGTCATTTCCACATACACAGAAAAAGACGAAAATTCGATCTATTCATAAAAACTGAATCAGATCCTTGGCACAAATCTCTGATAGTTTTCCTGTGTTTATAGTCGTGACTATACCAGCACATTTCTCCACTTACAACACGTCATGTACCACAAACTGCTTCAGTATTTACACTGGGCTATACATAACATTCCCCAGTCTACACTATAGTATACATTACATTGCCCAGTCTACAGTGCTATACATTACATTCCCCAGTCTACACTATGCATTACATTCCCTAGTTAACACTATGCTATACATTACATTTCCCAGTCTACTGCATAGTTTACACTATGCTATACATTAGGGGCCAGATTCACGTAGGAAGGCGCATCTTTGTGCGGGCGTAGCGTATCCTATTTACGCTACGCCGCCGCAACTTAGACAGGCAAGTACAGTATTCACAAAGAACTTGCGCCCTAAGTTACGGCGGCGTAGCGTAAATGGGCCGGCGTAAGCCCGCCTAATTCAAAGTAGGCTGGTAGGGGGCGTGTTGTATGGTAATGATTCATGACCCCACGTAAATGACGCACCTTACGAACGGCGCATGTTCAGTATCACGTCGAATTTTCACCCTAAATTACGCCGGCTCAATGCTTAGTCGACGTGAACGTAACCTACGCCCATCCCCATACGACTTACGCAGACGACATAAAAAAATACAACGCTGTTCCGACTTCCATACCTTAACATAACTTACCCCTTCTTTATGAGGGGTAAAGTTACGCCGGTCGTACGCCTTACGTAAACAGCGTATTTTAATACGCCGGGCGCAAGTACGTTCGTGAATCGGCGTATCTAGCTCATTTGAATATTCAACACGGAAATATACAGAAGCGCCCCTAGCGGCCAGCGGAAATATGCACCCCAAGATACGACGGCGTAGGAGACTTACGGCGCTCGTATCTTGGCAACCGTGAGGCGTATCTGATTCTATGAATCAGGCGCGAAGATACGACGGCGCACATTCGGACGGCTTACGTGGAGATACGCCGTCGTAAGTCCTTTGTGAATCTGGGCCTAGATTCACAAACTGCTGCACTGCATACCCTGTGCTATACATTATATAACCCAGACTGGCTGCTGCACTTTGTACCCTATGCTTTACAATGTAGTATAGTGCAGCAGTCTGAGTTACATAATGTTTAGCACATTGTACAAAGTGCAGCAGTCTGGGTTATAGCATGTCTAATATACACTTTATAACCCAGACTGCTGCACTGTGTACCCTGTGCTATACAATATATAACCCAGACTGCTGCACTGTGTACCCTGTGCTATACAATATATAACCCAGACTGCTCCATGTGTACCCTGTGCTATACAATATATAACCCAGACTGCTCCATGTGTACCCTGTGCTATACAATATATAACCCAGACTGTTGCACTGTGTACGCTGCAAAATAAATACCATCCCCAGAATTGCTGCACTAGATACGAATTGGCTACATACATTATATTTCTCACATGGCTGCTCTATGAACTATGTGCTATATATTACATTTTCCTTCTCTTCAAACTGCTGAACTCTATATTCTGTGCTATATATTATATAACCCGGACCCCTGCACTGTGCACACTATGCCATCTTTTACATTATTTAATCTGCTGCACTGTGCTATACACATATAAAACAGTGGTTGCCAGCCTTTTAGACCCGATGGACCACTAAACTCACAATATTGAATCCCGCAGACCACTACCATGCCTTATACAAACAATGCTCCAGCTTTCTGCCCCACTCCCCCTGGCAGGGCTGTCTTAATGAGAGGGCACACCTGGGCACTGCCCAGGGGCCCCAGCTGCATGGGGGGCCCCTGCACTTTCCCCAAAGCAGCTGGTCCTTGAGCCCACGCTGCCCCTAAATTGGGGACCCCATGATGGCACTGAGAGTGATAGATAAACAGGGGAGGCAGTCTGCCACTTGATGTCTGTTTACCTTCACTGTCATCAATGTAGGGGCCCCAGAGCATTACTTTGCCCAGGGGCCCACGATGCTATTAAGACGGCCCTGCCCACTGGATCACTTTGCTGCCTTATACACACACACAATGCTCCTGTTCTCTGCTCCCCCGCACTCTGTATTAGGGCTCGTACAGACAGACGGACTGTCTGCTCAAACGGTCCGCCGGACCGTTTCGAGCGGACATGTCCGCCCGGAGATTTCTGTACACACCATCAGACAGAAATCCCTGCGTACACGATACGCAGGGACGTGACCGCGCCGTGACCGCGATGATGACGCGGCGACGTGCGCGGCCCTGGAAGTTCAAAGCTTCCACGCATGCGTCGAATCACTTCGACGCATGCGAGGGATGGCGGCCGATCGGACATGTACGGTGAGTCTGTACAGACGACCGAACATGTTCGACGTACAGGCTTCCAGCGGACATGTTTCTTAGCATGCTAAGAAACATTTGTCCGCTGGAAAACAGTCGGCTGGACAAATGTCTGCTGGAAACCTGTCCGCTCGGCCGTACACACGACCGAACATGTCTGCTGAAACTAGTTCGCAGACCAGTTTTCAGCAGACATGTTCGGTCGTGTGTACAAGGCCTTACACTGCTGCCTTACTCATCATTGATCCCAACTCCATATCCAGCCATGTGCTCAAGCTCCGTGCTCCCTCCCCTCCCAGTCTATGTTCAGCATTGCCATTAGAAGTCCCCTCCTTCTCCTCCCGATCTCTGTACTACTCCTGGCGCCTCCCTCTGAGTTCACAGGAGCCGGAACTACAGAGTGGGCATCAGGCATCAATGCGCACCGAGAGTATTGATTGTCAGCACGCATTGAAAACAACACTGGGCCGTATACATTCACCACAATGTTAATTTGCGGCAGAACCCCTGGGGACCACCGACATTTTCTCGTGGACCATCAGTGGCTCCAGGGACCACTGGCTGGTGACCGCTGATATTAAATATATGGCATGTTAATATTTTGTATTCACATATAGCAAGTGTAGCTCTAGGCTAGGGACATTTTCAAAACAATTAACCTGTCTATTCTTAACTCTTCTGGTGGAAAAAATGTTTGATGTTTACAAAGCTCAGTAGCTCAAGCTATACACCAGGCTTCACCAAATGGCAGACCGCAGTCTTGCCATTTAGGAGCAGATTTTTCCTCCCTGCCTTCACTATCACAGCAGAATAGAGGGGAGATCCCTCCCCCACAATTGGTTCAGAGGGGCCGTACACAGGTTTAGTCGAAGTGAGAAAGCCTGATGGCAAAATGCATCTCCTGTACTCTCTCTTTAGAAAATAATAATGCTCTGTGAACCCTATAATAAATGTTTAATTTGTAAAAAAAAAAAACTTTCAAGTTAAATAGTTTCCTTGAATGGTGTAAAAATTTAAGTTCACTTATTAATGGTATTGGCTAATTTGATCTTTAAGGATAGAATTTATAAACAGGTAAAACCTATGAAATTTGGGGGAATAACAGATAACTAACCAATTTGAACCTTTATATACATACAGTATAGGCCGCATAAATTGCTTTTCAAAGTTGCTTTACCATAGATCTGCCACTAGGTGACAGTGTCCTACCACTAATTACCAACAATTAGTGGTTTAGTAGGTTTAAGAGGGAATTTTTGCCGGTGACTTGTCGTTTAGGTTCCCCTAACGAGAAAGTTCCTTTAAGGACTGCGCAGGCTCATTCTTTAACCACTTGACCACTAGGCACGTAAACCCCCTTAATAACCAGACCAATTTTCAGCTTTCGGTGCTCTCACAATTTGAATGACAATTACTCAGTCATACAACACTGTACCCAAATGAAATTTTCGTCCTTTTTTTCACACAAATAGAGCTTTCTTTTGGTGGTATTTAATCACCGTTGGGTTTTTAA
Source organism: Rana temporaria (assembly GCF_905171775.1). Taxonomy (NCBI): domain Eukaryota; kingdom Metazoa; phylum Chordata; class Amphibia; order Anura; family Ranidae; genus Rana; species Rana temporaria. The sequence goes on along the minus strand of NC_053494.1, from coordinate 20,434,564 downwards.
TTTTTTGCGCTATAAAAGAAAAAAGACTGAAAATTCTGTAAAAAAAAATAATTTTTCTTTGTTTCTGTTATAAAATTTGGCAAATTTAGTATTTTTTCTTCATTCTTTTGCATAAATGTGAAAGATGAAGTTACGCCGAGTAAATAGATACCCAACATGTCACCCTTCAAAATTGCACACGCTCATGGAATGGCGCCAAACTTCGCTACTTAAAAATCCCCATAGACGACGTTGCAGGGTATTGCGGAGTATTGTGGGGTATTGCGGAGTATTGTGGGGTATTGCGGAGTATTGTGGGGTATTGCAGGGTATTGCGGAGTATTGCGGAGTATTGCGGGGCATTGCGGAGTATTGCGGGGCATTGCGGAGTATTGCGGGGCATTGCGGAGTATTGCGGGGCATTGCGGAGTATTGCGGGGCATTGCGGAGTATTGCGGGGCATTGCGGAGTATTGCGGGGCATTGCGGAGTATTGCGGAGTATTGCGGGGCATTGCGGAGTATTGCGGGGCATTGCGGATTATTGCGGGGCATTGCGGAGTATTGCGGGGCATTGCGGAGTATTTTGGGGTATTGCAGAGTATTTTGGGGTATTGCACAGTGTGGGGGCATTGCAGAGTGTGGGGGCATTGCAGAGTATTTCGGGGCATTGCAGAGTGTGGGGGCATTGCAGAGTGTGGGGGCATTGCAGAGTGTGGGGGCATTGCAGAGTGTGGGGGCATTGCAGAGTGTGGGGGCATTGCAGAGTGTGGGGGCATTGCAGAGTGTGGGGGCATTGCAGAGTGTGGGGGCATTGCAGAGTGTGGGGGCATTGCAGAGTATTGCACAGGGAGGGATCGATGGCTGGATCTGTGACTGCATGTGTCACAGATCCAGCCCGCAGCAGCAGCAGCAGCTGCTGCTGCTTCCGCTCTCTCCCCTCTCCTCTCTCACACTGTACCGTTCGGTACAGAGAGGAGAGGGAGGAACCGGCGTCATCACTAGTGATCGCTCCGTCATTGGACGGAGCGATCACGTGGTAAACCGCCACTATCAGCGGCGATTTACCGTGATCCGTGAGGACCCGGCGGTCACGGAGACTCCAGTGTGCGCGCCCCACAGGGCGCGCGGGAGCGCGATTCTAGGAGGACGTACATTGACGCCCTCCTAGAGTTAAGCAACCGCCTTGTAGACGTATTTCGTCTATAGGGCAGTTGCTAACTGGTTAACATCCCCATGGATTGGAGGATGTTAAAAAAAAAAAGAGTCAGGAGGCCGAGCGAGCGGAGCGAGCCGTCCGAGCAAAGTGAGGCCGACTGGGCACTTTCCTCAAATTCCACGTCGCCCTGGATGCCGGCCGAGGTTCGGAGATTTCCGTCGGCAAGGATTGCGCAGTCCTTAAAGGAACTTTCTCGTTAGCCGGAACCATATCGGCAGATCACCGTGGCCATGAAGCAAATCATCCCAGGCATGGCATGCATACACACCCAGCTGGCTGCCTTGGGGGGTGGTAACAACATGGCTAATTTTACCCCCGCCACCGCAAGTCTAAGCAAATGCTAATAGAGAGATTTTCCTTAATTTCCTGTCAGAACAGACAGGAAGTGACACCAAGGTGCCCCCACATTTGTTGCCCTGGTGTCACAGGGACTGGAACTGAGGTAAAAGTCCCCAATAAGATCACAAACAGAAAAAGATACCACCTATGTATGAGTACTTACCCCCGAGGAGATATACACTGGCACAAAAATCCACGCCAACGCTAGTAAAATATATGTTGCCTGAAAAGACAGAATATTTCATCATTAGAGAAGATATACAAAGGAAACATCGGCCTGAAGGAGAAATTGTTCTGTCACCTAGATCAGCCAATCACATGCTTCCTTTCATTTGCCTTTTATGAGCATCCTTTTGGGGCCCATTCACACCTTGGAGTCCTGGTACATCGCATCAGCGCATGTACATTAACAGGTTTTGCGTTAAGACAGACCATTCAAATGAACACATCAAAACAATGGAAGAATTGGACATTCACCATTTTTTGCACCACAACACATCAGTGTGAATGGGACCTCGGACACCAGTAAATAAGGCCCATTCTTATTATAGTAACATAAGATGTATAGCCTATTGCCGATAGCAACCATTCATGTTTCTTTTTTCCCAAAAGCAGGAGCATGAAACCTCTTTGGTTGCTATGGGCAACAGTCCTGTTTCCTTGGTTTCAGTCAGTTAGGGCCCATTTATACACATGGCAGTGCTTGCCGCCCCTCTTAAAATGGAACCGTAGTGCAAGGTTGCAGAGTGGCCCCATTCACTTGAATAAGCCACGTTCAGCGGCGGTATCACCTGCCAAATGCAACATGGTGTTTAACTTTTGCTGACGCTGGCACGTGCGACGGGTCCGTCGTCGCGCGCGCCCCCTAGTGCTCTTAAAGCGGCCGACGTATAGCTACGGCGTTTAGCCCAGGGGAGCCAACCTGCCACAGTATAACTGTCCTGTGTAAGTTCACCTTACAGATTTTTCTGTAAAGGTGAATATACCCTTTAGACCCCTTTCACACAGGAGCGGTTTGCAGGTGCTATTGCGCTAAAAATAGTGCCTGCAAACCGACCCTAAACAGCTGCTGCTGTTTCTCCAGTGTGAGAGCCCTCGGGCTTTCACACTGGAGCGGTGTGCTAGCAGGACAGGAAAAAAAGTCCTGCTAGCTGCATCTTTGGAGCGGTGAAGGAGTGGTGTGTATACCGCTTCTTCACCGCTCCACCCATTGAAATCAATGGGACAGAGCGGCTATACCGCCGGCAATGCGCCTCTGCAGGCAGTTTTAACCCTTTCTTGGCCGCTAGCGGGGGGTAAATAGGTCCCTCTAGCGGGGGGTAAACAGGTCCCGCTAGCAGCCAAATAACGCCACAAAGTTAGCGTTAAAGCGCCGCTAAAAATAGTGGCGCTTTAATGCCACCGCACCTCCCGCCCCAGTTTGAAGGGGGCTTTAAAGGGGTAATTCACCTTTACCACAAAACTGCCTATGCAGATAATAGGCATCTGCAGATAAAAACGAACTGTGCAGCTCTGACTAAAGTGGAATAATGCCCTTGCTATAAGTGTAGGTCATTTACATACCGTATGAAGTCTGACTGGAATACTCCCAGGACATTGATAAGTATTCCCAGGACGTTGCTAATTGAGGCCTAGTCATTCCTGCTCACCTCCACCATCACAGGAGCGAGATCTCAAATGCTGCAGTGTGAACACTGGAGCGTTGCGCTACCAGGACGGTAAAAAAAGTCCTGCTAGCCACATCTTTGGAGCGGTGAAGGAGCGGTGTGTATACCGCTCCTTCACCACTTCTTCCCATTGAAATCAATGGGACAGCGCAGCTATACCGCCAGCAATGCAATGCGCCTCTGCAGAAGCACATTGTGGACAGTTTTAACAATTTCCCGGGCTGCTAGCGGGGGGTAAAACCACCCCACTAGTGGCTGAATAGCGCTGCAAAATTAGCGGTAAAGCTCCGCTAAAAATAGCAGTGATTTACCGCCACTGAACCTCCTGCCCCAGTGTGAAAGGGGCCTTAATGGGGTAGATCACCTCAGTCACCTCAGTTCACCTCAGTGACCTTTACCACAAAACTGCCTATGCAGATAATAGGCATCTGCAGATAAAAACTAACTGTGCAGCTCTGACTAAAGTGGAATAATGCCCTTGCTATAAGTGTAGGTCATTTACATACCTTATGAAGTCTGACTGGAATACTCCCAGGACATTGATAAGTATTCCCAGGACGTTGCAAATTGAGGCCTAGTCATTCCTGCTCACCTCCACCATCACAGGAGCGAGATCTCAAATGCTGCTGAGCTCAGAGCTACTCCATCAGGGGAGAGAGTATGTGAGGGGGTTTGAATCAGAGAAAGAGCTCACACCTGTGATGGTGGAGGTGAGCAGGAATGACTAGGCCTCATTTAGCAACGTCCTGGGAATACTTAGCAATGTCCTGGGCGTATTCCAGTCAGGCTTCATATTGTATGTACGTGGCCTACACCCATAACAAGAGCTTTATTCAACTCTTGTCAGAGCTGCACAGTTTGTTTTAATCTACAAACATTCCTTTCCTGCCATATGCATTTTTTTGTAAAGGTAAACTATCCTTTTAGGCTGCATTCACACCTGAGCGTTTTGTCGCCTGAAGCGCGACGCTCAAATACGCTAGAGGGGAAAAAATACATTATTCCCTATGGAGATGGTTCACATCTCCGCGCCAATACGCCTGACGCCGAGCGACTGAAGCTCAAACAAGTTCCGGACCCTTTTTTGTCGCGCGCATCGGGCGGTTTGGTCGTTTTTGAGCGTTTCCATTTCCCATAGAAAGTAATGGAAACACTCGATTTAAGCGACTAGAGCGACAACGAGCGTTTGCTACGGGCGTTTCGTCGCTTTAATCAATAGAACTTTTCACCCAGGCAGAAGATTAAAAAAATCTACCAACATAGCAACAAGTGATGAAAAGATGATAATTTTTCCTATTGGCTAAAATAAAAAATGTCAAAGTACAAAAACGTCGGACGACGCTGTATGCAAACGCGCAAATAAGCATGAATACGCGCGACAAAACGCCGGAACAAACGACCGAACGACTGACGCTCAGGTGCGAATGCAGCCTTAAAGTGATATTAAGAGCCGATTCACACATGGGCGACTCAGCCGCCTGACAAGTCGCGCTCCACTCTATTCAATGGAACCGTTCTAATAGGAGCGACTCAAAAAAGGTTCTTCAATACAGAAGTCATTTTGCAAGTCGCCTCTGAAGTCGTCTTGAGATCGCCTTGCCGAGTCACCCCCAAAGTCCTGCCGCCCCTGTGTGAACCGGCTTTAAAGGTTCAGTTTTTTTTTTTTTTCTTAAATAACAAACATGTTATACTAAGCTGCTCTGTGTAATGGTTTTGCACAGAGCAGCCCCGATCCTCCTCTTCTCAGGTCCCCCTCTGGTGCCTCTCGCCCCTCCCTCCTGCCCAGTGCCCCTACAGCAATCAGCTTGCTATGGGGGAAGCCGAGCAGGCTCGCTCCCGAGCCGCTGCTCCATGTGTCCATTTACACATGGAACACGGCTCAGCCCCACCCCCGGTCTCTCCTCATTGGCTCACTGGCTGTGATTGACAGCTACCGCTGCTGTCTCAGCCAATGAGGGAGCGATCTGTGACAGCTGAGGCTTTCGTGCAAATTGCTAGATCAGGATGGGGCTCAGATAAGTTTTAGGGGGGCCTTTACAACCACTTTAGGCTAATAACACACAAACAATGGACCAGGTTTTTATATTTTTATGGCATTGTTCACACGGGGTGGTCAGGTGGCAGTAAAAAGAGGTGGTTGATCTGTGTTTTTTTTAACCCACCGACCACCCACTTACAAACAGACGTGGTGCCGCTCTGGTGAATACACATTGCCGCTCTGTTATTCGACAACCTGATACGGGGCCTCATACAGAAAAACTGACACAGGGTCTCATACAGTAGGGCAGTGATGGGGAACCTTGGCAACCCGGATGTTTTGGAACTACATTTCCCATGATGCTCAACTACACTGCAGAGTGCATGAGCATCATGGGAAATGTAGTTCCAAAACATCTGAGGTGCCAAGGTTCCCCATCACTGCAGTAGGGTGACCAGACATCCCCGGTTTCAGGGAACAGTCCCTGGATTGAGGACACTGTCCCCGGACCAAGTCTGTCCCCAGTTTTGTCCCCGGATTGGATTTGAACAGGGTCTGGGGCAATTTCAAAGACAGTCAGTGCAGAATTCAAAAAATAATTCTAAATTACGCACCCCCGCTCCTACTAGCTTAGGGGGGTGAAAAATGGCCAAATTTAGAACATGCTCTAATTTTTCTCATTGTTTTTCATGTCGTGAAAAACGGTCGTGTGTAGGCTTTAACGAAGGGAAAAAAAGGCGCATTCTCAGAAGCAAGTTATGAGACGGGAGCGCTCGTTCTGGTAAAACTAGCATTTGTAATGGAGATGGCACATTCGTCACGCTGTAACAGACTGAAAAGCATGAAGACTGAAAAGCGCAAATCGTCTCTCACCAAACTTTTACTAACACGCAGTAAAATGAAATCAGCAAAAGCAGCCCCAAGGGTGGTGCCATGCGAATGGAACTTCCCATTTAAAGTGCCGTTGTTGCTCGAGCATTTTTTTTTCACGATCGTGTGTATGCAAGGCAGGCTTGACAAGTATCGCGTCGAGAAAAACGTCGTTTTTTTCCCATGACATGAAAAATGGTCGTGTGTACGCGGCTTTAGACCCGGTTCACACTGGGGCGACTCGTCAGGCGACACAGCCGCCTGACAAGTCGCGTCCCATTGTAGTGAATGGAACCGTTCTAATAGGAGCGACGCAAGTCGCTCCCACTTAGAAAAAGGTTCCTGTACTACTTTGGAGGCGATTCGGGGCGACCTGCATTGACTTCAATACTGAAGTCATTTTGCAAGTTGCCTCTCAAGACGCCTTGAGATCGCCTTGCCGAATCGCCTCCAAAGTCGGGTCGCCTGTGTGTGAACCGGCTCTTACTCTTCAGGCCCCCGGCTACTACTGTCGTCATTACTAGTAAAAAAATAAATAAATATGTCCCCGGATTTCATTTTAAAAATCTGGTCACCTTATCATACAGCCAATGCTTCAGTTATGAATGAACATGTGAGTGATTGGTACCGATCACCCGTGTTCATTCAGGAAATGAGGGGCTGGTAAATATGACATATTTACAGGACCCTTCCCCCACTCTCATACTTAAAGGATCGTCTTGTGTGCCTGCAGCTGCCAGACGGAAGGAGAGGATGGAAGCTGTCAGCACTGCGGGGGTAGGGGGGGCACACAGGAGGGCCTGGGCAGCAAGGGGAAACATATGGTGCACAGGGAGGGTGATCAGTGTGGCATTGGGGGGGGGGGATTACTGGAACCAATCTTTTGTATGGCGCTCTCTGCAGCAGCTGAAAGCCAATGGGAGGGAGAGGAGAAGAAGCCAGCTTTCAGCTGCTGCAGAGAGAGCCATACAGGGGATTGGTTCCAGTAATTTCCCCCCTGCCGCACCAATCACCCTCCCTGCCTAGATCCGATTCACCCTGCTGCCTGGGCCCCCCTGCTGGCCCGGGCCCCATACAGGAGGACTGGTGGAACCCCCTTTTCTATGGCCCTGAGTACCACCACCTGTCTAACTTTCTCATGTAAGTGAATGGGACTGTGCTGCAACCGTGGGGCAAACGCTTGTCTAACAGTTGTGGTGCGGCCTTGAAATGCAAAATTGCTGTTCAACAGTAGAACAAAAAGACATCACAGGGTGGCAGGATCTCCTCCTGAACACCTACAAACCTCCTTTTGGTGTCCTCTGAAAAGCTGCCGTGTTCTATAGCATCCTTCTATAGAGCTATATGTAGATACATTGGAAGGCCAGGAGCTCCTGGACTTAGTGCTGGAGTCATTGGCAGCCAGGGGTTGCAACACTAGTGCTGGGGGGGGGGGGCTAGGAGACAGTGAGACCAGGCACCATTTTTAAAACACCACCAAGGACTCAAGTTGTGAAAGGCATCTGCAGGAAACCGCACTCAACTACAAAGGTGTCTTGGCGCGTTTCGCACTTCAGTGGATGTGCAAAACTCAAAAAGCCATTCTATAGTTTACGGCTGTTTTCTTTAATTTGTTCTACAACAGGGCCAAGACTGAGATCCTCGGCTGCTACCAGGGAGGTAACGTTCCAGAATTGTTATTTCATTTTTTGATGCTCACTCATCCAACATTCACAGGCAGCTCAGTGCCATCTTGGCTTGCATGTTACCAGGCATTTTATCAGCTTGGCCAGTAAAAACAACATTGACTGCTATTGTTACGATTAGAACAGAGATAAGAAGACTGGCATATTTTCCAGGGTGAGCGCCATCCCATCATGGTACTTACATTCCATTCAAATCCAGCCACCGCGATGCCGCCTGCTGCTCCAGTACCCGCCAGTCCGATAAACAGCCCGGAGCCCTCGCTGCTGGCAAAGAGGGACGCGCCAATCTGACATGGTGTAAAAAAGACCGAAAGACAGGTATAAGCCTTCCTCATTCCAATAACAGATCATGATTTCTGTATAAACGGCTGTATTAGGATTTTTTCACTTTTGTCACTCATGAAATGACTGTTATTTACACCAGGGAACCTACAAATATATACATATATATAGTGCTAAAAGTGGTTATAAACCTCTGACATGAAATATGAACAAAACATATCCTTCTATAGTGTGTACTTGTCTTAATCCAGAGAACTAAGTGTCATTTCTGTCTGCTGCTTCGTTCCCCTGAAATCTGCATTAATCACTTCTGACATGTTTTCCTGACACCTAGAGAAAAAAGGTGACAGGGGAGGGATCCCCAGTAGTCTGTGGTTGACAGCCTCAGCTCTGTTCATATGTGCTGTGTGAAAGGGATGTGTCCCTTCCCTCTAGTCAGCTCTTAGCTCCCCTCTGTGAATGTAATTTCAGCTGTTTTCTGAAAGCTCAGACAAGCTTTATACATTCTGAACCTTTTGTAGAGAAGAGAAGACTGCAGATAAACAGGTACAACATATATAGGAGGATTTGTTTCATCTTTGTGTATCACCTGAGGCCAGTCACTTCACTGGGTATATGTATGAGTTTACAACCACTTTATAACATTTTGGAACTTAGTTTATGAATATTCTTTCAGATTTGCTTAAGAAAATATGCGCTTATTAAAGCCAAAAGTATTTTTCCTATATTTTGAATAAGTAAATAACCTATATCCAAAAGATTAATACTGGTCTATTTCACAGAATTTGGAATCCCTGGCTTGAACATAGTGAGCATTTGCAGGCTCATTTACATAGACTATTGAGTTCTACAACATAAGCAAAATATTGCTGGTAGCAAGATCCTGCGTTCACGTTTTTCAAGCGTTGTGCACACTTAACATTTGTTTTTTTTTTTAATCAAGAAAAATATTTTATTGAGACAAAATAAACATACAATTCCATAATAGTAGGATATTAATCAAAGATCAAGGATACAAGCAGAAATTACGCACTTTATCTAGGCAAACTTGGGTATGTTTACGTGACTTTAGAACATTATGACTAAGAAAAAGAGAACTCCCGCTTAACTTTAAACACACGGTCTAACCAAATATTACAGTTGTCTCTCTTATGCGCCCATACGCCTTTAGTGTAAATCCTGTCATACTGTTAACACAACGTACTATAAACCTGGACCCCCATCCATAGTACAACTTATTGTATACCTCTCAGTTGATTTTTGTCCTACCTCATTTCTCAGTACTACCTGTTAGCCCTGTAAAAGTCTATCCATAACCAACTCCGCCGGACCCAGCCCAGGGGTGTCTAGCCAAGGCTGCCATAAGGAATAGAACTTCTTTGATGCATTTCTATGCTGATATGTAATTTTCTCCCTTATCAACATGCTGTTTACCATCTTCACCCAAAGTCCTTCTGTAGGTACCCTGGGGGTGATCCAGAATCTAGCAATGGCCTTCCGGGCCACATAAAGCAGCCGAAGTACGGCCGTGTGACCATGTGGGGAGAGAGAGGGCACTTCCAGTGCTCCAAGGAGACATACCACTGGATCATGCGGTGCCGGAAAGCCATATGCCTGTGATATAGTGTTTGTGATGTATTGCCAATATCTAAAAAGTTTCGGACATTTCCACATCATGTGTAGCAAGTCCCCCTCCTGCGCGTTACATTTTGGGCATAGTGGAGAGTCTCTCAGACCCCACTTAAATAGACGAGTAGGTGTCCTATACACCCTATGGAGCAGAAATAAGTGTGACAGTCTGTGTTGTGCTGATACCGATACCAAAGGGGCGGAGGTCAAGCATATTTCCCATGTATCCCCGTCTATGGGTCCCAAATCTTTTTCCCACCCCTTTCTGCATGGCAATGTCGTAGCGTCATGGGTGATACCAATCAGTCTGGAGTAAACCTGTGAGATCATACCCTTCTTGTCTCTATTCGCTAGAACGTCAGTATGGAGGGGGTGTTTCACTAACAAGAGGGGGGAAAGCCTACTCTCACTCTGGATAGCGTGTCTTAGCTGTAGGTATTTGTAGAACTGTGTTCTAGCTAATGGGAACTCATCTCCCAGGTCCGTGAAGGACTTTAGAACTGATCCTGCGTACAGCTGGGCGATGTAGTGAATTCCCGCCTCGGTCCATTGCCTGAAACCCCCTAACTTAGAAAGTTCCCGAAAGTTGGAGTTCTTCCAAATGGGAGTAAAGGGGCACACTCCTTTAATATTGAATGCGGACCTTATATATTTCCATAGGGTATTCAGCAAGGTGACAGTGGGTAGCGATTGGTCCAAGTGCGATAGCCCTGCTTCTAGATGTGATACCGCCGGGAGAACAGATCCCTTGGGTATTAGTGGTGTCCGTACAGGGTCCCCCTCATCTATCTCTCCCCAATGTCCCAAATGTTGTATCTGTGATGCTACAAAGTAGTACCTAGCGTGCGGAACCGCCATGCCCCCTTGATCTTTAGCAAGCTGCAGTGTTTTGAGGCTAATTCTAGCAACCTTTCCGCCCCAGATCAGATCCCTGAACTGGGCATCAATCTGTGCGAACCATTTATGCGGGATCCAGACTGGAGAATTGTGGAAGACATACAGGAGCTGCGGGGCCCACACCATCTTAATAAGATTAGCTCTACCCGTAACCGACAGGGGGAGTTTTTTCCAAACCGCGCATTTCTGTCTAAACCGCGTCAATAGTGGGGTCAGATTCATTTGAAGGAACTGCGTGGGGTCGGGAGTGACCTGTATCCCCAGATACTTAAATTCTTTCACCACCAATACATCCTTAGCACATTCAGGGAGAGGGCTCACTATCGGGTCTAAAGGCATGAGAACTGATTTATTCCAATTGATGCTGAACCCGGACAGGCCCCCAAAGTCCGCGATTAACGACATCGCGTTCTTCAGTGACTCGCCCGTGTCTCCTAGATAAATCAAGGTGTCGTCCGCAAACAAGGATATGACGTCTCGCCCGGCACCCCTGGAAAAACCAGTTATGCCCGGCGAGGCACGCATATGAATCGCCAGAGGTTCCAGTGCCAAGGCGAACAGCAGGGGAGAGAGTGGGCACCCCTGCCGAGTCCCCCTGAACAACCGAAAAGATTCTGAAACTTCACCATTGATTCTCATTCTAGCCCTCGGGGAGCTATACAACAATTGAACCCACTTCAGGAAGGAAGGACCCACACCAAATCTATCTAGCACTTCCCATAAGTATGGCCACTCCACACTGTCAAATGCCTTGGCGGCGTCTAGGGAGAAGATGGCCCTATTACCCGGGTTATCCACTGGTATTTGTAAGTTAAGGAACAGCCTGCGTAAGTTCTGTGCGGTTGATCTAGTAGGGATGAATCCAGATTGATCCCTATGCACCACTAGGTGGATACACTTAGATAACCTAGTAGCTAACACCCTAGCCAATAGTTTCACGTCAAATGTCAATAGGGATATTGGCCTATATGAGTCCGGGGAAAGAGGGTCCTTCCCCGGCTTCAGCAGGACCACTATAAGAGCCTCATCCATGGAGGGTGGGAGCCGTCCAGTTTCAAGAGCAGTGTTGTAGACCTTCAGTAAAATTGGAATGAGTTGTTCCGAGTACTTACTGTAGATTTCAGACGGAAGCCCGTCAGCCCCAGGTGCCTTCCCTTTGTGTGCTAGTGCCAATGCTTCCAGCAGCTCCTCCCTGGTAAGAGGGGCGTTAAGCAAGGCCATCTCCGCAGTTGGGAGACACGGCATCTGGTATTTATCCAGAAATGCGTGTATCTGGGCTACAGTGGGGCTAACCTTCGATGTATAAACATCCTGAAAAAAGCTTTTAAAGCATTCAATGATGGATTGTGTGGAGTGGCACGCCTCCCCCCTAGTATTTCTAACCTCAATTATCTGTGAAGGCGGTTGCTGTGACTTAGCCAAAATCGCCAGCAAGTGGCCGGTGTTTTCCCCTTCCTCAAAATGTCTCTGCTGCAGAAAAAACCTTTTATTTTCGGCGAGCTGCAGTGAGAGGTTCTTGAGCATGGTCTGTGCTGCTAGCCAGCTCCTCCTGTTATTATCAGAGGGGTCCGCTATATAGTCTGCTTCCGAGCGTTGGGCATCTGCCAAGACTCGAGTCTCCCATTCCTTAGTATTAGACTTAATCTCATTAATGGCTCTGATAAGCTGGCCCCGCATATATGCCTTAGCAGAGTCCCACACAACTTGTAGAGTAGTGGAGCCTATGTTATCCTTAAAAAAGTTAGTTAGTAGTAATGGGAGTGGGTCAGATTCTGACATAAGAGACAGCCAGAACGGGTTGAGCTTCCATAGGCTATTCCCCCTTTCCAACCCCAGGTCTAAATCCACCGTGAACGGAGAGTGATCGGAAGTGTGTCTCGGGTGATAGTGGGATGACTTGACCATGGGCAACATCGGGCCATTCCCCAGGCCCAGGTCAATTCTGGATAGCCCCCCCACCGAGGCTGACTGGCAGGAGAATACCTTTGCATCAGGGTTGTGCATTCTCCATACATCTGTTAATCCCAGTTCAGTGACCAACCGAGCGAAAGGGGTAGGTCCCTTCCTCCCATGTACATCCCCCCCCCCTGTACACCCTCGCCTATCCTTCTCAAAATCTAGGAGATTATTAAAGTCCCCGAGGACCAGCACAGGAATACCAGGGAGACAGGATATAAATTCAACCAGCAGTTTTATAACGTAGGATGAGAACGGTGGCGGGATATACACCCCCGCCAACACGCACTTCATCCCATAAAGGGAGCAATATAGGAAGACGTATCTACCCTCGGGGTCAATCTTGGCATCAATATACGTGTATTGTGTGCCTTGCCTAATCATTATGCTCACTCCGCGTGAGTACACGGTATGGGTGGAGTGGTACTGATGGCAAAACTGCCTTGGTGCTAATTTTAGTGTGGACCCCGCTGGGAGATGAGTCTCCTGTAAACAGATCACTTCCGCGCCCAACCTCTTGATGGTACGCATCACCTCCAGGCGTTTAACCGGGGCACCTAGGCCACGAACATTCCATGATAAGCATCTCATTACCCTTGACATTGCATACCATACAACATATTAGCAGGATCATAACATAGTAACATGTATAAGCGACAATTATGGTACAAGCAAAGGCAATTGGCAAGCCAAAGGGCAAGAAGTATGTCCGGGGGGCTCAAGATATTGGGAGAACTAGGCAGGCACATATCACGGTTTGGGCATAGTAGAACAGTAGTCATATGGACCATGATCAGATAGCACAAAAAGTTAACTTGGATACATAAGGGGGCATCCATGGGGGCTGCCGTGGTAGAATCCACTTTCAATTGGGTCAAATGCATTTCGGCCAACAGGGCCCGGATGACTTCAGTCAACGGATCTAGGTAGGGCCTAACAAAGCCCTCCAGGGGGCAACAGTGGAAGTGCACTTTATAGCGTCTTAAAACTTCTCAACAGCCAACTTCTAGCCCACAGCAACCAAAGTGAACAGTAACCGCCTTGCGACGAGTAACGTGGAAAGTATAACCCGGGTTCGTCTTGTAAGAATAGTTCTCCTCTTCAGTCTGCGGGGCGTCTACCCCTAGCCTCCCTGATCGACTGTTCCTCTCGGTCTAGCCATTGTGCAGCAGCATTAGGGGACTCAAAAAATTGCACAGTGCCAAACACCTCCACTCGCAGTTTGGCCGGGTACAGCATAGCATATTTCAATTCAAGGCCTCTCAAACGACGTTTAACATCCATAAACTTGCCCCTCTTTTTCTGCAATTCAGCTGAGAAATCCGGGAACAAGGACACTTTGGTATTGTCCATTTTTAGGGCAGCCGGATTAATTCTAGCATTATATAAAATGGCATCTCTGTCCCGATAGTGCAGGAGCTTAAACAGAAAGGGTCTAGGTGGAGCACCGGGCTGCAATGGTCTGGACGGCACCCTGTGAGCCCGTTCAACAGAGAACATGGGGGAGAATGCTTCCCTCCCGAACGCAGCGATCAGCCATTTCTCAATGAATTCCACAGGGTTCTTCCCTTCCAGCTTTTCAGGGAGGCCTATAGCCCTCACATTATTTCTCCTCATCCTGTTCTCTAATTCTTCTAAACGAGAGGAATGCTGATCAATGATATGGTTGTTATAGGAGAGATCCCTCTGCATAGGCCCCAAGTCATCCTCAATGGTGCTCACCCTCTCCTCCAGAGCGGAGGCCCTCTCCCTCAGCTTCTGAGCGTCCTGTCTGAGAAAGGAGATCTCAGACTTCATCCCCTTGATTTCCGTGGTAAGGGCCGTGATAGACATATTGCAGGATGTTACAGCGGCAAATATGTCCCTCAGGGTGGGCTCTCCCTCTGTAGCAGGGCTCACTGGGGTTTGGGGCCTAGTGGGTTCCGGGTTAGGAGTACTCACTGCGTCCCATATCAAGCCGGCCTGTACCGAGTCCTCCAAGGGCACTGTGTCGTCCGCTTCGGATCCTCCACCCGGCGAGTCCTCTGGAGAGCTGGAGGAGGCCACCTGATCTTTCGGTGGTGGTTTGGAGAACAACTTCTCCGCCGCCTCGCGGTGCTTCTCCTTGGCCGTGCGGCCTGCGTACGCGCCATTTTGGGACATGTGCTCTGCGGATCTGTTCACCAGCTGCTTCTTGCTGGACGACATCGTGGGACCGGAGCGCCGGAAAAGGTATGGGTGTGATCCAGGTAACGTGAGGGGCACAACCGTGTGCCTTGGGTCAATGTGCGGTGACTTCCCCAGGAGTTTATCCAGGATTCTCGGCGGAGCTCACTTCAGCTGCGTCCGGCTACATACGCTGCCTGGCCACGCCCCCCTCTTAACATTTGTTTAATGTTTATGCACACAAGCATACAGTCTATTGGTTGCTAAGGCTCAGATGGCCATTGTCACCTATTGCCCTTCATTGCTAGAACACAAATGGCTTCTTCTGCCTAGCATCCTTGGTTGCTAGGATGCAGGTGACCTTTACTGCCTAGCATCCTTTGTTGTTAGGATGCAGACAGGTCTTGCCACCAAGCATCCTTTTTTTGCTAGGACACAGGCAGCTCCTACTGCCTAGCATTCTTGTTTCTAGGATACAGTCAGCCATTGCTTCCTGGTGTTCTTGGTTGCTTGGACACAGGAAACTACTGCTGTCTAGCATCCTTGGTTGCAAGAATGCAGGTGGCCATTACTGCCTAACATCCTTTGTTGCTAGGATTCAGGCAGGTCTTGCTACCTAGCATCCTTTTCTTGCTAGGGCTATTGGTTGCTAAGACTCAGGTGGTCATTGTCACCTATTGCCCTTCATTGCTAGAACACAAGTGGCTTCTGCTGCCTAGCATCCTTGGTTGCTAGGATGCAGGTGGCCTTTGTTGCTAGGATGCAGGCAGGTCTTGCCACCAAGCATCCTTTTTTGCTAGGACACAGGCAGCTCCTACTGCCAAACATTGTTGTTTGCTAGGATGCAGGCAGTCATTGCCGCCTGGCGTCCTTGGTTGCTTGAACACAGGAAGCTACTGCTGTCTATCTTCCTTGGTTGCTAGGATGCAGGCAGCCATTGCTGCCCAGCATCCTTTTGTTTCTAGGATGCAGTAGCAGATTTTTTGTTAGGACGCAGGCAGCCATTGCTGTCTAGCATCCTTTGTTGCTAGGACACAGGCAGCTTCTGCTGCTTAGCCCTCTTGGTTGCCAGGATGCAGACAGCCATTGTCGCCTAGCGTCCTTGGTTGCTAGGACGCAGGAGGATTTTTTTGGCTAGGGACTTTGGTTGCTAGGACACAAGCAACCATTTCTGCCTAACATCTTTTAGTGCCAGAATGCAGAAAGCTCTTGCCGCCTAGCATCCATTGTTGTTAGGACACAGGCCACCATTGCTGTCTAGTTTCCTTTATTGTTAGGATGCAGGCGGCTCTTGTACTCCAATAGAGCCCTGAATCATTCCTTCCCTAAAATATACTATTTTGCCCTATTACATTTGTTGTCTTTATGTTATATGTATTTATATTAACAAAACAATTGTGTTGTATGTTCCCTACGTTATTAATTTATATTCTTCTAAGATGAAAACCTCCTTACCGTCCTGACCCCTTTTCTGCAGCATTTTTTTTGAACGTTTATAACTTTATTGTTCATCATACTATAATAATTACTATACTATAATTGTTTGCATAGGTTATTGTAAAGTTTAGTAAAAAAAAAAAAATATACCAAAAAAATTATATGTAGAAAGGAGAGCAAGGGGTAGGTGGACACTTCTGCAACTGCCAGGACATGCTGAGACTTGTAGTCACTCTGTAGGTCACCTCAGGCAGCCGGGCAGTGAGAACCACTGAACTTTCCTAATTAGGAAATATTGATCTCTACGATTTGATTGGATAATCTATGACCTGTGAGCAGTAATGAGACTGGTGGGGTGGTTTTCGGAGGCCCACTTTCACGTCTGATTGCATCTCTCAGGAACAGAAGCTCGGGTATCTGTGCCAAAAAGCTGAATAAGTTCAAAAGCCAAAAAGCTCCGACTAATCCATCTTACAAATCCCAGTGAATCCTTACAGCTGTAATCCCCGGAGCTAGACGTTTAACCCTTTCCTCATGCGATTACTGCCGCGGTTTGTTACAGCTAGCTAACGTTTTCTGTGATCCACGTTCAGAGGCTCTGCAACACTGGACAAGATGGATTGAGTGAAGGTGCCCAGAGTGAAGGTGCCCAGAGAGGAGGTGCCCAGAGAGGAGGTGCCCAGAAGATCAGACCAAGGAACAATTATAGAAGATCTGGGCATAATCATGCATATTCATATCAGCCGAGGGATAAAGTTGGAGGGGTCCTTGTTTAAATCAGCATTTGGAGTGATCATACCCCAGGAGGATTCCTCAAATATTTCAGTCCAATAAATACTTTGTTCAGCAGTACCAAGACCTGATGAAGGTGGATCCTCTGAACCCCTGAAACGCGTTGGATTTTGGAATGAAATGAGAGTCTGAATAAAAATTAAACTCCATTACTTTCTGCTTTTAGCACTTGCACACCCCATCCCTACTCAACCACAGAGTTTACCATCATCCACCACTCCCTGGACGATTGCTTTAAGAAGAACCATTCCCTCCATGACCTGACATTTAGTGCTTTATAAGATCAAGCATCCGACTCCCTTCTTTTACTTCCTGAGTTTATTTATTGCTGTCCTCTGTTTTGTTGGGAAAATTTCCCTTCACTTACGTACATCGCTATATTTCAAGTTGATATACTGGGATGATGCCTGTAGCTCCAGGTATTATCCCTGTACCTTTTTTTTTAAAGCCGGCGGTCAGCTTTCTTGTAAAAGCAATCCTAATGGCTAACTAGCTGCAGGATTGCTTTTATGGACAGTGGGACACCCCAGCCACCCCCTCAAACCACCTTCTGCTTTATTGGGATCTCCCGTCTCACCATGACACCTGGTTCGACCAGCCGGCACTTCTGCTGGCTGATCAGAGAGCCAGACAAAGACCGGATCAGCTTTGTTCCGCTCTCCGCTGTAGTAACCTGCAAGCAATGATCGGACATCTCTTCCAGTTTGTCAGGATGTCAATAGCGCCGTTTTCAAAAATCAAAAGCATTCCAACACACCGATCTTGGTGTGATTGAATTCTTTTAAGGGGCAAAAGAGGGATCTGGGGTCTTACAGACCTCAGATCTCTCCATAAAGAGTACCTGTCACATGCCTATTTCTCTCACAAAGGGATGTTTACATTCCTTGTAACAGCAAAAAAAGTAAAAATAATTAAAGTGACAGTGTAAAAATAAAAATAAATACATAAATAATCTTTTTTTTAAAGTGCCCCCATCCCCCTGTGGTCCTACACGCATGCAAACAGCGATCGTCCTACAAATGTGAGGTATCACCGTACCTCAGATCACGGGAAGTAATTCTAGCACCAGACCTCCTGTGTAAATCTAAAGTGGTAAAGGCTTTTAAAGCGTCGCCTATGGACAGTAAAATTTACGTTGTTTGTCATGGGGAATTTTAAAGCGTGACATGTTTGGTATCTATTACTCGGCGTAACATCATCTTTTTTATTTTACCAACAATTGGGTTATGTATTGTGTTTTTTTTTTTGCATTAAAGATAGCAAAACCCACCATTTTATTCTCTAGCGCCTCTGCTTTAAAAAAAAATAATAATGTTTGGGGGTTCTAAGTATTTTTCTAACAAAAAAATACTGATATTTACATGTAAACAAAAGTGTCAGAAAAAGGTCAGGTCAAGTGGTTAAGAAGATGGTCAGTTTGCCCATCAAACCTAACTCCAGCAACCTAACTCCTAGTGTTGCTATGGTAACAGGACAGGGTTATGCTTACATATAGCCTTAAAAACATTTTGTAACATGGCAAGCCCTTGCAAGCCAAACCTATATACGATATACTTACAGGCCACCAAGCCATATTACGCCCTGCTAGGAAGTATCCATTCAGAGTGTTCCTGTTCACGCGACATGAAGACTGGAGAGGAAAAAGAAAGTGATTTAGAATATATAAAATTACAGTTGAACTCCAGCCTTCCCTTCAGTCTTGCACAGTTGTCACTGAAATGTGTCTATGGAGGAGCATTGTTGTCACCCTAGGACCTGACTATAGAACACCTCCCCCGCCCCCTCTCCTCTTCTCCATTACATTGTGTTTTATAGTCTACAGAGAAAACTGGGGTGGCATCGGTGCTGGACGGTATTGTATGTTGCACCTAGTGGTACAAACGTTTAGGGCAATATGCACCCAGGGACAATGTTTTCTGGGCATTCCTCCCTGGGCACATACTGCCCTAAACATTCATACTGCTAGGTGCCCTATTCAGCTACAGCAACTGCCAATCTCTCATATGTAGAGTTTTATAGGCTGCTGGCAGCAGAAGTGGATAGGGCACTTGTACCCTCCGCCCCAGCTAAATGCCAGTGCCCCATGCAACATGGCTAAATGCCCAATGTGCATGGGGCCTAACAATGCAACAGAGCAAAGTAAAACAATGTACAAGGCACAAGCTAACTGTATTTCTCGCAGGATCAACAATCAACAACAATCAATAATGATGAGCAAATAAGAGAAGTTGATAAAAGTAATAAAGTGAAACTAAATGAGAGAACAGCACATAAGAGGCTTTTCTTTCTGATAAAGGTAATTGCAGTCACTTTATGGTGTTCGATCTTGGGATCTTTAATGGAGCAAAGATCCACTTTATAGTCACACTGACTCTGTTATAGGCATTGGATGGAACAATATAATGCCACGTACACACGGTCGGTCCATCCAATGAGAACGGACCGATGGACCGGTTTCATCGGTTAACCGATGACGCTGACTGATGGTCCGTCGCGCCTACACACCATCGGTTAAAAAACGATCGTGTCAGAATGCGGTGACGTAAAACACGACGACGTGCTGGAAAAAAATTTCAATGCTTCCAAGCATGCGTCGACTTAATTCTGAGCATGCGTGGATTTTTAACCGATGGTTGTGCCTACTAACGATCGTTTTTTTCCCATCGGTTAGGTATCCATTGGTTAAATTTAAAACAAGATTGCTTTTTTTTAACCTATGGATAAATAACCGATGGGGCCCAAACACGATCGGTTTTGACCATCAGACCATTCTCATCGGTTTAACCGATCGTGTGTACGCGGCATTAGTCAGGAGTCTCAAACTGGTGGCACCCCCAGCTGTTGCAGAACTAAGTCCCATAAGGCATTGCAAAGCTAACAGTTACAAGCATGACTCCCACAGGCAGAGTCATGATGGGACTTGTAGTTCTGCAACAGCTGGAGGGCTGCCAGTTTGAGACCCCTGATCTAAGTCATGGGTGGACAAACTGTGGGCCTCCAGCTTTGGGAGTAACTGTCAGCTTTCCCATCATGCCTCTGGGAGTCGTGCTTGTAACTGTCAGTCATGCAATGCTTCATGGGACATGTAGTTCCACAACAGCTGGAGGGCCGCAGTTGCCCACCCCTGATAAGTTTTCTGTGGTTAACAGGGGACAAAACCAAAGATGACGGAGTACTAGGTACGTTATCAGGTACAGGAAAACCACTCTGTCACCATACTAATACCTGAGATTGTTGGCAAATGGTTAAACTTAAACAAAAAAAAATATTGGGCAGGTATACAGACTGAATATAAAAGTGCAAGCAACAACATAACAGGACCAATGTGGTAAACGTGAAACAATAACAAATTTTGCTGCGCTAAACATAGATATTGAATAAACAAGAGTCCATAAAGTGTGAACAACTGGTGCTGATCTAAATAGTGCAGGTGAATTCCTTGATGAACATCCAGTAATAATGAGTATAATTGATGGGTGATCAAAACGCACAAGTGCACCACCTCCAATATTGATATAAAATGCCTTCTTACCAGAGGTTTATAGCCAGATTCAGATAGACTGGCTTACTTTTGAGACGGCGTAGCGTATCGCATATACGCTATGCCTCCGTAAGTCAGAGAGGCAAGTGCTGTAATCACAAAGCACTTGCCTCCTAAGTTAAGGCGGCGTAGCGTGAATGGGTCGGCGTAAGCGCGCCTAATTCAAATGAGGATGAGGGGGGGCGGTTTTATGTAAATGACTCGTGACCCGACGTGATTGACGTTTTTTACGAACGGCGCATGCGCCGTCCGTGGACATATCCCAGTGTGCTTTGCTCCAAAGTACGCCGCAAGGACGTATTGGTTTCGACGTGAACGTAAATTACGTCCAGCCCCATTCACGGAAGACTTACGCAAACGACGTAAAATTTTCAAATTTCAACGCGGTAACGACGGCCATACTTAACATTGACTAGGCCAGCTATTTGTTCGACTAACTTTACGCCGGAAAACGCCTTACGTAAACGGCGTATCTTTACTGCGACGGGCAAGCGTACGTTCGTGAATCGGCGTATCTTGCTGATTTACGCATTCTAGGCGTAAATCAGCGTTCACGCCCCTAGCGGCCGGCGGAACTAGACAGCTAAGATACGACGTGGACATATCCCAGTGTGCATTGCTCCAAAGTACGCCGCAAGGACGTATTGGTTTCGACGTGAACGTAAATTACGTCCAGCCCCATTCACGGAAGACTTACGCAAACGACGTAAAATTTTCAAATTTCAACGCGGTAACGACGGCCATACTTAACATTGACTAGGCCAGCTATTTGTTCGACTAACTTTACGCCGGAAAACGCCTTACGTAAACGGCGTATCTTTACTGCGACGGGCAAGCGTACGTTCGTGAATCGGCGTATCTTGCTGATTTACGCATTCTAGGCGTAAATCAGCGTTCACGCCCCTAGCGGCCGGCGGAACTAGACAGCTAAGATACGACGGCCTGGTTTAAGTGTATCTCAGTTTGAGAATACACTTAAACATATGACGGCGCAGATTCCGAGTTACGACGGCGTATCTAGTGAGTGGTAATGATATGCTGATCTGCCACAGCAAACAGATTTTAAGTCTAGCTGCTATTTATTGTATGTCTCAAAGCAGGTGGAGAGTGAAATTGCCATTGGGGGGGGGGGGGGGGGATGTTTTCCCAGGGTCCAGTCAATATTAAATATTAAAGATGGCTCTTCTCTTGTTAAAAAAAAAAAAGATGGCTCTAAATGTGACAGAGAGCTCCAAAGGGTGAGAGCCACAATATAAAATATGTGATTATATCGCTCATGTCATGCCCCTGGCTCTCACCTGCGGGTCACTTGTCTGCCGCAAGCCATGTGGGCCTCTAGGGAGTGACACTGACCGAGCAGAACAAGTGACTGTGACAAAATATAACATTGGGAAACCGCTAGTTGTCATTATTTGTAATTTAGTTTAAAAAAAGTTTAAAAAAAGAATGTACTGCTCAGTCTAAAATGCCTGGGCCTATTTTTTGTCCCAGTCCGGGCTTGCCCACTACGTCCAAAAAGTTAGCCACCATTGCCGTTATGTGTACACATTGTAATGAAAACTGAAACTGATCATGGAAAAAAAACACAGAATTTAGTTGAGTAAAATGGAAAAAGTTTGGGTTTGTCTATTCTGCATTCATGAATAAAGTTTTCATGTTATGCACGTGGTGGTCAAAGACACCCCCACATTCTTTGCAATCACTGAACAATCAAATAAATGTAAGTAGAAAAAAATTACAATTGTAAAATGACGAAAATATTTAACTTTTCTGGGCAGCACAAATAGTGCCGATCGAGCTAGAATAGTTCTGGCAGGCATTGTGGATTGGCTAAAATCATTTTTTCTTACCCAAATCCCAACCGCCACGTTCAGCATGAAATAGGCCACGATGACGATGATGTCGGAGATGTTGAACTGCTGCGCAGGACTTTGGGTTATGGTGGTGTTTTGTTCCATGGTTCTGGATCTGTTTCTTCCCTGCACTGACGGCAGAAGCACCACGATGTGGAGGGTCAGCGGGAAGAAGTGCTGACTACAAGCAGCAGGTTGGGGTAATTGATCATTAATCTGGTTGTTGGTGTTGGAAGCATTCAGGCAGATATAAGTGACACAAAGTACAAACCTCCAAATTTATAGGCTGAGCCACAGCAGCATCTAAACAAACATGGTGTTATCTAGATCAGGTCCCACCTGTCAGGTCTCCTTCCCCCCATGCCCTTTCCTGTACATCGTCCTGCTCTTCCGCTGTGCCCAGTTTATGAAAACAAATCTCAGGAGTCTCCAATTTAAGCCACCATACCCCTTGGCACAAGCCACCATACCCCTTGGCACAAGCCAAGGGTGCTTTATTTGAACCTATTCAGCTTCAGCTATCGGGAAGCTGGTGGCTGCCTACATGCATATGTTCTGGTACATGGCCCTTCACATAGGGCTACTACTTGGCACCAGTGATGCCAACCGTCCGTATTTTTACCGACAGTTCGTAAAAACGGGCACTTTTTTCCCCCGTTCGTAGATGTCCGTGGTTGCGGGAATGTGCCAGTAAATATAGGCGAGATCGGTTTGGCTTGGAACTGCGCATGAAGATTGGAGGCAGGAGGTGATGGTGGCTGCAGTGGCACCGCAGAGGGGGATGGAGGCAGGGGGCAATGGAGGCAGGGGGAGATTGGAGGCAGGGGGTGTTAGTGGCAGGGGGTGATGGGAGGCAGGGGATGTTGGTGGCACCGCAGAGGGCGATGGTGGAACGGCAGAGGGTGGGGGATGGAGACAGGGGTTGTTGATGGCAGAGGGGGATGGAGGCAGGGGACGATAGAAGGCAGGGGGTGATTTGAGGCAGGGGTCCTGGGGGAGATTGGAGGCAGGGGGAGAGTGTGGCACCGCAGAGGGGGGTGAAGGCAGGGGGTGTTGGTGGCAGAGGGGGATGGAGGCAGGGGGTGATGTGACTAAATAATTTGCCCTTATTATATCGAAAATAACACAAAAAACAGCATATTACCGGTGAACCTCCGCTTTAATAAGCAAAGTATCCAAAACAGGTCATAGAAGAATTTGGGTACTGGGAGAAAACAGTAGACATGGAAACAGTCACAGATCACTGGTCATTGTCGCAGATTATTATTTCAAGATTGGGCACACATATGCCTGTGCCAAGCAGTGTTGCCAACCTACCAGATTGAAATTTACTGGTACGACACCCAAAATGTACTGGTACAGCCACGTTTTTACTGGCATTTAACAAAACTTACTAAATTAAAATTTTAGGTGCAAATTTCAGTATTTAGGCTACGCTAGGCAAATAGCAATATGATTTAAGGTAGATATTAAGGTAAAAAAACATTTTTTACCCTTAGATGGATGCTCATTTAGTCTAGGGGAATCGGCTAGTTGTTTTAAAATCCGAGCATTACTTACCGTTGTAGAGAGCGATCTTCTCCGGCACTTCCGGGTATGGGCTGCGGGACTGGGCGTTCCTTCTTGATTGACAGTCTTCCGACAGTCTTCCGAAAGGCTTCCGACGGTCGCATCCATCACGTCACGATTTTCCGAAAGTAGCCGAACGTCGGTGCGCAGGCGCAGTATAGAGCCGCACCGACGTTCGGCTTCTTTCGGCTACTCGTGACACAATGGATGCGACCGTCGGAAGCCTTTCGGAAGCCTGTCGGAAGACTGTCAATCAAGAAGGAACGCCCAGTCCCGAAGACCCATACCCGGAAGTGGCGGAGAAGATCGCTCTCTACAGCGGTAAGTAATGCTCGGATTTTAAAACAACTAGCCGATTCCCCTAGACTAAATGAGTATCTATCTAAGGGTAAAAACAGCATTAATGGGTGAACTCCCGCTTTAACCTCGGCCTGTTCTCCTGACCATAATCCTGTCTGATTTTCATGTCCTCCCTTGCCTGATCTTTGCCAATCCTATACCGCTTACACACGATCGGAAAATCCAACAAGAAAACCGTGGATTTTTTTTCCGTTGGAATGTTGGCTCAAACTTGTGCTGCATACACATGGTCACACAAAATTCCGACCGTCAAGAACGCAGTGACGTACAAGACATACGACGAGCCGAGATCAATGAAGTTCAATAGGCAGTTTGGCTCTTCTGCTTGATTCTGAGCATGCATGTTTTTTTTTTTGCGCGTTGGAATTGCATACAGACGATCGGAATTTCCGACAAGAACTATTGTGTGGAGAGACTGAGAAAATACCGTGTGCCTGGCTGCTGTGCACCTAAGAGGGAATAGAACCCGAGACAAACAGCGGGACCAGTGTGGTGTCTGTGCTACAGGTGATTCTTCCCACTGACCTTTACACTAAAGTACAGTAAACCGTAGATATAGTAATCATTAGCAGAGGTTCCCTGTGACAATGTGTAATGGTAAATGTTGAGGATAGATGGAAATCCCCATTGGAAGACGTCCCCTCGCTTACAGTTCCGGAGACACCTGTAAAATGTTGTATATCTGACCTTGTACATTAAACGAAGACAGCTCTAATTTTCTATAAAATAAGTAAATCAAGAGGTTTTTTAAAAGAGGAATGTGTCACAGCAAGGTGTGTGAAATTAAACAGTAACCAAAACAACTCCGACGACAGTTAACAGATCATCCATGCATGCTATTAGCAGACAAAACCCAGTGCAGGCCCGATTTCTCCAAATTATAGTTCAAATATCTATGGTATGTTGCTAAACCATTCAGCTTTGGACAGGTCTTCAATGTCAGTGTGCTAGAAATACAAGATGCCTCTAAGGCCTCGTACACACGACCGAACATGTCTGCTGAAACTGGTCCGCGGACCAGTTTCCGCGGACATGTTCGGTCGTCTGTACGGCCGACCGGACCGGATTCCCAGCCTAGCGGACAGGTTTCCAGCGGACAAATGTTTCTTAGCATGCTAAGAAACATGTCCGCTGGAAGCCTGTCCGTCGGACTTGTCCGATGGTCTGTACGACTCATCGGACATGTCTGCTGGGCCGAAATCCCCCGCATGCGTCGAAGTGATTGACGCATACGTGGAAGCATTGACCTTCCAGGGTCGCGCACGTCGCCGTGTCATCGCCGCGGCCACGTCACCGCGTTCGCTGTCCGCGGGGATTTTGGTCTGATGGTGTGTACAAACATCAGACCAAAATCCGGCAGCGGACATGTCCGATGAAAACGGTCCGGCGGACCGTTTTCATCGGACCGTTCGACCGTGTGTACAAGGCCTAATATCTCATGGTAAGGAAACCAGGATCTGTAGTGGTAAACGGTGATGTAGCCAAACATTTACTGAAGAGCTCTATTTCCAGTAGTGTTAATTGGAAATTGAGTAAAAAGAAGGACAAAGGTGTGCCAGACTAAGTGCAATATATAGAAAAAGATTTATTTTAAGAGGTTGTATACCCTTTTTTTTCACTTTTACCTACAGGTAAGCCTATAACAGTGATGGCGAACCTTGGCACCCCAGATGTTTTGGAACTACATTTCCCATGATGCTCATGCACTCTGCAGTGTAGTGGAGCATCATGGGAAATGGATTACCAAAACATCTGGGGTGCCAAGGTTCGCCATCACTGGCCTATAATAAGGCTTACCTGTAGGCAAAAATAATACCTCTTAAACCTGTACAGTTTGGGAGATATTCCCTTTTCATACAGCGGCGCATGCGCTCTGAGTGCCCGGCTGAAGGTCCGGTAGACGCTTTAAGAACAAAAGCCAAAAGGCTACTCACACAGTATAGGTGAGAATCAGGCATATGATAATAATGGTGATGTCCGTGGTCTGTAAGGTCACTGCAGGGTACAAGATTACATCGAGAGCGGCGTCACAGCAAGCTGCAGAGGATGGGTCGGCAGAGCGGCATGTAGGACCAGCCTAGTGTCTGCTAGAAGGTGTGTGTACCAGCATAGAACGCAAGCTCGGAGGAGTCCGTGAACTGGAAGTGACGTTCAGACGTGTCAGATGATGCGTTTTAAAGCTTTCGCTTTTTCCTCAGATCTAATTGGTGGTTTGAAATGATCTGAGTCAGCTGTGCTGTGATTATTAACAGCACAAGCCAATCAGCGGGTGACAGCCAATGGATGACAGCTGGCACTCGCTGATTGGCAAGGAGTTAGGCTGGGTTCACACTACTACACTACTTTCATCCTACTTTGCTCTGTGTTCAATGTTTCCCTATGAGAGCGTCTTGTAGCGTCCTACACAAGTCGGTCCGACTTTGAAAATGCTCCCTGTACTACTTTTGGTCCTACATTGATCCTACTTCAGGCCCATTGAATATCATTGAAGTCGGACCAAAGTAGTATCCTGTTCATGAAAGTAGGATGGATGTAGGATAAATGTAGGACCGATGTAGCAGAGCAAAGTAGGATGAAAGTAGTGTAGTAGTGTGAACCCAGCCAAAGACAGGATGAAGCCCTGTCCTGTCAGTGGGGGTGTGCCAGATTTTGTTTCTCTGCAAAGCAGGGAATAAAAACCAGCACATCCCTTAGTGAAAGCACAGTACACACAAAAACACTGGTTAAGAACACATTGGTTCCCACAAAGTGTCAAAAGTTTTAGAGTGCCAACCATACTTCTCCAACTATATGTCGCTGAGCGCCAGGGCCGCCATCAGGGGGGTACAGGCAGTACACCTGTAAGGGGCCCGGAGGTCCCCAAGGCCCCCGGATGGCAACCCCCCCTTTTTATTTATTTTTCTATATAAAAAAAAAATATATATTTTTTTATATATATATAATTTTATTATTATTAAAGGGCCCAGAGATCCCCATGGCCCCCGGATGGCAACCCCCTTTTTTTTATAAAAAAAATTATATATATATATATATATATATATATATATATTTTTTTTTTTTTTTATATATCGTTTTTTATTAAAGGGCTCAGAGGTCCCCAGGGCCCCATGTGGCAACCCCCCCTTTTTTTTATACATGTTTATTTTTGTTTATATTTTTTTATATTATTAAAAGGCCCAGAAGTCCCAAGAGCCCCGGATGGCAACCCCCCTTTTTTTTTCTGTATTTTTTATAAATGTTTATTTTTTTTACTTATTTGTTTATATATTTGTTATTAAATGGCCCAGAGGTTTATTTTTTCTTTTTATTAAAGGGCCCAGAGGTCCCCAGGGCCCTGGATGGCTACCCCCCTTTTTTTTTATAATTTTTGTTATATATATATATATATATATATATATATACTTTTCTATATTTCGTTTTTTTTGTAAGTCCCCCCCGCTTACCAATTTCAGGCGGCAGCCCCCCCCCCCCCCGGTTCTCTGCTCCAGGGGGCCCATGCCTGAAGCTGTGTAAGGGGCCCCAAAATTCCTGATAGAAATGACAGAATTTGCTGACAGAACCACAAACACACAAGAGATAAGCATGTCTTACGTTGCTGAGACAATGAGTCACCTCTAATGAGGCACGGTGACATTAGGGCCGCCGGAGAACATGCATCTGCTGAATGCTGCAAATTGGTGTAATGGAGCAGAGGTCAGGAAAACAGATGGAGCTGTGCACTCAGCACAAAGGGTGGACATCTGTGCACTGACCATTGCACGGCCATCACCTACAACCTGGGCACACACACCTGGCCTTCTGTCCAGCTGGATTTACTTTACTAACATGACTAAACGTGTGTGAACGCCCCCAAATGACTGCATTTCCAGTGAAGGGTAGCTTTAATGCTACAAGACACGAAGATATTTTACACAATTGTGCGCTGCCAACCACGTGGGAACAATTTAGGGAAGGTCCTCTTCACCCTCCAGCATGACTGTGCCCTGGGCACAAAGCCAGCTCCATAGACATGGATTAAGGAGTTTGGCGAGGAGGCCAGCACAGAGCCATGCCTTTAACCCTACTGAACACCTTTGGCATGGCTCTCAATCTACCTCATATGGTGGGGCTGACCCCAACCAAATCCGTCTGGCTCTCCTAGGTTTTGGTCTGATGTATGAACCTTTAAACATGTACTGTTTAAAACATCTTATACTGCACTAAACCTTTCCTCTAACCTATAAATTATTGCATTTGTTAATTTTAATAATCCATTATAAAAAAATAGCGTTTAAAAAAACCAAAAAAAACTATTTTGTTGTTTTGCCAATCATTTCTAGCATATTAGTTCTCCATGGTGTACCCTGGGGCATGACAGGGGTGTGTGATTTGTCTACATGCTACTTAACTACTTCAGCCCCCTTCCTGACCAGAGCATTTTTTTGCAATTCGGCACTGCAACGCTTTAGCTGACAATTGCGCGGCCGTTAGGGTGACCACATTTCCAAACTACCATTCTTGGGCCCCTTTCACAAGGTCAGTCCAACCCAATTGGACTCTCCATTCACCTCTACGGGGTGGCAGATGTAAACCGACTTGTGTCCTACCTCCTATCCGATCCAAAAAAACGAAATAAAAAAACAAAAAGAGTATAGTGGGCTGTGTCCGTATCCACTCAGCATATGCAGAGCAGACATGGACCCGCCATCCACCCGCTCTGTTTATTGTGGCCCTGCGACCAGTTACCAAGTCGATTAAAGCGGAGGTTCACCCAAAACAACAACACTATGTTATCCTGATCATCGCACCACATACATATACAAATACCTAAAGATTTTTTTATTTTGTTCATTTAAATACCTTGAAATAGCAGTGTAAAGTTGGACTTCCGTTTTTTTCCTCCCGCGAGAGTAGGTGTCTCCCCGGCGCCGCAGTGTTTACTGGGAGCTCGCCGCAATGTCTCCTGGTAGCACAGTGTCATGCTTCCCAGGAGACAACGCGGAACGCCGTCCTGCGAAATCTCTTGAGATCTCACTCGTCACGTGACGCGTCAAGCCGTTCTGAGCCATCACTATTGTTTCTAATGTTGTGAATGCCATTACAACGGGGCGTGACCTTTCAATGACGCCGCCCGTTGTGATGGCAACCAGGAAGTTTACGATGCAGGTCGCCGTAAACACTGCTTATGCGTGGGAAAGAGCAGTGAATGCTGGGAGACGAGCATTCACCGCTTCCAGGAAGTCAGTGCTTGGGGGCTTCACAATGCCCACAAGCAAAATGCCTATATCGTTTTTTATAAGTTTATCTTTTCAACAAAAACAGGCAGGGGATGTTTTTAGTCACCAAACAAGCGAGTACTACGTTGTTATGTAAAAACCCATTGAATGCACCAAAAAAAAAAAAAAAAAAAAGATTGGCTGCGGAACCTCCGCTTTAAGTGGCCCTTGTGCTTCAAAAGGTTGGGCACCCCTGATCTACACGATCGATCACCGCATAGGTGAGGTTTGAACAAGGCGATTTCAAGCTTCACTCCCACAGTGGATCACACCTGAGCAATGCATGCGACTCGTTTCTCCATAAAGGAGGCGTCTTGAAGCCGTCATTACCAACAAAGGAGTTTGTACCAAGTATTAAATAAATTTCAGTTAGCGTGTTACTTTTTCCCTGTGTCATTCCATTTTATTACACAGAACTTCATTTCTGAACTTATTTGTTTTTGTTTGTTTGTATGGATTGCTTGGGATGCCACTGCGGAGAAAAATTCATGTGAAAGACCCCTTTAGGGCTCATGCACACTGCAGCTAAAAAAAAGAATCAGTTTTTACAGGCATTTGAGCCTTTATCTCTCTGCCTAAAAGCTTGTTCTTTATTGCACGCTTTTATTGAGTTTATTTGAGAATTTTTTTTTTCACAAACCCTTCCCTAATTTTTGCTGTGTTCGAGCTTCTTCATGCTATGTTGATCATTTCTGCGAACTTATGCCGCGTACACACGATCATTTTTCGGCATGTAAAAAATGACGTTTAAAAAAAATTTAATTTAAAATGATGGTGTGTGGGCTTCACATAATTTTTTGGGTTCTGAAACACGACAAAAAATAAATCCGAAAATGCGGCAATTTTTAACAATGTTTTTCGGGTTGTAAAAAATGATCACGCGTGGGCTTAAACGACGTGAAAAACCCGCGCATGCTCAGAAGCAAGTTATGAGACGGGAGCGCTCATTCTGGTAAAACTACCGTTCGTAATGGAGTAAGCACATTCATCACGCTGTAACAGACAGAAAAGCGCAAATCATCTTTTACTAACACGAAATCAGCTAAAGGGTGACGTCATCCGAATGGAACTTCCCCTTTATAGTGCCGTCGTACGTGTTGTACGTCACCGTGCTTTGCTAGAGCATTTTTTTTTAAACGACAGTGTGTGGGCAACGTCGTTTTAAATGATGAAGTTGGAAAAAATTTTGTTTTTTCTACATGCCGAAAAATGATCGTGTGTACCTGGCATTAGGCATCTTTTCTGCTTGAAAGCTCCTCTCAAAAACGCAAGTTTGGTGAGGTTTCTTTTTCTGCCTGTAAACGCCTAAAAAAGCCATAGTATGCATGGACACATTGGGGTTTACTGTATTTATCTTCATATAACGCGCCCCGGCGTATAGCGCGCACCCCCAACCTGGAAGGAAAAATCCTAAAAAAAAAAAAAAAAAAAAAAATGCTTACAGTTTGGATGCCCCTCGTCGGTGTCTTGCCCGGCGTCCATCGGCGGCCTTGTCCGGTCCGGCGTCCTTCTGCGTCCATCGTGGTGTCCTCCCCGATGTGTTTTTCACTAGATCCCCACGCTGTGTTTGAACCACTCCACCGACATATACCGAGCGCAGTACACTTGGGTATACTTGGGGCAGGCTCGGCTCCTCTCGGATAAAGGACGCACAGGACATGACCGCTAGCGGAGCCGAGCCTGCCCGAGTGTACTGCGCTCGGTATATGTCGGCAGAGTGGTTCAAACACAGCGCGGGAAGCGAGTATCGGCGTATATCGCGCACCCACAATTTTGCCCTTTAAGGGCAAAAAAGTGCGCGGTATACACAGATAAATACGGTATTTACTAAAGGCAAATCCACTTGGAAGTGCAGTCGCTGTAGATCTAAGGGGAAGATCTGAAAACGAGGGGGGGGAAGATCTGAAAACGAGGGGGGGAAGATCTGAAAACGAGGGGGGAAGATCTGAAAACGAGGGGGGAAGATCTGAAAACGAGGGGGAAGATCTGAAAACGAGGGGGAAGATCTGAAGATTTTATCATCCAATCATGCACAAGCAAAAATGCTGTTTTTTTATTTTTCTTGCATGTCCTCCTCAGATCTACAGCAACTGCACTTCCAAGTGCGCTTGTAGAGCAAAGTGGATTTGCCTTTCGTAAATAAACCCCAAAGGCTAACATTGAGGGGAGTTTCCAGGCAGAGAAAATTAGAGCTCAAAAGCCCGTAAGAGCAGCTTCTTTGAGCTGCAGTGTGCATGAGCCCTTAGAAATAGATTTACCTAAAAAACTGGTGACATGTTCAATACTTGTTTTACCCGCTGTATAAACAGCGCCATACATAAAGAGACCAAATAAGGTATCGCCAGTAGATTTGCTGAAGTGTACATAATATAATAAAAGAAAACACAAGACAATAATGCGTGTCACACAAACAAATATTTTATTACATGTTCCCTCTTCATTTGCAGAAAATAAATACAAGTGCATATTTCTCAGTAGGCTTTCCTACAAAAAAAAAGCGTTACTATGTAGCCCCCGCCGTCCCCCCCCCCCCCCAGACATATTGCGCATTTAAACTACTGCAACTCTCCTGATCGACACAGGGGGGGCGGAGTCAACTTTGGGACAGGAGTAGAAAAAAAATAAAATAAAAATAAGACACAAAAACTGTTCAGAGTTTGACTTTTGTCCGATATCCTTGCGCTGACGAAGAAGCCTGCAATAAGTGGATCCACACTTACTACATCGCTCAGCAATGCTTCACAGGCCCCCCCCCCCAACAAAGCAATGAACCCCGTAGCTGCTGAAACGGCCTAGTAGCGGCCCAGATAGCCCTCCCTGGCGCCTGCAGCCATACAGGTAAGGATAAGAGCTGTATAACTAGATACACCCCAAGAGTAAAAAAGCACATTGTGACAGTAAATAAGCAAAGCCTGACATCTGTCAAGGTGCAGTAATCATGGCGTGACTTCAAAAGTAAAACCTCCGTACTTCCAGTGGAGGGAGCTATTTGTGAGGGAGACAGAACTATAACAAAAAAACGCAGCTCAAGATTGGCTTAGCGTACAAAAAAAAAAAAAAAAAAAAAAAATTTCCTTGACCACATAGCTGAATTCTCAACGCTGAGCAACTGCTGCTTTGTTTTTTTTATAATAATCAATCGACGTTCAAATGTAAGCTGACATCGGCAAGGAGATAGGAGCCCCCTCGGCACAACAAAACTAAGTGCAGCAGCCACTTTTGGATTACTGAAACAAGGACACTAAGGGGGTTATTTACGAAAGGCAAATCCACTTTGCACTACAAGTGCAAAGTGCACTTGAAATTGCACTGAAAATGCACTTGGAAGTGCAGTCGCTGTAGATCCAGAGCTTCCCCTCATTTCAGATCTAGTCCTCAGATTTACAGCGACTGCACTTCCAAGTGCACTTTCAGTGCAATTTCAAGTGCACTTGAAATTGCACTGAAAGTGCACTTGGAAGTGCAGTCGCTGTAAATCTGAGGGCTAGATCTGAAATGAGGGGAGGCTCACGAAAGGCAAAGCCACTTTGCACTTGTAGTGCAAAGTGGTTTTGCCTTTCGTAAATAACCCCCTAAGGCTGGGTTCACACCACTGCGAATTGGATGCGGGCTCTCGGCGTTCAATTCGCAATAGCAGGAGATTGTGACCGGCTCTCTATGAAGCCAGTTCACATATCTCTGCTGCGCCTCCGATGCAAATTTGCACAGGAGCCCCGTGCGTCTTTTGGTCCATTTCAAATCCAAATTAAGCCCCAAATTTTTGGAAGAAATCAGACCTGAAAGCGGTGAACAAGGACGCACCGGACCCCTGCTGCGGCGATCGCGTGAACCCAGCCTGAAGGATGAACTGCGATTGATTACCATAGATTGCAGCAAGTTGCCTCTGTAAATAAACCTACTAGCTCTTATTTATAAAAGCGCCTAGAAGAAGAGTTGTCGGCCGCAATGGGCAACAAAGTGCAGTTCTTCCTTCCAGGCGCTTTAATAAATAAAGGCCGCTGAAACTTGCACCGATTGCTACAAATGTGCCAATCCATTTAGCGAAGTCACTGAGCGCTCAAAAAGAGCAACAATTAAAAAAAACACGATTACAAAAAAAGAACAACAAAAAAAAAAAAGTCACTTTGGTTGCTCCATTGATTAAACAAAAATATTCTTTAGACAATTAAGCGCAATCATATCTGTTACAAAACAAAGAAAAAAAAAAAAAGATTCACGGGAACGAGATAAATTAGGGCCGAGGCACATGGACGTCTCTTGACCTGCCTCTCCTGAGGCTTTGCTGGCCAAATAAAATAAAAAAAGGGGGGGAGATACAAGTCAGAGATGAAGCACAGAGCAGAACCAGAGACAGCCGATCGTTTTCAGGAACGATGGATCCGCCGCCAGCCATTGTGACTGGTCTGAGCAATGAGCAGCAGAGAAAAGGGCCCCCAGTCGTGTACAACGTTTCACTTCATTACAATCCTTCCTACAATAACACTACCCAACCCAATGAAGAAGGAGAAAAAACAAGACGTGTTACTTCATCTCAGAAAAAAGTATAATAAACATATAATACCCCCCCCAAAACTTCATTCTACCCCCCTTTTACCCTGATTTTTGTATTTTGCACTTTACCAAACATAAAGAACCGTGATGTCTTTAAGAAACAATATTTTATTCATTTCCTTCATATAAAATGGATTCTCAGTTGCTGTTATAAAAAGAGGACCTTTCCTGATGTCCATTCAGGGCAAAGCGACAGTCTATATCAGTGATGGTGAACCTTGGCATCTCAGATGTTTTGGAACTACATTTCCCATGATGCCCCACTACACTGCAGAGTGCATGAGCATCATGGGAAATACAGTTCCAAAACATCTGGGGTGCCAAGGTTCGCCATCACTGGTCTATATAAACCCCACCACTTAGCCCAGGACAGTGATGGAGAACCTTGGCACCCCAGATGTTTTAGAACTACATTTCCCATGATGCCCCGCTACACTGCAGAGTGCATGAGCATCATGGGAAATACAGTTCCAAAACATCTGGGGTGCCAAGGTTCGCCATCACTGGTCTATATAAACCCCACCACTTAGCCCAGGGCCAGTGATGGAGAACCTTGGCACCCCCAGATGTTTTAGAACTACATTTCCCATGATGCCCCACTACACTGCAGAGTACATGAGCATCATGGGAAATGTAGTTCTAAAACATCGGGGGTGCCAAGGTTCACCATCACCGGCCTAGGTTCAACCATATGCGGCGCAGGAAACAGTGATCCCTGTGCGTTTCCCACACCGCACGGTGTTCGTGATCCGCTGCAGGTGTCAATACAAAGTGAACGACATCACAAATGCAGTGCGGTTCGCCCGCACCGGATCCCAGAATACAAAACCTCTATGCGATGCAGTGGCGGTGCGGCTCCAAATAAAAAAGTGCCTCTACCTGAATGGACTCAAATCGCACCGCACTGAATCGCATTTGAATTGCACAAGCCTGCGGTGCGGTCCACATGCAGGTTATAGTCTGAACTGGGGCTGCGGGGGTGACCTGGGATAAGAGGTGAGGGTTAAAATAAAAACATATCAAAGTCTCGCAGGAAGGCTTCTTATCTAATGCCGATACGACTTATGTGAGTAAAGTTGCACTGAAGTCAAGCAAGTGGCACTGGAAATCGCATTGCAAAACAAAATTGGGGGAAAAGAAGCAATGCAACATGTCAAAAATGCATAGGAGATTATTTACTAAAACCGGCGAGTGCAAAATCTGGTGCAGCTCTGCATAGCAACCAATCAGCTTCCAGGTTTTAGCCCACGTGAGGGCGGGTTTGAAATCGGGTATTTCAGTCCAACGAAGGGGGAAATCTTTGAGCTCCTGAAATTCATTGGCTGTTTGCTTTCATTTGTATGAACCAATAATAAAATGATTCGGACTCGTAGAGCTTTGG
Source organism: Rana temporaria (assembly GCF_905171775.1). Taxonomy (NCBI): domain Eukaryota; kingdom Metazoa; phylum Chordata; class Amphibia; order Anura; family Ranidae; genus Rana; species Rana temporaria. The sequence continues at coordinate 20,399,181 of NC_053494.1, read as the reverse complement.
TTTGGTTCTCTCATAGATGGATGTTCAAACTTTGGGTCCCCCTCCTTAAGTGGCACCCCTCCTTAAGTGGCACTGTGCCCTGTCTGAATCCAAATGACCAACTGAGAAGCTGAAAATCCAGCATCTCATTTACACTTGTTGCCCTTTTCAGAGAATACTTTGCATTTTCAGAATAAATGCAAAGCATGCTGTGAAGGGAAGAGGTGGAGAGGCAAGCTGGTGGCATCCTGCTCTCCACCCTGTCCAATCATAGAACGCTTTGCATTCATTCAGAAAACTGAATGGTGCTCATGCCAAGTGGCTGACCTCCTGTGTTCAGTGGGCAGAATGTAGCTGCTCAGCATGGGATCTGGAAGTAAGTGGAGATCACTAAAGCAGCAGCGTCTACTATAGTGGTTTCCAGCTTCCAGGAGCATCGGCCAGGTTTGGTATATATATAGTTACGGGACTCCAAGCTGGATCAATGTATAAAATACCAATGCCTGGAATTATTCTTTACCTCCCACCCTGTCTGCGTTCATTTCACTTCCTTTCCCAGGTGACACCAGAATAGGATGTTATGATATCTCCCAACATGGACACAGAAGCAATAAAGCCTACAGAGGTGCTAACCCCTGACCCCTCCATCTAGTGATTATAAAGGCTTTGGTAGGCTTTTACTTTAATCATGGATGCTCGACCAGTGGCCCTCCAGCAGTTGCAGAACTACAAGTCCCATCATGCCTCTGCCTTTTGGAGTCATGCTTGTACCCGTCAGACTTGCAATGCCTCATGGGACTTGTAGTTCTGCAACAGCTGCAGAGCCACAGGTTGAGCATTTATGATTTGCAGCTGCTTTTTCTTGGTTATCCAGGAGATACTGACAGCTACACAGAGAAGGAAATCTGCACCGAGATGGCTTCTACTGTGCAATGGCCCAGCTTTACCCATCCATCAGTGCTTAGGTCTCTGGTCCTCCACCGCGACCGGAGTCACTCTGATGCCCCCTACAATTCAAGCAGAGAACTGAATGGACATAGGCGGGCTGTACAAGGTATTATCACAAATCCACCCTAGCACAGGTCTACTCTGTGCTACAAATCTGAACCAGCTCTCCCAACTAGAAACGCTGCTGACGACACATCTGGTGCTTGGAACAAATGTAATTTTGAGTGACATTGTGTTCACAAAAAAGGGAGTAGCAAAAAATAAGACAAGCCAAAAAAAAACAAAAACAAAAATAAAAATAAATCTCGATTGACTGGTGAATCTACAGGTAGACAGGTCAGCCTGAAAAACACGGCTTGGTTGAAATATTAAAGGTAAGCTCTTGTAACGGCACAGGTAACACTGTACACTTCCAGTTTTGGCCCTTGGTATATTCCTAAAAAATAGATCTATATTTATATAGACAAAGAGGAGGGGTTAATCATCCACTCCTATATTTCTGAAAAGGTACGACATGGATTCTCCGTTGTGGATCCGCCGGATGGCCTCGGCCAGGATCATGCTGATGTCCACCGTCTTGATCTTGGGGCACTGCAGTTTCTGGACCTCGTGGGGGATGGTGTTGCTGACGATGACCTGGAAGAAGAGAAGAGAAGAAGCGACACGTGATGAAGAGAATGGCTAAAGAGCCGCCAAACCCTAGGAACCAATAGATCTTACCAATGGCTAAACCATGAATTCCTATTGGTTGCCTTGAGTTAGAAAAATGTAACATTGACTTTTTATAGAGTACTGACTTTGTATTATTGTTTCAGTGTACCTAGAAGTCCTATCTGAAGTGGTTTTTATTATTTTAACCACTTGCTGTCCTTCTCACGCACATATACTGCAGCAGGGTGGCTCTCTGGCGCAAACTGACTTAGGCCCCTTTCACACTGGGGCGGGAGGTGCGGTGGCGGTAAAGCTTTACCGTCGGAATTGCGGCAGTATTCGAGCACTAGCGGTGTGGTTTTTTCCCCCCCGCTAGCGGACGAAAAAGGGTCAATACCGCTCACAGCGCCCCTCTGCAGAGGCGCATTGCCTGCGGTAGAGCCGTAGTTTCCCATTGGTTTCAATAGGAAGGAGCAGTAAACACATCGCTCCTTCACTGCTCCAAAGATGTGGCTAGCAGGACTTTTGGAGCAGTCCTGCTAGCGCACTGCTCCAGTGTGAAAGCCCTCGGGCTCTGCTCGGCACCCCCCCCCACCTCAGGCCAAATGCGGTACTGCAGCCCCATTAGCTTGAATTTTGCTAGTTTTGTGAGACAACACTCGCAAACCAAGTCAGAATTTTTTTTAAAAAGCTGCTCGTCTTTCAAAAAGCTTGTTAAAGGGGTGTTCCAGTCTTTTTTTAAGTTTATTCAAATTCAGCAGCTACAAAAAGTGTAGCTGCTGGCTTTTAATAAACAGACACTTACCTGCTCCACGGTTCCAGTGACGCGCCGGCCGGGGCTCCGCTACTCGCCCCACCTCGCCGGCCGGTGTCTTCATTCCTAGTGTGGGCACCCGGCAGTGACAGCTTTCGGCTTCACGGCCGGGCACCCACTGCGCATGCGCGAGCGGCACTGCGCATGCGCGAGCGGCGCCGTCCGATTGGACAGGCGCTCGCCTACAGGGAGGGTCTGCAATAAGGCGATTAAGCTATTCGCCTTACCAGCCCCTCGGCGGAAGTGGGACAGGAAGTGACCCCCTGACCCCCCCAGTCCCCCCCAAAATAAATTACATGCCAAATGTGGCATGTAAGGGGGGTAGGAGTGGATTAAGCGGAAGTTCCATTTTTAGGTGGAACTCCGCTTTACCGAGTTAGGGGTCTTTCACACGGGTGGACCGTTCAGATCCACCTGCCAGTTTTTTAGGCGGACCTGAACAGGCGCTCTGTGCTCCTCTATGGAGCCACGGATGTCAGCGGTGACATGCCCACTGACATCTGACCCGCTAAAGTGTAAAAACATACTTTTCCATCCGTCTGGCGGATCGGATCAGGTGAACACGGACAGACGGTCCGTGTTCATCCGATCCCCCCATACATAGGGGAGAGCGAAGAAAAGACAGGGCGGTTCCTGCACAGTGTGCGGGGACCGCCCTGTCATCCACCGGCTCAGCGGGGGATCAACGGAGCGATCCCTGCTGAGCAAGCGGTGGTTCAAGGGGCGGATCATTACTGATCCGCCCTGTGTGAAAGGGGCCTTACTCGTAAACCGAGGTTCCACTGTATATCTATAGAATATATCTATATATAGTTATAGTATTTTTTTAGTATATGGCCTTATATCTGTAGTAATAATATACGTTTAATCCATTTTTTAAGATGTGATGTTGGAAAACTGTAGAAATATATTGAAAAAAAAACAAAACAGTGAGAGTAAAACAGACAAAGGTCAGAGGTCCTCACCTCGTCTATAGCAGATTCTTCTATTAACCGCGGAGCATCAGAGGACAGGAGACCATGTGTGGCCATCACAAAGATTTTGTAGGCCCCTCGCTCTTTAAGTGTTTCGGCAGCAGCGACAAAACTGTCTACATCATCTATGATGTCATCCTGCGGGAACAACAAGAAACAAGCGTCACAAAGAAAAACACAGCCAAGAGATGGGACATTTTGTTGTGAAGTAGATCATAGTTGGAGGAGCCAGCAGAGTGCTGTACATGGCAGGACCTACCCTAGGTAACATCCTCCGGCAATTCTAACACCCCATGATTGAAATGAGGTCGGCTCTGACTTGCAGTGCAGCATCTAATGCATACAGTGTGAAGCTCACAGTGTGCAGTGAAAATAAAGTAAACAATTTCAGTAAAGAAGGGGAGCCTGTACAACTGTGCAAGACAAAAGGTAACAAGGCTAACTTCCCTCCACTGTATAAGTCTATTAAGGCCTCCCTAGCCAAATGGAAAACCTTAAAGCTATCTCTCTTTGGTGGTCTGGCGACCATTAAGATGGCGATCCTACCTAAACTCCTATCTCTTTGAGACCCTTCCAATCCCTATCCCAGCCGCACACTTCAGATCCCTTCAGGGTGACTTGCTCAGTAGGCACAGGATTGCTAGATCAATATTGTATGCCCCCCGCGGCCAAGGCAGTCTTGCCTTTCCCAACATAGCCAAGTATTACCTGGCAGCTCAGTTGCGCCTGGTGGCTTCTTGGTGTACCCTTCACGCATACAATAGATGGACACAAATTGAGGGGCTATGGTTGGCCCCCACCCATCCCAACTCCATGCTATGGAGTACAGATGTGCCTCTCGGTAGGTCCCAACTATTAGGGCCGATGGCGCTCTTACCGACGCTATGGCGACGTGCCAAATCAACGTACCCGCTCACCTCCGCCGCCTCCCTGGTCACCTCCTTTTTATTTACTCCCAATGTCCCGGACAGCCTGACCTCGCAGATGTCCCACTTTTGGATGAGTAGGGCCTTGTATCGGTACGGTCAATTGGTGGATACCAGAACCATAATCCTGAGGTCCTTCAGGGATCTGAAAGACGCCTTTGATCTACCTAGACAGGCCTTCTTTAGCTATCTTCAAATTTGCCATTTTGCGCAGTCTCTGGCGCCAAATATACAATTTTCCCCCCTAACCGAGCTTGAGAAAATCTGCTTAGAAGGTTCATCCCCTAAAAGGTATGATATCGTGCACCTACCAAATCCTGGTTACGGATATGTCACCAAATGGACCTCGGCATGCTTATATGCGCAAGTGGGAGCAGGCCTTGGGTGAGGCTGTACCCTTGAAGACATGGCAAATAATATGGTCACAGGCTCCTAGGAGATTTGTCTGTACGCTATACCAAGAAAACCAATGCAAAATGTTACTTCATTGGTACCAAACTCCTGACCTGCTCCATTCCATATACCTCTCAGCTGATCGCCGTTGCTGGCGCTGTTGTAAGGAGGTGGGGGCGCTGTATCATACCTATTGGACTTGCTCCCTGATTGTCCCTTACTGGCAGACGGTACACTCTCTTCTCCACTCCATCTTTGGCACTTGGGTGCCATTCGACCCTAAATTGTTCCTCTTAGGCAGTGATGGCGAACCTTGGCATCCCAGATGTTTTGGAACTACATTTCCCATGATTCTCCACTATATTGTAGAGTGCAAGAGCATCATGGGAAATGTAGTTCCAAAACATCTGGGGTGCCAAGGTTCGCTATCACTGCTCTTAGGTCTTCCTCCCGCTTCCTTTTCTAAAACCTCAAAAAAAACTCCTAGCCCAGGTACTAACAGCCGGGAGATGCCGGGTAGCCCTGTAATGGAGAAGGACGGAACCTCCTTCTCTGTTTGAGTTGCACTCCAGGATTAGGGATGTTAAGCGGATGGAATACATGACAGCCTCCCTGTATAATACCCTTAATAATCACAACCAAATATGGGAATTGTGGGAGAAGCTGGAAGCCCCTCATGCCGGCTGATGCACAGTTGGCGCTCCCGGGCGGCGAGGAGGCCCTGGGTCAGGTGGTTGCCCTCTCTTCTTCTACCCTCCAACCTCTTCTGCCCTCCCCCTTATTCCTACCTTCTCTTGTCTTATTGGCTCTTTCTAACCTTTATTTACTCTTTTTTTGTTACTGTTATTGATATGGATCAGTTCTAAGTCAAATATAGCAGTAATATTGAAGCCTTGATGCGAACGTCATTGCCCGATTTTGACCGTACTCTGTATATTGCATATTTGTTTCCTATACATCAGCTCGGTTTCCTTTTATTTCACACTGTACGTGGATTGTTCACCTGTTGCCTACCACTTATTACAAAATGTGCCTTTTTTTTTGTAGGTTTTGTTGGTCTTTTGCTGTTGGAAAATATGCAATAAAAATTGTCAGTTGAAAAAAAAAAGTTAAAGCTTGGCATCAACTTTAACCACTTAAAGACCAGCCGCCGCAGTTGTACTGTGGCAGGTTGGCTCTATTACGCAAATCGCTGTCATTGTACTCTGCTTCGTGTAATAGATATAGCAGGCGTGCGCGACCCCGGAGCCACCCAATGTCCACTGGCCACCCACGAGCGCTCCACACAGACAGAACAGGCATTGCAGTCTCGCCATAAATCGCAGATCGCCGCCATTACTAGTAAAACAAATAATAATGAAAATGCCATAAACCTATCCCCTATTTTGTGAATGCTATAACGTTTACGCAAACCAAATCGATATACACTTATTGCAATCTTTTTTTAACCAAAAATATGTAGAAGAATACATATCGGCCTAAATTGAGGAATTTTTTTATATTTTTGGGGGATTATTATAGCAATATATATATTTCAAAATTTACAATTTTTACATTAGATTGATGCTGATTTTGTCAAGGGGAATCGGGTAGTTTTTTTTAAAAACGAACCTGTACTTACCGTTTTAGAGAGCGATCTTCTCCGCCGCTTCCGGGTATGGGCTGCGGGACTGGGCGTTCCTATTTGATTTACAGTCTTCCGACGGTCGCATCTATCGCGTCACGATTTTCCTTAAGTAGCCAAACGTCGGTGCGCAGGCGCCGTATAGAGCCGCACCGACGTTTGGCTTCTTTCGGCTAGTCGTGGCGCGATAGATGCGACTGTCGGAAGACTGTCAATCAAATAGGAACGCCCAGTCCCGAAGACCATACCCGGAAGCGGCGGAGAAGATTGCTCTCTAAAACGGTAAGTACTGCTTCGTTTTTAAAAAAACTACCCGATTCCCCTTCACAAAATGAGCATCAATCTAATGTTAAAAACATTTTTTCGGGTGAACTCCCGCTTTAAGTATAGCATCACACGACCGCACAATTGTCAGTTAATGAGACGCAGTGCCGAATCGCAAAAAAAAAAATGGCCTGGTAATTAAAGCGGCGTACCATCCGTGTTTTCGTTTATTAAAAGTCAGCAGCTATAAAAAAGTATAGCTGCTGTCTTTAAATAAAAAAACGACACTTACCTGCTCCATGGTGCAGCGATGCAGCCGCCCGGAGGCTCCCTCTTCTCTGCCGTCATCGGAACGGTGGGCACCCGGCCGTGACAGCTTACGGCTTCACGGCCGCGTGTGCACTGTGCATGTGCCAGTCGTGTTGCGCTCTCCTATTGGCCAGCCGGTCTTCTGGGACCTGAGTTGTGTCCCAGAAGATCGCTGGCAGGGAGGGGCCGCCTAGGGCGAGAGGAGGAGTTGCCTAGGCGGCAAAAAAAATGAAGGAGGAAGTGGGACAGGAAGTCCCACTAAAAAAAGAGGGTACACACAAAAAAACACATGTCAAATGTGGCATGTCAGGGGGCGAGGAATGCTTACAGCGGAAGTTAAATTTTTGGGTGGTACTCCGCTTTAGGGGGTAAATTCTTCCGGTCCTTAAGTGGTTAATGTTAATGAACTGAAAGCCATGGTCATCATTCCTAAATACAGCACGATCTTCCTAAAAGGGCAGCAATCGGGGGCAATGCCAATTTTCTTCACACCCACACGGTACTTTACCTTCTGTACTCACCACAATAATGGCTATCCTTCCACCGACATCACCGACAACTGTTATAGGGGGCTTTTCTTTAGGGAACATCACTGGGAAAAAAAAAAAAAAGCACACACTGTTAATTTTAACTCCGATCCCAGAGATCATCGAACTATAGACTGCTGGGGTCCATGAGCCACACAACCCGAAAGGATTATGAACAGACATAACATTTATTAATGGTTGTGTCTCCCCCGCCAGCATGTACAAATGTCATGAACAGACAGCCCAATGTTCCGGAACCTTCCCGTTAAATGGATGATATTATTCCAGGGAAGGAACGGGCTGTGTAAATATTAGACTTCGGTCTGCGGAGCGTTTTACGGATGTGAGAGGAGTCACGGGGGCGGCCCATCTGCAGAACGTTCCCGAGCTGCTGAGCAATACACATATCTCAGGAAAGAGACAATATGCTGTCACTGGGGACGTGCTGCAGGCTTCCTTCATCTCCGCTGTCAGATCAAACAGATGATATATTATACATAACGTGAGGAGCTCCGGCATGCAGCGCTGGCAGGACAGACTGCATAATGCTTAATGCCTAAGGCTTCATTTCCACTGGCGTTTTTACAGCCACTTGTGTTCGCCTTTTTTACAGCTTAAAAACGCCTGTCCATGGTAGCGTTTTCGCGCGTTTTTGAGCGTTTTTTAACGTCTGGCGTTTTTACAGCTCTACTCTGGAGCTTCAGAACGCCCTGGTCCCGCGTTTTTTTTACAGCTCAAAAACGCCTATGTGGGCATGATGCCATAGAACAGGGATATGCAATTAGCGGACCTCCAGATGTTGCAAAACTACAAATCCCATCATGCCTCTGCCTGTGGGTGTCATGCTCGTGGCTGTCAGAGCCTTGCTATGCCTCGTGGGATTTGTAGTTCTGCAACAGCTGGAGGTCCGCTAATTGCATATCCCCGCCATAGAATAACATGGACAGGCGTTTTTAAGCTGTAAAAAACGCTCAGAAAAGTGGCTGTAAAAACGTCAGTGGAAATTAAGCCTAAAAAGCACCTGTCTTTATATCACTAACCCTACATGTCTATTTTAGAGGCTTCTATGAGTTTGGAGGACACACACACCTGTACTGACAAACTTTATTAAAATACACATTACCAAAAGTATTGGGACACCTGCCTTTACACACACGTGAACTTTAATGGCCTCCCAGTCTTCGTTCGTAGGGTTCAATAGTGCGTCGGCCCACCTATCGCATCTATAACTCGTCTGGGAAGACTGTCCACAAGGTTTAGGAGTGTGTCTATGGGAATGGGTGACCATTCTTCCAGAAGCGCATTTGTGAGGTCAAATCTGATGTTGGACGACAAGGTCTGGCTCGCAGTCTCCGCATTAATTCATCCCAAAGGTGCTCTATTGGGTTGAGGTCAGGACTCTGTGCAGGCCATTCAAGTTCCTCCACCCCAAACTCTCTCATCCAGGTCTTTATGGACCTTGCTTTGTGCACTGGTGCGCAGTCATGTTGGAACAGGAAGGGGCCATCCCCAAACTGTTTCCACAAAGTTGGGAGCATGAAATTGTCCAAAATATCTTGGTATGCTGACGCCTTTAGGCCCCTTTCACATGTCCGTTCCGCCTGTCCGTTCATTACAAGTCCGTTAACGGACTTGTAATGAATCCCTATGGGAACGCGTCCATTAGCGGATGGAGCATCCGCTAGCGTCCGCCGGGATCCGGTTTTCGGACGGAAGAAAACCCTATTTTTCTTCCGTCCGGCGGAACGGAACTGATGCAGATGGACAGACGGTCCGTCTGCATCCGGTTCCCCATAGGGCAGAGCGGAGCTGAGACAGGGCGGTCCCTGCACTGTGTGCGGGGACCGCCCTATCCGCCGAGAGCTCAGCGGGGATCCCCGCTGAGCCGACGGAGCGGAAAAAGAAACTGACAGGACGTGTGAAAGGACCCTAAGAGTTCCCTTCACTGGAACTAAGAGGCCAAGCCCAACCCCTGAAAAACAACCCACCATAATCCCCCTCCACCAAATGATTTGGACCAGTGCACAAAGCAAGGTCCATAAAGACATGGATGAGCAAGTTTGGGGTGGAGACACTTGATTTGCCTGACCTCAATCCAATAGAACACCTTTGGGATGTGAGGCCTTCTTGTTGAACATCAGTGCCTGACGTCACAAATGCTCTTCTGGAAGAATGGTCAAACATTCCCATAGACACACTCCTAAACGTTGTGGACGGCCTTCCCAGAAGAGTTGAAGCTGTTATAGCTGCAAAGGGTGGGCCAACTCGACTGGGATGGCATTAAAGTTTATGTGTGTGTAAAGGCAGGTGTCCCAATACTTTTGGTGATATAATGTATATGTAAATCCATAAGATTTGACATGCTTATGTAATTTAAAAGGGAAGTGCAGGATTTAAACAAAACAAACATTTATACTTACCTAAATAGATGCAGCATCGATCCGGGGTTGTATCTGTCCCCCGCCACCTCTAGACTGAGAAATAAGCGATCAAAGACTGCCGATATCTCAGTTCTCTGTCTTAACGAAGCAGAAAGCTGCTGACAGTCAGCGGCTCTCTGCTTTGTCCCTCCAGCACTCACTGGAGCGCTGGGCTGTGGAGGGGGCAGAACAGATCGTTCAGGCTGCTGATCCAGGCATTTGGGTGGATCCCGACAGTAAAGGTGAGATTTCTACAGAGCTTGGACTGGCTAAGTGATATCAGCCGACAGTGGACTTCAGCCTGCTGTCGGCTGAATACAGGGCACAGGGGTGCAGAATGAAGCGCACTCATGTGACACACAGGAGAAGTAGGGCCAAAAGAGCTTTGGCCCCATTTCTTCTTTAATAAAGTCATTAACCTGTTAAAAAACGACAGCTTTATATATATAAAGCCTGGTGATCCTGCCATCACGTTCCTTGTTCAGACACTTACTGATATATGGTTGGCAATACTCTGTTCTTGTCTCCCAAAATATGCTCCTACATTGTCACCCTGGCACATCTTCCAGTTGAGCCCCTACATTGTCACCCTGGCACATCTTCCAGTTGGGCCCCTACATTGTCACCCTGGCACATCTTCCAGTTGGGCCCCTACATTGTCACCCTGGCACATCTTCCAGTTGGGCCCCTACATTGTCACCCTGGCACATCTTCCAGTTGGGCCCCTACATTGTCACCCTGGCACATCTTCCAGTTGGGCCCCTACATTGTCACCCTGGCACATCTTCCAGTTGGGCTCCTACATGGTCACCCTGGCTTCATGTAAGGACTACAAGTGGCTGTTTGGAAACACTTTATGTAGACGTGGTCCACTGGTCCGCTACAATCAGAAAACCCCTCCTGAGATACGCCATGTAACCATTGCTAGAGTGCATGAAGACAGGGGGCCAGATTCAGAGAGAGATACGATGGTGTATCTCCTGATACACCGTCGTATCTCAGAGTTAGGCTGGTCGTATCTATGCGCCTGATTGATAGAATCAGTTACGCATAGATATGCCTAAGATCCGACAGGTGTAACTGTGTTACACCGTCGGATCTTACCTGCAATTTAAAAATGGCGCGGGGGGCGTTCTCGCTGATTTACGCTGAGAAATATGTAAATCAGCGATATACGCAAATTCACAACGTACGCGGACCTGACGCAGTGTTGTTACGACGTTTCCATAGCGGTTTTCCCGGCGTATACTTACCCCTGCTTCTATGAGGCGCAGCCAATTTTAAGTATAGCCGTCGTTCCCACATCGATTTTGATTTTTTTTTACGCCGTTTGCGTAAGTCGTTCTCGAATACGGATGGACGTCATTTACGTAAGCGTCGAAACCACTGACGTCCTAGCGACGTCAGTGGGAGCAATGCACGCCGGGAAATTTCACGGACGGCGCATGCGCATTTAAATCGGCGCGCCTGATTTAAATAGTACACTCCCCCTAGCCGCGGAATTTGAATTCCGCCGGGGGTTTTACGATCCGCCGCCGCAAGTTTGGAGGTAAGTGGTTTGTGAATTACCCACTTGCCTCTCAAACTTGCAGCAGCGGATCCGATCTAAAGATCCGCTGATCTATGGGAATCTAGCCCAGGAAGTCTCTATAAAAGAGGTTTCAGGAGATCAGGAACAAGGCTGCATTCACACCTTTGCGTCGGCGATATGCAGCGACATTAAATAGGCGTTTTGTCCCGCGATTTGCGGCGACAAAACGCGTAGTTTTTCAGCCTTTTTTTTGCTGGAGGGGTGATTTTACACTGTCGGCTATGCCCGAACGCCGAAGCCGCCCGAAAAAAAGGGTCCGGGACTTGTTTTGAGCTTCACGCATTTCGGCGTGGAGATGTGAACCATCTCCATAGCCGACAATGTAAAATCACCCCTCCAGCGTATTGCAGGCTGCAATAGCGGCAGGCGTCTGGCGTGAAAACGCCTAGATGTGAATGGAGCCTAAGATTGTAATGAAGATGAAAGAAAGGTAACAAAAAAAAAAGGACACACCAGCCTTGTGCATTAACATAAAACAATATAGGAGGGAACTAATTGGGACCTTAAAGGCGCTTGAAGTAGACAATGATAAACTTCATTCATAAAAGTTCACAATTTATTGGATTATATTATTTAAAAGATTCCATATCAACATTGTCTTGTCCTTATTTCCGCAGCAATACAAAGGTAAACTCTCCCAACATGTTTCGCCCTATGGGGCTTCTTCAGGGCAAAAACGGACTGCTATTATTCTGAAAACCCATGGTTTAACATTTGTCAGTAGGGAGAATATAGAAAAAGTTTCAGACTAGTGTCAGGTATCTGGTTTCAGTGTGACCAAGAGGACCAAAAGCGTGCAATACTGAGGTTACACAGGGGCGCCTAGTCACCAGAAGTTGGCAGCCAGCTTTAAATGAGCCTGGGCATGGTCTGCATACAGGCTGCCCACAAGGCTTCGAACTACCATAAAACAAATTGATTTAATAAGAATAATTCCAATATACGATATAAGAGTAAATGAATACAGGCACACCAATAGAACCTAAGGTCCGCTAATTGCATATCCCTGCTCTAGGGGGTTAGAAAAAAAAAATGTACAATGTTTGGGGGTTCTAAGTAATTTTATAGCAAAAAAACTTGTTTTTTTAACTTGTAAACACTTAGGGCCATATTCTCAAACAAGTTACGCCGGTGTATCTACTGATACACCGGCGTAAATCGAATTTCCCGCCGGCGTATCATTGTTTTGTATTCACAAAACAAGATACGCCGGATTTAGGCTAGGATCCGACTAGTGTAAGTCACTTACACTGTCGGATCTTAAATGTAATTTGCCGCCGGCCGCTAGGTGGCGTTTACGTTCAGGTCTCATTTGTTTATGCAAATGAGCCTGATACGCCGATTCCCGAATGAAATCGCGTCGCATAACCGTCGCTTGCGTCAGGTTACCCCTGCTATATGAGGGGTAACCTTACGCCAGTCCCACGTATGCCATGTTAAGTATGGCGTCGGGTCCGCGTCGTCTTTTCCCGTCGGGTACGTCGTTTTACCAAGTTGTTCTTGAATACGACTTTACGTCAATGACGCACACGTCGGCGTCATTGACGTTTTCCGACGAGAACTGGAGCATGCGCACTGGGCTATTTTAAGCCCGGCGCATGCGCAGTTCGAACGGCACGGGGGCGCGCTTAATTTAAATACAAGCCGCCCCCTTGGAATTACGCGGGGATACGCCGGGCCAATTACACTACGCCGCCCCAAACTACGGAGCAAGTGTTTGGGGAATACAGCACTTGCTCCTGTAAGTTGGGGCGGCGTAGTGTAAATGGCTTACGCTACGCCCGCCTCAAATCTACGAGAATATGGCCCACAGTCTGAAAACAGGCTCGGTCCTTAAGTGGTTAATCATAGCTCAAATCGGGCATAGAGACTTGCGATACAGTAATGTGGGCGCAGGGGGCATGTCTATGACTCTCAGGGGGCCAATATGGCCAACTCTGGTACCTTTGGCTGTGCCATGGAAGAGCTTTGTCAGTACAAACAGATGGCGTGTCCGGGCATTGCGCATTTGTGAAAGCGTTCGATGATTACCATTTGCTAGGCTCAATTCAGTTACAACATAACCATGATTGTATCGAGTAATAAAATAATGATAGTTAGGACAACATATGCGCTGTGCAGCGTCCCGCCGGCACAAGTCAGCTATAAAGCAAATGAAGGTATAAAATAATTATGCGCTTCAAAAAGGTCCTTCAAGTGCTTCGGTATTCAGAGACGCGTCTCCATTACACCTGATTGCATTTTCACTCCGGTAAACTTTCTCCCCTGAGAAAATTGCAAAGCAATCGCTGCACAAGAGTTAAATCCCAATGTAATCCATCTCTACAAAGGTATGTCCGCCCCACAACCCCCCTCCCAGATACGATGCCTCGCCATTATAAGCAGAGAAGAAGGAGGAAAGCCAAGTAACAGGCAGACATTAATCCTCATTTGGAACCAAATCTTTCCAATCTGAGTATTATGGGCTTAATCTGTCAGCTTTGTGCCAACAAGTGCCATTCTGGTTGGGTTACTGCTTCTGGCTGGCTAATGCAAGGATTACCTACCAAGCCAATTTTATTGCCACAGACAAAACGATCCGCTGGCCACCAGGATACCGCTGCATTTGGAGACCAATCAGAAAACTTCATTCACAGATCGAAGCGATTGCCATGTCAAGGGCTCCATATGTGGTCTAGTTTTCCCAAATCAGCTAAAAAGCTGCAATCCTACATTGCTTAGTAAATATAGTGGCCAAGATTCAGGTAGCAATTGCGCCTGCGTAACCATAGTTACGCAGCGCAATTGCTGACTTGCGCCGGCATAACGAGTTCTCCTGATTCAGAGAACTCGTTACGCCGACTGCAGCCTAAAATCTGCGTGGCATAAGGCTCTTATGCCACGCAGATTTTAGGCTGCATTCTAGCGATGACCGCTAGGGGGCGCTCCCATTGTGATCTGTGAATAGTATGCAAATTGCATACTAACACCGATTCACAACGTTGCGCGAGCCCTGCGTACGCAAATTACGTAGTTTGCGTACGTCGGGTTTCGCGTAAGGTTACACATCCTAATAGCAGGCGCAGCCAATGCTATAGGATACCGACGTTCCCGCGTTGCTAGTTTTAAAATCTACGTCGTTTGCGTAAGTGAATCGTGAATGGCGCTGGACGCCATTCACGTTCACTTTGAAGCAAATTACGTCCTTGCAACGTCATTTGCCGCAATGCACGTCGGGAAAGTTTCCCGACGGAGCATGCGCTTTACGATCGGCGCGGGAACGCGCCTAATTTAAATGATTCCCGCCCCCGGCGGGATCATTTACATTGCGCGCGCTTACGCCGGGCAATTTTGCCGGCGCGCCCTCGCAATTTACGGAGCTACTGCTCCGTGAATCGAGGGCAGCGCAAAATATTTGCGTGGGCGCAGGGCAAAATCGTTGCCCTGTGCCTCCGAAAATAAAGCGCAAGTCGTACCTGAATCTGGGCCATTGTTACTAGGAAAAATGTGAGGAATAGTGATAATGCCATGTGGGGTTTGGAGAATTCACTAGAAACCAGCCCGATCAGAAGGAAATCCTAATCTTTTTACATACTGTATTAAAGCGAAGTTCCACCCAAAAATTGAACTTTTGCTTTTCCGGTTCAGGGAAGCCCATCACGTCTCCAAATAATCTTTTACCACTTCCATCAGCTCTTTCCCCACAGTTACTACCTTTTGTACCACCTGCCCCACCCTATTAGATTGTAAGCTCTTCTGAGCAGGGCCCTCTTAATTCTCTTGTATTTTATTGTATAGTAACTGTATTGTCTCCCTTTTATATTGTAAAGCGCTGCGTAAACTGTTGGCGCTACATAAATCCTGTATAATAGTAATAATAATTACGGGTCAGGGTACCCGGCAGTGTAGCCTTTCGGCCTCACGGCACAAATCCTACTGCGCATGCGTGAGGCTTCGCTCTTTTCTCCTACTGGCCCGGCGGCCGGGGGAGAGAGGAAGACGGAGCCCCACGCTGACGTCATGGGCCGCAGCCCGGACTCCTGGAAGTGGGAAAGGATACCTGTCGAAGGTATCCTGTCCCCCACCCCCGAAAAGGTCCCAATTGTGGCACCAGAAGGGGGGAGGAATCCAATAAGCGGAAGTTCCACTTTTGGGTGGAGCTCTTCTTTAAAGGGGTTGTTAAGGTAAAAAAATAATTCCCTAAATAGCTTCCTTTCCCTTAGTGCAGTCCTCCTTCACTTACCTCATCCTTCCATTTTGCTTTTAAATGTCCTTATTTCTTCTGAGAAATCCTCACTTCCTGTTCTTCTGTCTGTAACTCCACACAGTAATGCGAGGCTTTCTCCCTGGTGTGGAGTGTCGTGCTCACCCCCTCCCTTGGACTACAGGAGAGTCAGGATGCCCACTAACACACAGCTCCTTTCTCTATCTGCAAAGTAGAGAGCGTCCTGACTCTACACTCCATATACAGACTGATTTTACAGTTAGTAACACTTTAAAGCGGCGGTTCACCCTAAAAACGATTTTCTAACATTACATTCAGCTCACTGTCTACATTGACAGTATGCCGTTTTTTTGCTGTACATACCTTCGTACAGCTATTTTCTTCCCCGACTTCCGGGTAGGGCCTCCCGCGGGAGTGGGCGTTCCTATCCAGCAGGTGATTGACGTGATGACAAAAACTACCT
This sequence comes from Rana temporaria, assembly GCF_905171775.1. Classification (NCBI taxonomy): domain Eukaryota; kingdom Metazoa; phylum Chordata; class Amphibia; order Anura; family Ranidae; genus Rana; species Rana temporaria. The sequence goes on along the minus strand of NC_053494.1, from coordinate 20,383,094 downwards.
CCCCCGTCGCATAACGAGCGTCACGAGTTGCCGAAAGAAGCCGAACGTCGGTGCGCAGGCGCCGTATAGCGCCGACTCGGCGTTCGGCTTCTTTCGGCAACTCGTGACGCTCCTTATGCGACGGGGGAGGTAGTTTTTGTCATCACGTCAATCACCTGCTGGATAGGAACGCCCACTCCCGCGGGAGGCCCTACCCAGAAGATAGCTGTACGAATGTATGTACAGCAAAAAAACAAAAAACAAACGGCATACTGTCAATGTAGACAGTGAGCTGAATGTAATGTTAGAAAATCGTTTTTAGGGTGAACCCCCGCTTTAACCCTTGCAGTAGGGGCAGGGGTGGGGGGGGCCCACTGCAAGTGTGAATTTTTGTAAAATCCCTGGAGTTGGGCTTTAACCCTTGCAGGGGCCAACTGCAGAGGGTCGTTTTTGTGTAATGTTCGGAGATCAGCTGTAATGGTATAAACTTTGGCTTCTATAATTAGTTTTCAGTTATTTATGTACAAAAGGCATCTACATATCTCAATCCATCGCAGATTCCCCAAATAAGGGGATTATTGCACATTTTAGGACAGTGGGTGGGGAACCAACAGTTCTGGATATAACTTTGTCCCGGGGGGCATATAGGAATGATCTCCATGGCTCCACCCATTATTCTAAAAATAAAGCGCTGGAAAGTTTTGTGCATTTCACCAGCCCATCCAATTACACTTGTGAAATTGAACAAACGCACGGCGATCAGGAAAATCCCGATAGGTCAGTAAGTTTCTGGATAAAACACATTTTCTATGGTGTGTGTTGGGAGGAAGCGAGCGTGGGCTGCGTTCTGTGCGCGGATGTCAGAAGTAGGAAAAAGGTAAACAACCTCCAGAAATATAACTAAAGATTCTTTAATAAAACCACAACGTCGGTTCCCAGTCTTACACGCTGACCCCAAGTGATGGGGTTAATCTGCTGGAGACAGATGCCAGCAGCGTGAGTAAACCGCGTAGGTCGCTGCCAGCGAGAGACGATCCAGCTACATCTCTGCCAGGAAATATACCAAGCTGAAACCTTTCCAGAGGGCAAAATAATGACGAGTCAGCGCTGGATGGGTCCACAGACACTGAACTAGCACGGAGTGAAAACGGGCGTTCATTCACAGGACATCCATACTGGGATTGTTTTTATAATTTGCAGCCCCGGCACTTGTATAGAAACACAACTGGGACTTTTGTGCATTTTGTGGTTCTAAAGCTTTATTTTATTTTTAGTAAAATAACAAACATATTATACTTAGAGCCGGTTCACACTTCCACGGCACGACTTCGGGGGCGACTCTGCAAAACGACTTCTGTATAGAAGTCAATGCAGGTCGCCCCGAGCCGCCCCCAAAGTCGTGCAAGAACCTTTTTCTAAGTCGGAGTGACTTGCGTCGCTCCTATTAGAACGGTTCCATTGCATTGAATGGGAGGCGACACGTCAGGCAGCGGCTCTTACCTGCTGTGTGCACTGCTTTTGCACAGAGCAGCCCCGATGCTCTTTTTTTGGGGTCCCCAGCCAGCGCTCCAGCTCCTCCTATTCGTCGGGTGCCCCTATGGAAAGCCGATTTCCGTGGGGACACCCATGAATGCTCGCTCCCAAGCCCTGCTGCTGGTGTATTTATTGACACAGACAGTGGGACACAGCCCTGCCCCCCACATCAACAGGATTTGATTGACAGCAGCAGGTGCCAATGACTACCGCTATTAATCTGTCCAATGAGGAGAGAGATGGCAGCTGGAGCTGCTGCGCTCTTGCACATTGTTGGATCGGGCAAGAAAAGGGGGGGGGGGGGTAGGGATAGATCACCGTAATGCATAGAATTTTTTATTTTATTAAGTCAACATCTGCAAATATTGCAGCTGCCGACTTTTAATATATGGACACTTACCTGTCCAGGGCGTCCGCGATGTCCTCACCCGATCTGTCACTCGGGTGGAGGTGCCGCCCTCTTCCATAAGGGAATCAGGAAGTGAAGCCTTGTGGCTACACAGCCTAGTTCCCTACTGCGCGAGTTGTGCTGTGCCACCTCAATGGTCCCCACTGTCTTCTGGGACCTGTGTGTCTCCCAGAAGACAGCGGGGGGGGGCGGCTTAAGGGGGGATAGAGGGGGGGGGCTGGACATGGCGTAGATCGCCGCGGAATCTGCGGCGATCTATCTCTGGAAGTGGGAGCAAATACCTATCTGCTCCCCCTGAAAAGGTGCCAAATGAAGAACCAAAAAAGAGAAAGTTAAATTTTTGGGTGGAACTCCGCTTTAAGTTGAAAAACCTTAAGGCTTTAGAATCACTTTATGGCAAATCTATTGTGCCTGTCCTACCGATTGACCGTCATTCCCCAAAATTCGTCATCACAGTCCTCTCTGATACAATTGGGTTGATTTACTAAAACTGGAGAGTGCAAAATCTGGTGCAGCTGTGCATGGTAGTCAATCAGCTTCTAACTGCAGCTTGTTCAATTAAGCTTTGACAAAAAATAAATAAAAAATGGAAGCCGATTGGTTTTTATGCAGAGCTGCACCAGATTTTACACTCTCCAGTTTTAGTAAATCAGTCCCAATACATATCACAATGGAAGATCCTGCATTTGCCTATAATGAGACCCTGTCACCTAGCATTGTGCTATGGTCCCTGTGTCCCTGGGACATTCCAGTGTCGTAGGAGGTGGTGGGTTGAATCACAACCAGGCATCTGACATATTCATATGTGTGTCGGATGCTGAAGATTCGGTCAGCAGCTTTGCTCTACAAGGCAATGTAGCTTCAAAGCATCTGTTATTTTTTTTCATTTGGTTATTCGTAAAATCGCTTGACAAAGACAACATGATGGCGCTTGGTCATTTTTCTTTATAGGTTTATAAATGTATGTTTATTACACGTTATTACAGAGCGCACCTATGGCATGATGTGTGATCAAGATAAACTTATTTGGTTCAGATGGTGTCAAGCGTGTGCGACATTAACCAGGTGAGGAGTACAAAGATAAGTGTGTCTTGCCTACAGTCAAGCATGGCGGTGGGAATGTTATGGTCTGGGGCTGCACGAGTGCTGCCGGTGACTTGTCCTTAAGGTTCCCCTTACGAGAAAGATCCTTCAGGGACTGCGCAGGCGCAAACTTGCCGACGGAAATCTCCGAACCTTGCCCGGCATCCAGGCTCATTCCTTAATCTCCCCGTGGATTGGAGGATGTTAAAAAAAGAGCCAGGAGGCCGAGCGAGCGGTGCGAGCCATCCGAGCTAAGCGAGGACGTGAGGCCGACTGGCCACTTTCCTCAAAATCCACGTCGCCCTGGATGCCGGCCGAGGTTCGGAGATTTCCGTCGGCAAGTTTACGCCTGCGCAGTCCTTAAAAGGAACTTTCTCGTTAGCCGGAACCATATCGGCAGATCAGATTGCACCTGCGCAGAAACTTTCACGTTAGCCGGAATCATATCGGCAGATCACCGGCACTGGGGAGCTACAGATCATTGAGGGAACCATGAATGCCAACATGTACTGTGACATACTGAAGCAAAGCATGATCCCCTCCCTTCAGAGACTGGACCGCAGGGCAGTATTCTAACATAGCGACCCCAAACACACCTCCAAGATGACCACTGCCTTGCTAAAGAAGCTGAGGGTAAAGGTGAAGGACTGGCCAAGCATGTCTCCAGACTTAAACCTTATTGAGCATCTGTGGAGCATCCTCAAATGGGAGTTGGAGGAACACAAGGTCTCCAACATCCACCAGCTCCGTGATGTCCTCATGGAGGAGTGGAAGAGACTCCAGTGGCAACCTGTGACGCTCTGGTGAACTCCATGCCCAAGAGGGTTAAGGCAGTGCTGGAAATAATGGTGGCTCAATTTGGCCATTTTCACTTAGGGGTGTACTCACTTTTGTTGCCAGCGGTTTAGACATTAATGGCTGTGTGTTGAGTTATTTTGAGGGGACAGCAAATTGACACTGTTATACAAGCTGTACACTCACTACTTTACATTGTAGCAAAGTGTCATTTCTTCAGTGTTGTCACATGAAAAGATAGAATAAAATATTTACAAAAATGTGAGGGGTGCACTCTCTTTTGTGAGATACTGTACTTTGAAGCATCATATCAGCAACCTTACTATTGATGCAGCTTGTTTTGATGGTCGTCTGTTCCGGCTAAAGCTGGCGCCATCTTTGCGACAACCTCCCTTTTCCTACCACATCTGTACTCCTGCCCTTTCTCCTGTCTCAGTGCAGGAATCTTGCACATGCTCAATACAAATAAACCAAGCCTCGTTTTCATCTAAGGTTACCATGGTGCCCTTGTTTCGCATAGCCAATCAGAATACACATGTTAATATCCTACTCCTGATTGGTTACTGTACGGCCAGCAATAGAATCAGTGTCCCTCCTCTCTCCCTGTGTTGATAGATAGTCACATGGGGTTTTTCAGGAACTGACGAATGATGAGAACTTTCATGGATTACAAAGACAGGGCTGTACAGTCTGACGGCATACTCAGCATGCTGTCAAACTGGGTACCAATGCGCATGTGCCAGAGACACAATAGAAAGAAGGAAAGGATAAGGTCTACTAAACGGCACACCTTGAAAAAAAATTTAAAGCCACAAACTAGTAAGTCATATTATACTGCTTTACATGCTGCCAATTTCTCCAGGAATGTTTACTGCAATTTTATGTATTCAAATGAACTTTACGAGCCCCCTCACTGACTCCTGTAGCTGCATGCACTGTGAAGCAACTCATCCTCAAAAATTTTGCAGCACTGAAGTCATACCAGTCCTAGCAGTAGCTCAGCTCACCCTACTCCTCCCCTCCCTGCAGTTATTTAGCAGCTCAGCTCCCCCTGCTGTCCCCTTCCGACATTACTCTAAAGCAGGGGCGTCAAACTAAATTTCATTGTGGGCCGCATCAGCATTATGATTGCCCTTAAAAGGGCCGGTTATATCTGTAAGATTAGATGTCCAGCGCATCTCCCCCCCCTCCCCTTACACTAGATGTCAAGAGCCACCCCACCATCAGAAGATGAGTCCCCCCTCTCCCTTACATCACAGTGCACCCCCCTTACTTTATGCTGCTGCTGGGAAGAAGCTGGATGCATTGCTTGAAAGCAGAAAGTAAGGGTCTGGAGGAGGACCAGAGGAGGGCTGCAGGACACGTGCGAGAGCCACATGAAATGGCCTGGAGGGCCGGATTCGGCCCGCGGCCCTTGTGTTTGACACCTGTGCGCTACCCAGTACTTGCAGGTATGGAGGAACGTGAAGTTACTCACATACTTGGGAGAGGAAGGGAAATAAACATCCCACCTCTGACAGTACATTCACAGTGTGTGCGGTCTAATCTCCCCTATAATCCAAATCGATTTAGGAGCAGCAGCTGGTGAACAAGCCTATAAAAAGATGTCACAAAAACATCTGTGGGCGGCGGGCTGCAAACGATAATCAACAATAAAAAATAAAAAAATAATTGTATATACAGTAAAAATCTTGGTTTGCAAGCATAATTTGTTCCAGAAACATGCTTGTAATCCAAAGCACTTGTATATCAAAGCATTTTTTTTTTACAGGTTATAAAAGAGAAGAGAGACGCCTCTAAGTGTAGCAATAAGTTTCTAAACGTTGTACCTTCATTAAATGTAACCATATTGCTACACTGGCTCATCTCTTCTTTTTTATACATGATTTGTGACTTGACGCTACTCTTATATCAAGACATCGCTTGTACAGTATCAAGGCAAAATTTATTAAAACATTTTGCTTGTCTTGCAAAACGGTCTCAAACTAAGGTTTTACTGTATATCACTTATAATAATAATAATTAGGGTTGTCCCGATACCGATACTAGTATCGGTACCGATACTGAGCATTTGCACGAGTACTTGTACTCGCGCAAATGCTCCCGATGCTTCACCCGACACTTTTTTATTTCACCCGAGAGTGGGCTGAGAGCAGGTGGAGAGGGGGCGGCTAGCAGGCAGAGAACGGACTGAAAGGAGGCAGAGAGCGGCCGGAGAGCGGACTGAGAGCGGCCGGAGAGCGGACTGAGAGGAGGCGGAGAGCGGACTGAGAGGAGGCGGAGAGCGGACTGAGAGGAGGCGGAGAGCGGACTGAGAGGAGGCGGAGAGCGGACTGAGAGGAGGCGGAGAGCGGACTGAGAGGAGGCGGAGAGCGGACTGAGAGGAGGCGGAGAGCGGACTGAGAGAGCGGACTGAGAGGAGGCGGAGAGCGGACTGAGAGGAGGCGGAGAGCGGACTGAGAGGAGGCGGAGAGCGGACTGAGAGGAGGCGGAGAGCGGACTGAGAGGAGGCGGAGAGCGGACTGAGAGAGCGGACTGAGAGGAGGCGGAGAGCGGACTGAGAGGAGGCGGAGAGCGGACTGAGAGGAGGCGGAGAGCGGACTGAGAGGAGGCGGAGAGCGGACTGAGAGGAGGCGGAGAGCGGACTGAGAGGAGGCGGAGAGCGGACTGAGAGGAGGCGGAGAGCGGACTGAGAGGAGGCGGAGAGCGGACTGAGAGAGCGGACAGAGAGGAGGCGGAGAGCGGACGGAGAGGAGGCGGAGAGCGGACTGAGAGGAGGCGGAGAGCGGACTGAGAGGAGGCGGAGAGCGGACTGAGAGGAGGCGGAGAGCGGACTGAGAGGAGGCGGAGAGCGGACTGAGAGGAGGCGGAGAGCGGACTGAGAGGAGGCGGAGAGCGGACTGAGAGGAGGCGGAGAGCGGACTGAGAGGAGGCGGAGAGCAGGCAGGGAGGAGGCAGGGAGGAGGCAGGGAGCGGGCGGAGAGGAGGCAGAGAGCGAGCGGAGAGGAGGCAGAGAGCGAGCGGAGAGGAGGCAGAGAGCGAGCGGAGAGGAGGCAGAGAGCGAGCGGAGAGGAGGCAGAGAGCGAGCGGAGAGGAGGCAGAGAGCGAGCGGAGAGGAGGCAGAGAGCGAGCGGAGAGGAGGCAGAGAGCGAGCGGAGAGGAGGCAGAGAGCGAGCGGAGAGGAGGCAGAGAGCGAGCGGAGAGGAGGCAGAGAGCGAGCGGAGAGGAGGCAGAGAGCGGGCGGAGAGGAGGCAGAGAGGAGGCAGAGAGCAGGCGGAGAACAGACCGAGAGGAGGCAGAGAGCGGGCGGAGAACAGACCGAGAGGAGGCAGAGAGCGGGTGGAGAACGGACTGAGAAGAGGCACAGAGCGGGCGGAGAACGGACTGAGAGGGGGCGCAGAGCAGTCCTCGGGTATGTAAAACATGCCACTGGAGGAGAAAAGAGCTGCTGCCGCTGCCGCCGTCTAGTTTTACCAGCGCTCGGGGGAACATAAAAGCAATCATTTGAATAGCTGTGTGTTCCCCGCCGCACGTCGTCATATATAGCCCCTCCCCCTTTTCCGGGCACTTTGATAGACAGATTAGCCGTCCCAGGATTGGACGGGTGATCTGTCTATCAAAGTGCCTGGACAAGGGGGAGGGGCTATATATGACGACGCCTGGCGGGGAACACACAGCTATTCAAATGAAAGCCGTTATGTTCCCCGAGCGCTGGTGAACTAGACGGCGGGGGAGCAGCTATTTTCTTGCAGTAAATCATTGTAGATGATGTGCCATAACTCATCCCTCAGGGTTCATTGGGGCAAATGATTTTCAAAGCAGATGCAGTGTCAGTCAGAATCATTCATGCCCTGTAAGACCAGAGCCTGACTAAGCTGTCATTTCGCTGTGTAACTTTCCATACTGGATTGGACTATTTCTCATTCAAAACAATGTTTACATGTGTCAACAGGAGGGTATTTACAAAGGGATTGAGTGCTAATCCAATTGACTATAATTCTCTGTTGATTTATGCCAGGAGAAGCACTAATGAATGTGATTGTGGGAAAAGACTGGTGCTTACTGAGCAACAAAAATGTAATTTTTGGTAAAATACTCCCAATAGGAAATCACGTCTAAAGGGGATGCAGGCCCAGCAGCTTTCCTCTTTAGTGCCCTGCAGGTGCTGTGCATTTGGGGACACGGCTGCATTTGGGGACACAAGGCTGCATTTGGGGACACATGGCTGGGGCCACATGGCTGCATTTGGGGACACATGGCTGCATTTGGGGACACATGGACACATTTTTAAAAATAAGTATCGGTATCGGCAAGTACATGAAAAAGTATCGGTTCTTGTACTCGGTCCTAAAAAAGTGGTATCGGGACAACCCTAATAATAAAAAAAAAATCACTTTCTCGCAGCATCACAACCGTTCCCACAACCATCCAGCTGACAGTTCAGCGTGAGAATCCCTCCGCCGCAGAAACAGCTTTTCCCTTCTACAGATAACATTGCATTCTGCCAACTGCTTGTTTTCTTTAATTATTATCCCCAAAGGAGGTGTCAGTGCCAAACTTTGGCAGATTACAGTGTGAAACTCCAGATTATAGCAGGTCAGGGTGCCGGTACTCGTAGATAAGGAGAACTCTGTAGCTCTGAACCCCGCGCTTCCTTGGAGGGGCAGCTGTTCACACAACACAAAAGGAGTCCACACAAAAGACTGGACCGATGAGAAATGAAATCTTCACATCAGAACAGCAAACAAGTACTACATGGCAGAACAAAGCCAAACATTGACTCCCAGCAAAATGTGACTCTGTAGAACTTGGGTGAACGCTGAAAGCAAGAAGCTTCTAGCGGAGCTTAAAATAAATCCCATCAAACAAATGTGGCACCAGGAAAGAAATGTTTTATTGACATTAAAGTAAAGCTAACCCCAAGAACAAAAATGTCAGAACTCCAGTATCCTTGTAACTTCATAGGTGACGCTTTAAAAGCTTTACCAGCTCATCACTTTAGAGTTAAACAGGAGCCTTTGTGCTAGAATTATTGTTCTCACTCTGACGTTTGTAGCGATTGGTCACATTTGTGGTGCAACCAGTAGCATATTTAGGATTTGTGCTGCCCTGGGCCTGACTAAACTCGTGCACCCCCTAATTTAAATATGACCCACCCCTTCCTGTCAAGGCCACACCCCTTTCAGTTCATGACCCTCCCTGAAATTTTCGAGTGGGGACACTAGTTCTGAGGGCCTGGGGGCAAAGGATTCCCTTTATTTTCATAGATTTCCTCTCACTTCCTGATTGGCTATGGGGCAGGAAGTGAAGGGAAATCTCTGCAATGGGACAGGGATGTGTACAAAATGAAATCAATAAAAGTTAAAATTAGAAGCAGCGCCCCCAACTCCTCCACAGTTGCGGAATGCTGGCCCGACGCCCGCATACAGGAAGCAATGCGGCCGCTTTATGGGGGTGCTAGACTAATTTGCTTCTGAGCCCAGTCCGCCCCATAAGACTGGCGCTACACTAACAGTGTCGCGCAAGCCGGCAGGGACTCTTTTCGTGCTGCCCCCCTGCAAAGTGCTGCCTTAGGCCTGGGGCCTTGGCCAGGATACAGCGTTGGGTGCGATCGCAGTTTATATATGCATGCGCACCCTGGGCTTGCGTTTACGTTTTGCATGTGTGTGGGGCAACGTGGGTTACAGCAATCCTTAATTTTTTTTTCTAAAAATATATTTGATTGTAAATGATTATTTTTTTAAATTACGATTACTGTCGGGGGTCTCCAAACTCTCTAAACAAAAGGGCCAAAATAGAGATCGCAAATAAAGAACAGGAGCTGTCCGTTTGCTGCCGGTAACAGTGCCAGGAGTGCACAGGGCGCACGCTTTTGGCATGGCTCCGTTTACATTCTGGTACACATATATGCGGCCTCTCAGGCGTTAAGGCCCACCCACAAAGAGGCCGCATATATACGTACCACCGGCGCAGAGAGGTTAAAACTGAACTTCAGGGTGTGGCAATTTTTCCCAGTTACACTTTTTCCCAGTCAAGCCTGGATCAATGTTTGCATGTGGTGTACTTACGGGATCCCCATGGAAGCTGGAAATCACTGTAGTAGGCACCTCTACTACAACGATGGTCGCTAGCTTCTAGTTCCCATGTTGAACTGCTGCTCTGTTGCCTGCTGAACACAGGAGGTCACCTGTGAACATAGGCTCCATTCAGAGAAAGCTTTCCATTTTCTCAATGAATGCAAAGTGTTCTCTGACTGGATGAGGAGGAGATTGTGACGTCACAGCCCTGACTCTCCAATGCAGTGTCCCCTGTATGGCCCCCACGCCGAGAGAGCGACCTCCTGTGTGCACAATGCACGGAATCTGGAGGCTAATAGAGATCACTGTAGCAGCGATGCCTACTATAGAGATTTTCAGCTTCCACAGGTATGGTATGTGCCCAGGTACATTGGTCCAAGCCAAACTAATGTAAACATGTAAAAATATCCATAGCTAGGATTCTTAGGCTACCTTCACACGGAGGCAGTTTAGAGGCGTTTTAGCGCAAAAAATATCGCCCGTAAAGCGCCTGGGAAAAAAAGTAATGCAAGCAGCGTCTTTGGGGCGGTTTGGGAGCGCTGTATACAAATGCAATGCCCCCAACGCAAACACTCCCGTAAAAATGGCTGTATACAAGAATGGGTGCTGAAGCAACCAACGGCTTGAACCGTGTATAGTCAAAGGAAGTAACGTCTCCACCAGGATCTCCAAAAATGGGTCCAAAACTTTTAAGCGGGGGTTCACCCTAAAAAAAAATTCTAACATTACATTGAGCTCACTACCGACATTGACAGTATGCTGATCTTTTTTTTGTTGTTGCCGTACATACCGTTTTTTCCTTATTTTCCCCCCGGCTTCCGGGTAGTGAATCCCGCGGGAGTGGGCCGCGTCACGAGTTTCCGAAAGAAGCCGAACGTCTGTGCACAGGCGCCGTATAGAGCCGACTCGCAGTCCGGCTTCTTTCGGCAACTCGTGACGCGGCCGTATGCGCAGAGGGGAAGCTTTTGTCATACGTCAATCACTTAGCCTGTGCATAGGAACGCCCACTCCCGCGGGATTCACTACCTGGAAGCTGGGGGAAAAATAAAGGGAAAAAAACGGTATGTACGAGAAAAAAAAATAGGATCTGCATACTGTCAATTTTGGTAGTGAGCTCAATGTAATGTTAGAATTTTTTTTAGGGTGAACCCCCGCTTTAATCAGTGATCACATAATTACAGCAGAAAATGACATTTCAGAGCCACGCAGGACCCCTTGATCACATGCCTGATGAAGGGGTCCTTCCAAAGGTGGAACTACTTACCTGGTCCACGCCGAGCGAGATATCATCTTGCCTGTCTTCCGGGTATCGCCGCTCCAGCGCTGTGATTGGCTGGAGCGGCAATCGCGCGGGAGACTTCAAACCGGCAAGGGCCGGCGGCTGCCGGCCCTTTAGCCAAGGATCCCCGCTGCGCATGTGCCACTGCAATCAGCGGCACATTGTGGGGGGGAATATCTCCTAAACCGTACAAGTTTAGGAGATATTCTTTATACCTACAGGTAAGCCTTATTATAGGCTTACCTGTAGGTAAAAGTAAAAAAAAACAGGTATACAACCACTTTAAATAATAAAAATCTTTGACCTGAAAATAAAATGTGCAAATAACAGTTACTGATTTCTCTCCAACTTTCCTTGTCTGCATGCTCGGCAAAAAGTCACCATACAAGCCAGGCACTTTGCATATTCAGAAGGTCAGCAATGGCGGCCATGTATTTCTCTCATAACAAATTGACTATAAAATGGACCAACTGTCTAATTAGCTGCATCTCTGCCATCTTATCCTCAATGCCCCCGAAAAGATGGAAGTGTTAAAACATAATACAGAACCCCCCAAAGCAGACATCACATGAGCAATGCCTAGGCATTTGGCCAAATAAATAAAATTAAGGGATGTTGGAGGAACTTTGTAGCAAAGGCAAATATTCATATTACTTTGCAGGAGCAGAAGAGAAAGCGGAGGATTCACATCTGAAGACCAATCCAGGCCACGGTACACATGCTGCAGCTATGACTGCTCCTGTATGTTCACATCTGTATAAAAAACAGACAATGAGACTCTTACAGGGTATTTCCAACGACGGGTGAATGGCGGCAACGTTCTTGACGGCTGGCGGAGAATGTCGCCCGTCCACCTGATCGGATTCCGCGTCCTGAGCTTCTCCGTGAATGACCGCGATCCCTAGCCGTAACCGTTCGGCGAAAGACTGGGCTCTGCGGGATAGAAAAGGCCGATGACAGGCGCTTCTTACAGCAAAACGTTACTGAAAACACACAAACTTGTCCCCTCGCTAAGCAGTCCTGGAGGACTGTCCGATCTCTACGGACCAATCCAGTCTGCTGGATGTCACCCTGAGCCATAAAACAGGCCTGGCCTGGGACTAGCAAGGGAAAGAAGAATCCAGAACCAGTCCAATGTAGGATCTGGACGGCAACTATCACAGGGGAAATCTAGTGTCAATAATATGTGTGCACAAAAGAGATCAAGTTTAATAAAAGAAAAAAAAAAAAAAAACAGTCACATTGCAATAATCTAAATCTCTACTCTTTAATTATAAATTGTGCAGCCAAAGGATCGCTTTGTTTTTTTTTATCATTCGCTAATATTGATATTCTCTCCCTGTAAGAGCAGAAGTGTCAGGTGAATATCAAGATGCATTAAGCTGGATACACACTATACAAGTTTCCTTCAGATTTACCAAAACCATATACATCGGCGTATAACACGCACCCCCCCCCCTTAAAATAGGGGGGAAATTGCGCGTGCGTGTTATATGCCGATATAGGGCTGCCTTGGAGGGGAAGGAGGGAACGAGCGCTGCCGAAACACAGAGCCGTGATCTCCTGTGTACTCTGCGTTACGCCCAGTCCTGCCCCCTGGGTGAAACTAGGCGTGACTGCGAGTCGAGCACACAGGAGATCCGGCTTTGTATTTCGGTGGCGCTCATTTCCTCCTCCCCCTCCAAGGCAGCCCTATCCGACTGTCTTCTCCTGGGCAGAACTGGGCGTGACTGCGAGCCGAGCACACAGGAGATCCGGCAATGACAAGGCTGCAATGATGGGCACTGATTAGGCTGCAATGGTGGGCACTGATTAGGCTGCAATGATGGGCAGATGGGCAATGATTAGGCTGCAATGATGGGCAGATGGGCACTGATTAAGCTGCAATGATGGGCAGATGAGCACTGATTAGGCTGCAATGATGGGCAGATGGGCACTGATTAGGCTGCAATGATGGGCAGATGGGCACTGATTAGGCTGCAATGATGGGCAGATGGGCACTGATTAAGCTGCAATGATGGGCAGATGGGCACTGATTAAGCTGCAATGATGGGCAGATGGGCACTGATTAGGCTGCAATGATGGGCAGATGGGCACTGATTAAGCTGCAATGATGGGCAGATGGGCAATGATTAGGCTGCAATGATGGGCAGATGGGCACTGATTAGGCTGCAATGATGGGCAGATGGGCAATGATTAGGCTGCAATGATGGGCAGATGGGCAATGATTAGGCTGCAATGATGGGTAGATGGGCACCGATTAAGCTGCAATGATGGGCAGATGGGCACTGATTAAGCTGCAATGATGGGCAGATGGGCACCGATTAAGCTGCAATAATGGGCAGCTGGGCACCGATTAGGCTGCAATAATGGGCAGCTGGGCACCGATTAGGCTGCAATAATGGGCAGCTGGGCTCTGATTAGGCTGCAATAATGGGCAGCTGGGCACTGATTAGGCTGCAATAATGGGCAGCTGGGCACCGATTAGGCTGCAATAATGGGCAGATGGGCACCGATTAGGCTGCAATAATGGGCAGATGGGCACCGATTAGGCTGCAATGAAGGGCAGATGGGCACTGATTAGGCTGCAATGCTGGGTGCTGACTCTTATTTTGCTTCAAAATTCTTTATTTAAAATGAATGTTTTTTTCTATAACTTCCCTCTTCAAATAAAGGTGTGCGTTATATGCCAATAAATACAGTAATATGAGGTCAGACCTTAAAAATCTCAATTTGCATGCAACCAGGCAGGCCTCGCACTACATGGTTTTGGTAAATCTAATGGAAATCAGACAACAAAGGTTGTATAGTGTGTGTGGGGTCTTATGCAAGCTCTTGTCTCATTTATCAGGCAGATCAGCCTCCACAGGGGCCGTATACCGGCTGACATTCTTCCTCTGACAGGCATAAAATATAACAAACAGCACACACACCTATCCCTGAAAAGGAAGCAATGTAGAGTGAAGAATCAGTTCTGGCAGATCAGTAGATTGTATTAGAAAAGGCCTGGATTTTTTCCTAAATGCACAATGGGATACTAATATTTTAGAAGTTGATCCAGAGAATATCTGATGGCCTGGTAGGGGGATCAGGAAGGATTTTTTTTCCCCTCGATAGAGCAAATTGGATCATGCTTTATTGGGTTTTTTTTGTGCCTTCCTCTTGATCAACTGTGGGTATTAGGGATCGACCGATTATCAGTAAGGCTGATTATTGCCAATATCAGCATTTTCCGAAAAATTGGTATCGGTCGCAAACTAAACCGAAATTGCTTTAAGGGGTTTTACTGGGGTGATGCCTGCAGCTGCCGGCATCACCCCGGTACCATTTTTTAGAGCCGATCGTCAGCTTTATTGTAACAACAACCGATCAGGCTTAAGAGCCGGTTCACACACAGGCGGCACGACTTTAGGGGCGACTGGGCAAGGCGATCTCAAGGCGACTTGCAAAAGGACTTCAGTATTGAAGTCGATGCAAGTCGCCCCGAATCACCCCCGAAGTCGTACAGAAACCTTTTTCTAAGTCGGAGCGACTTGCGTCGCTCCTATTAGAACAGTTCCATTGACTACTGTGGACCGCGACTTGTCAGGCGACTGAGTCGCCCCAGTGTGAACCGGCTCTAACAGTCGCACGGCTGTGGAGGAGACATCCTCGCCCTCCCGCCTCCTTCTGCTGGTCCGCCCGGGTCTCCCGTCCCATCGGGAGGCCCGAGCAGCCATCTGCTGGCTGGCCGAAGACCGAAACAAAGCTGATGTTTTTGTTCGGGTCTTGGGTTTAGTAAACCGGAAGTGATGTCACGACATCACTTCCCGGATTATTGGCATCTTAAAGGCTCCAGTTTAAAAAAAAAGGGCTAGATTCAGGTAGGGGCGCGCATTGTTACGGCGGCGCAGCGTACCGTATTTACGCTACGCCGCCGTAAGTTAGAGAGGCAAGTGCTGTATTCACAAAGCACTTGCCTCCTAAGTTACGGCGGCGTAGCGTAAATGGGGCCGGCGTAAGCGCGCATAATTCAAATGAGGATGAGGGGGAGTGTTTTATGTTAATTCTTGGTGACCCGACGTGATTGACGTTTTTCGCCGTCCGTGGAATTTCCCAGTGTGAATTGCTCCAAAGTACGCGGCAAGGACGTCATTGGTTTCGACGTGAACGTAAATTACGTCCAGCCCTATTCGCTAACGACTTACGCAAACGACGTCAAAAAATCAAAATTCGACGTGGCAACGACGTCCATACTTAACATTGCGTACGCCTCATAATAGCAGGAGCAACCTTACGCCGAAAAAGCCTAACGTAAAAGACGTAAAAAAATAGCGCCGGGCGTACGTATCTAGGTCATTTGCATATTCTACGCTGAAATCGACGGAAGCGCCACCTAGCGGCCAGCGTAAATATGCACCCTAAGATACGACGGTGTAAGAGACTTATGCCAGTCGCATCTTAGGCTAATGTCGACGTATCTTGCTTTCTGAATACAGAAAGAAGATACTCCGGCGCAGCTTTGAATTTACGCGGCGTATCTATAGATACGCCGGCGTAAATCAATGCTGAATCTAGCCCAAAGTATTCAAAAACGCCGACCTTAACGTTTTGAATACTTTCGAGTACAGAGGAGGTGTAGACCCCCGATCCATCCCTGTACCTGTCACTGCCTATTACTGTCACAAGGGATGTTTACATTCCTTGTGACAGCAATGCCCGTGATAAAAAAAAAGTGTAAAAATAAAAAAAATTAATGTACAGAATATCGGCACATATTATTGGCTATCGGCCTGAGAGGTGGTCAAAATATCGGTACTGAAAAAAACAATATTGGTCGATCCCTAGTGGGTATAGGATAGTATATATGGGATTTTTCTATTTGTGTGCTTTTTTTTGTTGCAGGCTCCACTTCCTACTAAAAGTGGAAGTAAAGGGCTAGATTCAGGTAGGGGGACGCAAGTTTGTGCGGGCGTAGCGTATCCTATTTACGCTACGCCTCCGCAACTTAGACGGGCAAGTGCAGTATTCACAAAGCACTTGCTCCGTAAGTTGCGGCCGCGTAGCGTAAATCTGCCGGCGTAAGCCCGCCTAATTCAAATTGTCAAGAGGTGGGCGTGTTTTATGTAAATAAAACATGACCCCACGTAAATGACGTTTCTCTCGAACGGCACATGCGCCGGCCGTGAACGTATCCCAGTGCGCATGCTCCTAATCACGTCGCAAATAGTCAATGCTTTCGACGTGAACGTAATTTACGCAAAGCCCTATTCGCGAACGACTTCGGTAAACGACGTAAAATGTTTAAAATTCGACGCGGGAATGACGTCCATACTTAACATTGGCTATGCCTCATATAGCAGGGGTAACTTTACGCCGGAAAAAGCCTTACGCAAACGACGTAAAAAAATCCGCCGGGCGCACGTACGTTTCTGAATCGGCGTATCAAGCTCATTTGCATATTCTACACTGAAATCTACAGCAGCGCTACCTAGCGGCCAGCGTAAATATGCACCTAAGATACGACAGTGTAAGACACTTACGCCGGTCGGATCTTAGGGAAATCTATGCGTAACTGATTCTATGAATCAGTCGCATAGATACAACGCGGCAACTCAGAGATACGCCGTCGTATCTCGTACCTGAATCTAGCCCAAAGTCTATTTTAGCACTTGTACCCACAGATAAGTCTATAATAAGGCTTACCTGTAGGTACCGTAAATATCTCCAAAACCTGCACTGTGCAGGAAATATTCACACCGGTGATGTCACTGGCGCATGTGTTCTGAAGCTACGGCATACCTGTGCCGTCCCTTCAGAGCCCAAATCCGATGTCTGCGACTTCTGCGCGAAATTGGCTTCATTGCGGCACGGCCAATCAAACGTCGGCTGTCCGCGAACCCGGAAGGAAGACCAGGTGAAGATGGAAGCCCTCTCAGCGGCGACAGCGCACCGCAGGAAGGCTTCATTCTAAAGGTAAGCATTTCATAATGTGCTAGTTTGCGCTGTATACTAGCACATTATGCCTTTACCTTGCAGAGTTAAAAAGGTATTGCTATGTTTTTATTATCCTATCTCATGATCCTATTTAGTCTGCCTGATTTAGAACAATGAACATCTGCAGTTTTTGAAGACGTCAGTGCACCTTTTTCCAGAGATCATGTGATCTTTGGCGATCTTTCAGGGAGCACTTTTTTTTTTAACTCATCACAAAAAAAGATAATTTTTGTATAAGATAATAATGAGATTTGGTTATGCGGAAAAATGTCATCCTGATTCACACGACGTGTGAATTTTTAAGGATAGGCTCACTTAGTGCCGGCTTCAAAGTCGCCCGACTCTGAAGCCGCCCCCTACAGCGCGGCTTGCAAAACAACATCTGTATAGAATTCAATGCAAGCCGCTCCGAAGTAGTACAAAAATGTTTTTCTAAGTCGGAGCGACTTGAGTCGCTCCTATTAAAGCAGTTAGATTGCAATGCATGGAGCGCGACTTGTCAGGCGACTAAGTCACCCGACAGGTCGCCACTGTGTGAAACGGCACTTAAAGTGGATCTTTAATCAGAAAACTAAGTTCTGCTAGATCACTTCACGCTGGCCCATTTTTTTCAGGTATCGCTATGTAAAAAAAATTATTAATTGGTTCACACTGGGGCGACTTGTCAGGCGGCTCAGCTGCCTGACGAGTCGCGTCCCATTCAATGCAATGGAACCGTTCTAATAGGAGCGACGCAAGTCGCTCCGACTTAGAAAAAGGTTCATGTACGACTTCGGGGGCGGCTCGGGGCGACCTGCATTGACTTCTATACGGAAGTCGTTTTGCAGGTCGCCTCTGAAGTCGTCTTCAGGACGACTTGCAGAGTCGCCCCCGAAGTTGTGCCGCGGCTGTGTGAACCGGCTCTTAATGTGCAATGTATGTTCCTTGCTAAAGAACATTATTTTTTTTTATGAAGTTCCTATGGATAAAAGTCAGCTTTAAAATAGATGGCCACAGTGAAAACTACCACCTCCCTGTCTATGTGATGCTAGCTCAGGGGAAAAGCAAAGCAGGCTAGCACAGGGACACACTGTCTGCAATACTAGCACCGCACCCAGTGGTCGGGCAAAGTCAGCTCCTGTTTGAGAAGTCTTCAATAAGACAAGTAACAGACATTCTGATAGTTTCCCTTTGGAAACCCCTAAACTTGTCTAACTGCAGAAACTAACAGGAGTCTTGAAAGATTAAATAATAAAAAATGTAAACACAATTTTTAAAACAAGAATAAGCAGCTTTATCTTCCGCTATGCGGCTACAATTTTCTAATCTCATTGGACACAACTTTGTGAATGGAGTCTAAAGCCTCTAAGGTTATCCTTGTGATTGTCAAAGTTGGCCCTAGTGTAAAAATAAAGGGCAACAGGGACTGACACCCCATACATCTGGGGGGTACCGCTGTTCTAAGAAAGTAAACAAAAATCTCAATATCATAGGATTCATAGTCCTGAGATATGACAATCATCTAATTTACTCACCGTTTTGCTGATGAAGGAGATTTGGCTACTATGACTGCATTTCTGTAGTCAGGAATCTGCAAAACACAACAACGTTGTGAATCCATGCTTTTCATAACACACAAATTGTATTATGCAAGTCTGCAGGGGGGGGGGGGTGGAGCTTTACTTTAAGGTAGGTACACAAATGCAGTTCCTCCCTTTTTTCAATAATGAGAATAAAAAAAAATAAAAAAAAAATATGAACATCGCCCATTACCCCAAAGAGCGGCCAAAGGTGGCACAGTCACCCTTCTCTTCTCATTCGAGTGTTTCACTATTTTTATCTGAAGTGTGCAAAAAAAAAAGAACAAATTCTGAAAGACTCCAAAAGCAAAAAAAACATTACTGTTCTGTATAAACCAGACACAAATATGTTGATTTTTGAGTCGCGGACGGGTTTACACTCCTATCAGGTTATCACATTGGGGAGATGTATCTTCACTTCCTGTCCCTGGATGGCAACAGGAGAGAAAATCTTCACAAAGTGAGAAAAATGACCCTCTTAGGCAGCGGTCCCCTGAAAAAGCTGTCCCCATTGGAAGATATTCCCTCGCCTCCTGTCCTGGCGCCAACTGTAAATTTTCGTATTTCCCATCACTTTCTGTTTTGGGAATAATGGCGACCAGGTGGAATAGAGAGATGGAAACTATTCAGCAGGGCTTTTAAAAAACGTACCAAGGTAGTCAAGTATACTTGAGGCTTCATTTAGATATGGCGCTTGGGTGGGTGTCAAAAATGCACAGTTGAGCCAGCCACCCATTCCCCTTAAAGTGGTTGTTAAACCACTCTAACGAGTACGCACCATCCCTGCTGTCTCCTTATGCATTGTCCCCCTCTGTGTGTGATTTATTAAAAAAAAAAAAAAAAAAAATCACACAGAGGGGGACGCTGTATAAGGAGACAGCATGGATGGTACATACAGATTTTGAGTTATTTGAGCAGCAGGAGCAGAGGGGGCGGCACTGTCACGAGCAGGAGCGGACTGACCATTGGGACTTTCGGGCACTGCCCGAGGGCCCCATGCCACTAGGGAGCCCATCAGGGTTGCCAGGCTCAAAACCAGGGACAGTATGTAAAAATCTGTGTTTTTTTTACATCTGTCCCTGCTATGTCTTAAACCGATATGCTTTTGATGTGAAAATCCTGAGATTTTAGCTGCCCTGCCTCCTGGCGTGGTGGCCATCTGTAAGCCCGGGGGCCCCATAATCTTCTATTGCCCGGGGGCCCCATGGGTTGTCAGTCCACCCCTGGTCACGAGCTGAAAGGCAGTTGGGGTGGGGGGGGGGGGGGACACAGGAGATACAGGAGAGCAGGCTGCAGATGAAGGAGGCAAGCAAACTGACCACGGTGTCAGGGCTCAGCCGCCATGATTACAGTGGTCAGTTTACAGAGGGGTGGGGAGAAACTGGCAGGATCAGACAGGTTTTTTAGGTGTTACAGGCTGTCAAACACCACAAGACAAGCACTGTGTCATATAACATGCTTTAAAGAAGCAGGATCAATTTTTTGGGGTGTGAACACACACTTTAAACTGCAATATGCAGTGAACTAGGGGTTTAACATGCCAGGGTTACAAAGCTTTCTGCCCATTGTAGAGTTTACCCGACATGCTACACATTCACGCAAATGGAGAAGCGCTGCAAATATGGGGTTAAAACAGAAAGTCAGGAAATATTGCATCGCTTCCTCACCACCTGACAGTAGCCTCTGAAGTGCAATCCAAAAGCAGATTGGGCTTTAGAGGAAAAGGAGATTTAGACACATGTCTGACTTTAACCTTTAGGGCCCTTTCACACGTACGGACCGTATGTCCGCATTTTCAGCCGTCCGTTGCAGATGAAAACGGGACATATATGGGTCCCTATGTGATTACGGGTGTCAGCGAATGAACATCCGCTGACACCCGTAATTTGTCCGCCTCCGCAAAGATCCGCATTTTCAGACGGAAGAAAACCCTATTTTTCTTCCGTCTGCCGGATCGGATGAACACGGACATACGGTCCGTGTTCATCCGATTCCCCATAGGGGAGAGCGGAGGAAAGACAGGGCGGTCCCTGCACAGTGTGCGGGGACCGCCCTGTCAGCTGCCAGCTCAGCGGGGATTTTACGGAGGATCCCCGCTGAGCTGTACGGACACACGGAGGCGGATCATTACTGATCTGCCCCGTGTGAAAAGGGCCCTAAAGCAGAGGTTCAACCAAATTGTTTTTTTTAAAAGCCAGCAGCTACAAATACGGCAGCTGCTGACTTTTAAAAAAAATGGACACTTACCTGTCCAGCGAGCCCGCAATGTTGGCAGCCGAGGCCGAGCAATCGCTCGTCTCTCGGGTGCCCCCGCCGCCATCCTCAGTGAGGGAATCAGGAAGAGAAATGTTGCGGGCTTCACTGCCCGGTTCCCTACTGCACATGTGCGAGCAGCGCGGCCCGTCCTCACTGGTCCCCGCTCTCTCCTGGGAACAGTGTGCTGGGCTTAGTGGTGTGACTCCCATGGGAGTCTATGCCTGGAAGTGGGTGCAAATACCTGTCTTAGACAGGTATCTGCATGCCCCTCCCCCCTGAAAGGTGCCAAATGTGATTATGTGACACCAGAGTGGGAGGGTTCTAAAAAAGCGGAAATTCCGTTTTTGGGTGGAACTCCGCTTTAAAGTTTGACTCCACTTTTGTTGGGAAAAAACTCTCTCCTCTGGGTGGTTTCTTGCTGAAATTGGATGCTGGATATAATCTGCCTGTGTGTACCTATTTGCTGGCAAGGCTTCTAAACGTGACTTCTATTTTAGCGGATTTATGAGAAAATCAGTGAGTCAATCACACAAGCAGGAAATTACATCTTTAGAGGGGGGGCTCTCCATACGCCATCTGTGTACAAAACACCTCCGATTTGCCATAATGCATTAAAATTTTACAGAAAGTTACAGCAGCTGCTGTAATTTGTAATTCTATTACATTACTTTAAAGGTTTGTGCAGCAATTTGTATATACCATATCATTGAAATTTTTTATTTGCTATATTTTTCCCCCAATAAAAGTGGAGTTCTTTTTAAAGGCTTCTCACAGGCGCAAAAAAATTGTTGTCAGATCCAGCCTTATAGACCCTTTTCACGTGGATTCTGCCAGTGGATCCACCCTTTTCACTGGGGGGGGGAATCGCTCCGCTGATCAGGCAGATGACAGGCTGTCGATTGAACCACCTATCCGTTTCCATCTGTCATCTGATCCGATCTTTTTTTTTTAGCAGACCGGATCGGATTAGATGTCGGCAGGTGTCAGCAGACACGTCCGTTGACATCCGCTGCTCCGTAGAGAGCAATGGATGGTCCGATCGGGACCTTAGGCCTTATGAACACTGACATTTAGCCAATGAGGCTCTGGGTGTTTATGCATGGGTAAAAAGGTACAGGCAACACCCAACCAATCTTGCTGCCAGCAGCCTGTATAAGTCTATGAGAGACTGACAGCTGCTGTGGCTGGATGGTGCACCGATGGGCAACACAGAATACAGTCTGCTTGGGTGCATACTGCTCCAAACGTAATTCCCACTCAGTCCACCGTCCAGTTGAAGCAGCTGTCAGCTTCCCATTGAGTTTTACAGAATACTGGCAGCAGGGCTGGATGGGTGCGCCTATACCATGGGTGCTCAACCTGTAGTTCTGCTTTCGCAGAACTACAAGTCCCATGAGGCCAAGGTTCACCATCACAGGCCTATACCTTCCACCCGCAGCAAAATGACAGAGCCTCATACATCAGGGCTAGATTGCCAGAGTATTTGAGACTCTACTGTGAAATGCCAGTCAGTAAAGGGAATCCTGCCCAACCAAGAAATAACCGAGCGCCCGGAATACATTTTCCTCCTAAATCATAAACATGGACGCTTGACTGAAATGAGCACATCTCAGCCAGCTTGATTTTTTTTCAACCCTGTAAAATTCTAGCAACCCACAGATAGGCTTGCTCAGTTCTATATGCAATATGAAGACGCACACAAAGCTCTTCGTCACTGTAAAACCCGAGGTCGTGCCTCGCCCGTATTATCCATGTAAAACTGATGTTTTCATTCACTGCTCACAAAAATAAAAGAGAGAAGAAGTCGGGATGTAGCCAATATGCACCTACACGTTCTACAGAACACCGGATCCTTCACAGCCAGGTTTTCCGCCTAATGAAATGCACGCTCATTGTTCAGCCAGAAACGCGATCCGCCTCTATTGTGCCAAGGAGAACATTTAAGATGCCCGGCTTCCTATATCTGCTCTGTAATTATACAGCTCAGAGATCATGTGACGTTCCCGAGAACCATTCTAGCGCGAGGAAGCGTGGCGAGAAACAGGTGCCTGCGAGTTACAGGCTCTGATAAAAGGATAAAATAGCCATGTGACCTGCCAGAAATCACAAGGGCTGCCGTACGTCTATAGAAACTCATTAACTACAAGAAATACATCCTTAACCCACAAGCGTTTAAAGGAACAGCCCAGCCAACAAAGAGATTTTATATATTAAGTGACTCAGGGACCACAGAGTCTGGCTATGTGGCTCTAATCCTGGCACGGCATTATTCTCCTGCTTGTAGATGCCGTGCTAGCCAAATCCCTATAGTGGCTAGTATCCTATTTTTCTTTATATTTTTAAACTGGAGTCCTTAAAGAATGCACTGGTCCCAGTACTGCGAGCACACTGTAGCCCTGTCCACAGTAGAGAGGATGGTTGCACAGAATCATGTGACAAGAGGAAGCAATCACATTTAAGACGTGGTCGGTACAATCCTCAGTAGAATTCCCATGCCACTCAAAGGCTTCAAGGGTGAAAGAATTGCGCAGAAGATTGTGTCCCAAACCCCTCCAAGAATGATTAATGGCGTCACTCTCCTTTAAAGTGTCTGCAAAGTAAGAAGGTTTTTTATCTCAATACATTCTGGGGTAGATCCACAAAGAAACTACTGATACGCCGGCGTAATTTAAAAATTCCCGCGTCGTATCTTCGTTTTGAATCCTCAAAACAAGATACGACGGCATCTCGGCTAGATCCGACAGGCGTACGTCTTAGTACGCCGTCGGATCCAAGATGCAATTCTTCGGCGTCCGCTAGGTGGCGTTCCCGTCGTAATCCGCGTCGAGTATGCAAATTGGTTATTTCCGACGATCCACGAACGTACGACCGGCCGTCGCATTTTTTTACGTCGTTTCCGTTCGGCTTTTTCCGGCGTATAGTTAAAGCTGCTATATGGTGGCGTACTCAATGTTAAGTATGGCCGTCGTTCCCGCTTCGCATTTTGAATTTTTTACGTCGTTTGCGTAAGTCGTCCCTGATAGGGGCTGGACGCCATTTACGTTCACGTCGAAACCAATGACGTCCTTGCGACGTCATTTGGAGCAATGCACCCTGGGAGTTTTTACGGACGGCGCATTCGCAGTTCGGCGCGGGGACGTGCTTCATGTAAATGAAACACGCCCCCTACCCGCCGAATTTGAATTCCGCGCCCTTACGCCGCGAGAGATACGCTACGCCGCCATAACTTATGGCGCGGATTCGTTGAGGATTCAAACCAACTAAAAGTAAGTTACAGCGGCGTAGCGTATCTTAGATACGCTGCGCCCAGCGCAGATGTATGTGGATCTACCCCTATGCATTGAACTAAAAAATCTTCTGTGTGCGCAGCCCCCCCCCCCCCTAAAAATGGGTGTAACATGTTGTAAACTCATCCTTTAACCCCTGTATGATCGCTTAAGACTTGTACGATGGTAAAAAAGTGGGCTTTAACAGTCGCAGTGTAGCATGACCGCGCAATTGTCATTGAAAGTGCGAGAGCGCTGAAAGCTGAAAATTGGTCTGGGAAGGAAGGGGGCAAAAGTGCACGGTATTGATGTGGTTAATGGAATATTTCAAACAAATTAATAACCATAAAATGCGGGTATCACCAGCAGTAATAGCATTGCTAATACATGCTTTTATGAATATTATTAATTGCTTCAGCATAGTTTTAGTATAGGCTTAGTGATCTAGAGCTCATACCGTTTTATAAAGTTATAAACTAGAGATCACTAAACCTAGATCACAATAAACCAACATGTTTCAGGGGCTCAAAGTTCCCCTTCATCAGGGCTAAGAATCAAAATAACATAAAATAATATTGTTTTATGTTGTTGTTTATGTTGTTTTATGTTATTTTGATTCTTAGCTCCGATGAAGGGGAACTTTGATCCATTGAAACGTGTTGGCTTATTGATTACATGTTGTAGAAAACAAAATTCTAAATCAAGTTCTGTGGTGCTCTCATCCTTCTAATGTTCCCCAGACTACTCCAGGGACCTTTTGCGATGCCCCCCGGCTGACAGAAACCTGCCTCTAAAACTTAGATTATGACTCCCGATTTTTGTCTACTAAGCACTCCACTAAACACGCTTCATTTAAATCTATGAGAATGTAAAACCCACTTTAACCACTTTCCGCCCGGCCAATAGTAAATTGACGTCCGGGAAGTGGTTGTGTAATCCAGACTGGACGTCTATTGACATCCAGCAGGATAACATGCCAGCGCACGCCCGTGGGGGCGCGCAGCACGGGGATCAGTGATGCGGGGTGTCTGTCTGACACCCTGCATCTCCGATCTCGGCAAAGAGCCTCCGGCGGAGGCTCTTTACCACGTGATCATCCGTGTCCAAGAAGAGCCGATCATCAGGTCTCCTGACGGGGGGTTCGCACTGATTGTTTATCAGCGTAGCCCCCTCTCGGATGCCCACACTGGACCACCAGGGAAGCGGCCAGGACCACCAGGGAAGGGGGCAACATGTGGATGGCCAGGTACATCCCCCATGGCCATCCACATGTAAAAAAACAAAAAACAAAAAAACAAAACAAAAACAAAAGCACAATAGATGCCAATCAAATGCACAAATGGGCACTGACTGGCAAAATGGGCACTGTCAAAAATTAGTAAATAAATGATGTCCAGCAATGCCATCAGTGCCACCCCTCAGTGTCCATAAGTGCCACCCCTCAGTGTCCATCAGTGCCACCAGTGCCACCCCTCAGTGTCCATCAGTGCCACCCATAAGTACCCATCAGTGCCACCCATAAGTGCCCATCACTGCCGCCTATGAGTGCCCATCACTGCCGCATACCAGCGCCGCCTATCAGTGCCCGTAATTGAAGAAGAAAACTTAATGATTTACAAAAAAAATTACAGAAAAAAATAAAAACGTTATTTTTTTCAAAATTTCCTGTATTTTTTTTACTTGTTGCGCAAAAAATAAAAAATGCAGAGGTGATCAAATACCACCAAAAAAAAGCTCTATTTGTGGGAACAAAATTATAAAAAAATAGTTTAGGTACAGTTTAGCATGACCGCGCAATTGTCCTTCAAAGTGCGACAGCGCTGAAAGTTGAAAATTGGCTTGGGCAGGAAGTTGCGCAAGTGCCTGGTATGGAAGTGGTTAAGAAGGTCAAAAGGCATGCCAAGCGGAGGTCAAATGCATCCTTTAATGAATTCTGAAGGATCTCAGAAGGGTCCCAAACTGATGTTACTGACACAAGGCCAAAGTCTGTCAACACAAGCCCCTAACAGGAAAACGTGCCACTGTTCACCATAAACTAGGAATTGGCTTTCAAAGACAGCAGCTGCTTCCAATCAGCTTTGAAAAACGTCACTGTCAAAATTGGCGCTGAAATCTAGCCACGTCAGTCTGATTTTAACACCAATTTCAATTGTTTAGCAAAAAAAACTGAAACACAAGGAAAAACCATAGTGGAAAAAAAAGTGATGGAACGCAACATAACTGTCCAAGTATGTGGCCAGCCTAAGACAGGTAGGAAGCCAGGGGATGATTCAGCTGGCTGGGGAAGAACAAAACACACTGGGGTGGATTCAGTAAGCAATTGAGTCTGCGTATCCATAGTTACGCAGCGCAATTGCTTAGTTGCGCCGGCGTAACGACTGCTCCTGATTCAGAAAGCTCGTTACGCCGACTGCAGCCTAAGATATGACTGGCATAAGGCTCTTATGCCGTCGTATCGTAGGCTGCATTCTTACGATGGCCGCTAGGTGGCGTTCCCGTAGTGCTCAGCGTAGAGTATACTCACGCCGATTTACAACCCTACGCGCGCCCTGCATACGCATTTTACATTCGTCGGGTTCCGCGTAAGGCTGCTCCTGCTATTAGCAGGGGCTGCCAATGCTAAGTATACCCGTCGTTCCCGCGTCGCGATTTTTAAAAATTACGTTGCTTGCGTAAGTGAATCGTGAATGGCGCTGGACGCCATTTACGTTCACGTTGAAGCAAATGACGTCCTTGCGACGTCATTTACCGCAATGCACGTCGGGAAAGTTTCCCGACGGAGCATGCGCACTACGTTCGGCGCGGGAACGCACCCAATTTAAATGATCTACGCCCCCTACGGGATCATTTAAATTACGCGCGCTTACGCCGGCTATTTTTATGGAGCGCCCGCGCAAATTACGGAGCTACTGCTTCGTGAATGAAGCCTAGCGCACGTGATTTACGGAGGCGTAGCGCACGTGATTTACGGAGGCGTAGCGTTAAAACGGTACGCTGCGCCTCCGTAAGAGGGCGCAAATCTACCTGAATCTAAGCCACTGACTAAAATATCCGACATAAACCGATCCAACGGAACCAACCAGTGTCTGCTTTTAATGCCAAATTGGATTACTTTTTGTGATGTATAATACTTTTTTATACATTTTCTCTAATTGTATTATGGTTGGGAAGATAAAAAAATATTTTTATATATTTTTTCTATATTATGCATTCTCCTATCCAGCCACAAGATGGAAGTCTTGTCCCCTATTGACATCACAGGTTTCAAATAAGCCATGACAGCAGTGACTCCTCCCTAACTAGGAAGGACAAGGTTTCAATCAGACATAGTGAGCCTCAAAGCAAGCCGTTCAGTGCCGTCTCATTGTTCTTTTCAAAATTATTTGTTGTGTATTAAATATTTCTTTGAAAAAACATAATTTGTAAATCATAAAAAAGGAGATAACAAATGAAACCAAACATCTTGATGCGTAAGCAATTCAAACTTATGGTCCAACTCCTCACAGCCGCAAATCAAATAATAGCAAAGGCATGAAAGTCCCCGTCCTTTGCTGTGCAAAACAGAGTAAACCGCACACTGATGCACGCACAAAAATGGAAGCTATCCACAAAATTTAGATTTCTAAATTCGATAAAATCTGCCAACCCTGGATCAAACATCTCTTGCCACCAAACTTTGAAGAGACGACCCTTATGCCGTGGTAGCCGTTTGTTACACTAATCACATCTGATGTCGCGCTGGTGGTCAGGTCACCCTGGGTGACTCCCCCTATTCTTCCCTTCTCTCTCATTTTACTTTCTCTTCTACTCTACTCCTCAAGACCCTTTCCCTTTGGCTTGGCTATGGCCTATTCTACCCTATGTTAGCGGCATCCCTGCCACTGATGGGCGATCTAGCTATGGCTTATTCTACCCTATGTTAGCGGCATCCCTGCCACTGATGGGCGATCTAGCTATGGCTGTACCCTCGTATACTCAAGGTAGTCCAAAATGCTATCTTCATTTGCTAGCCCTCATTTAACTCCCCACTACAGCATGCCATCAGGCCCGGATTTCCCACAAGGCCACTGAGGCCAGGCCTTGGGGCGGCAGTGGCATGGAGTCCCCCCCGACGCCCGGAACATACAGTTAAGGGAGGTAAGTTATGGGGGAATCCGCTCGCCGAAATCACTTGTAAAATGTGTGTTCCCGTCCGTCCTCCCCTCTCCCCCCACCCCACATACCTCTCTTTGCTGGCTCTGTCTTCGGGACTCCGTCCTCCCCCCGGCCACCGAGTCTGTCTCCTGTCCCTGCTGCTGATGTACACAGTGAGAGGGGAGAGCTGTGCTCTTCCCATCTCAGCTGTGACAGGAGTTCTAGCACAGTGCTAGGACTCCTGTTTTGGAGGTGACAGGGTCAATAAAGAGAACATGTCACCTCAAATTGCCATCACACAGGGAATTGTTTAATCCTGTGTGATAACTTTTTTGCTAAGTGAAAAAAATTGTAATAAAATAAAATAAAAAATGTAAAGAATAAGAAAAATAAGGAAAATAATAAGAAAATTATACAAAAATTTAAAAAAAGTAAGCGACAAGCGCTACAAAAGTGATAAAAAAGTAAAATAAAAAATTGAACTAACCGTGCCGCCCATTCTCTGTTGATTTGGGGGGCGGGGGGTGGGTTCGGTTGGCAGGGAAGGGTTGCATTGCGGAACCTGGCCTTGGGGCGGCAGGGAGAGCAAATACGGCCCTGCATGCCATAACCCTCATTCGAAGTCTCCTGCTCCAATCTTGGATATAATCTACAATTATTAAATGTCATACTGTCTATCCACAAATAATATGTAGATTAGACTTTTGAGATCCTTTTTAGATGGCACCCTCAAACTATACATTGGCCTATTCTAATGGCTCTTACATTGTGATTTTGCAGAACACTGACTGCATATACCAGGCATGTCCAAAGTCGGGCCCACGGGCGAATTGTGGCCCGGTTTAATGCGGTCCCCTGGGAATTTTTGTAAAATCTATCTCATGACCCCTGAGATCTTTAAATCTTTCAACGCCGACGTTGCAGGACTGCGCGTCCTCAGTCTGCTTTCTCGTGATCTCGGACGCCACGGAAACTGCACGTCCTCAGTCAGCGTTCTAGTGATGTCTCGGACGTCACGAGAACTGTCCGTTCTCAGTCGGCGTTCTCATGATGTCTCTGACGTCACGGGAACTGTACGTCCTCAGACGCTGTTCTAGTGATCTCTCGCAGGCCACGGAAACTGCACGTCCTCAGTCGGCGTTCTCGTGATGTCTCGGACGCCACAAGAAATAGACGTCTTCAGACAGTGTTCTAGAGATCTCTCGGACGCCACGGGAACTAGACATCCTCAGTCGGCGTTCTCTCGACTGTCGCAGGATTGGGTGCGTTCCTTCTCCCTGCACTGGGTCTTCAGCTTTTTGGCAGTATTATGGGCAGTGTATTAGTGTATCGGACAAACGCACTTAGACCGAAACCTCTGGCACTGCGCTCACATGATCCCTTCCCCTTCTTGTCAATTTCTAAACTGGCTTCTGTAAATAAGAAGGAAAAAATTGACAGCTAGGGCTGCTGCTTCCAGGACGGGTGGAAAGTGGAATATTGCTTCACTGAAATACGGAATCACTGTGTTTGTCTTATATGTCAAGAGACTGTGGCTGTTTATAAGGAATTAAATGTCAAGACGCACTAACAGTTTACACATAGCACATACAACAAGCTAACAGGGCACGACCGCAGTGAAGAATGTCAGGCAAAATGGTCGGCCCTCACGCATGGTCACTTCATCAAATCTGGCCCTCTTTGAAAAAGGTTTGGATACCCCTGGCTTATACTGAACTGTTCTGAATTTATACGCTTATTCCAATTTGTTCTGTTCATATGGAATTACCTTGTAATTTCAAATTCTTGTACGCTTTATATTCCGTTTGTTCAATAACACATACATAACAATAAAAAAATTATATATATATATATATATATATATATATACATATACACACACACACATACACACACACATATATACACACATATATACACACACACATATATACACACACACAATATATATATATATATATATATATATATATATATATATATATATATATATATATATATATATATATATATATATAAAAACTATAATAGCGCTGACACAAAACCAATGTTTCCCTTTAAAGGCATGGACATTTTACTCATCAGTCTCGTTCCGTAACCAGTACTTGGGCCTCAATGTCTCCCTATTGGCAGTCAAAATAAAAGTAATACAAAAACAACCCAAGGACACAGTCACATGTGAAGCGAAGTATGCCTCTCCCATGCTCCTTAAAATACCTTTTCAGGCCTTGTAAACACAGATAAGACTTTTCACAACCTCCTCACTATCGGCTGCTATCAACAGTATAGGAGTGAAGGTCACATTATAGGCAGATGCTGAGCCAAGGAGGCACCAACAACCACAGTGCTATAACGAACAGATGTTGAGGCTGTGATGCCGCTCACTTATACGGCTTCCCAAATTCTAAAAGCGGTGAAGCTCTACCCTACAATCAGAGGTGCGTGTGATAACGGGCGGGTGACAACACAGGAGCACAACTGAGGGACTGTTGTCACCTCATAACAGGAAGTGCCTGAACAAGGACCATAGATCCCAAAATCGACAGGTATTATTTTAATGAGAGCTGCAGATTCAACAATTTCTGAATGACCATGACTAAGCACTGATCGCAGTGCGAAACGCGTAGGGGCTGTCTCCCACCCTTTGCTGTTATTTGTAGTGCATTTTCCACCCACTGTTTTTCAAAAATAGACAACCTAAGGTTTTTTCTTTGGAGGTGCAGCTGTCCATCCTTTCAGCTTCTACAATTTCTGAATGACATTGACAGGTTAAAGCCTACATGATATTTTTGTGATTGGGTTTAGATCTAGTGCTCATTAAATATTTGTTCCAAGTCAATGACTCAAAAAGTGCTCAAGCCAGGCACAGCAAAACAGATACCCTTCCCCATCATGTTTTTTTTTTTGGAGGAACCTCCTATGCTTCTGTCACATGTCTATTCTTTCTGACAGACGTACATATTCATAAATAAAATTGAGGAGCCCGAGAAAAAAACAACCTGCAAGACAAAAGGTATAACGAGCTAGTATGCATCGCATACTAGCTCATTGAAAATGTTTACCTTAGATCGAAGCCCTGCAGCGGCGCCTGCACACCGCTGACACGGCCGTCATCTTTCCAGGTTCCAGCGCTGCGATTGGCCGGAGCCGCAATGACGTCACTCTCGCGCATGCGCGCGGGAGCCACCGGTCACGGCACGGGCCATGAAGAAACGGCATGAGCGTCCGTTTCTTCAGAGCGCATGCGCCGATTACCTATAGGTACAAAAACACCAGGGGAGTTGAATTCCACTTTAAAGCTTTCCCAAATCGAGTAGAAGTCTGAATATTCCCCTCGATTACCAGGCCATTTTTCAACGTTGTGATAGTTTGACTGACAATTATGGAACACTGTACCAAAATGACTTTTATAAAAATAATCCCAACCAAATCAATTAAACCCCCCCCTCCCCCACCTTGAATCTGCTGCTTGCCTTTCTACATTAAAAGTGATCCCTTTATTTACAAAATAAGCCTTCCTCCCCCTTTTGCCATTCTGGAGAGGGTTCTCAAAAGGTAAACCCTTACAGTGTTTACATTTGTGACTGGCTATCTTATCTATCACATGGCACAGACCCGCTCTAACTGCCTCTGTGCATTTTGCAATCAGCACATGTAGGGTGCACACTCAAGTAGTAAACAGAGCGTCGTTTTTAAATGGTTCTCCAGAAATGCATGTCTAATCACACCAATTTAAAGCATGCAGGGCTAGTAAAGTCGTTAAAGTAAACCTGTTATTGCCCATTCGGGGGAAAAGCAAAAGGTTCAACTTAATGCCCAACCTGCCAGCTTCACATTCATACCTTTCTCTGGTTCCCCCGCCACTCTGTTCAGTCACCGGGAGAGAGGAAATTGTCCTGTATAACTGTGAGCTTAAACAGGACAAATACCTGTCTCCTACATGACATCACTGGGCCAATGCCCAACCACAAATACTGTCTACCTATGAAAGGGCATGTGCTTCTATACCCAGGAATTAATGGTATTCTCTTCCCTACTGGCAGCTAAACAGAGCGGTGTAGTAGAAAATAAAAGGTAATGTATTTTTTTAAGAGGTACATAATATGCAGGTATCTCTTGTCACTTGCTTTTAAAGCTGAATTTCAGGAACTCGGCTACTTTGTAAAAACTGCAGGCATACCATGAGCTAGGTCCAACGAGGTGCTTGCTGCCTGGTGGACTTATCTCTATTATTCTCATCTGACAGATTTATTGTACTCCAGGAAGATAACTTCTGGAGCTCTGAGGCTGTTCACTATGCTCTCAGTTCCTTCAAGAGAGAAGAGTAATTGCAACTGCCATGCCCGCCCCTCCAGCCCATTCACAGAAACCTGTGTATTATCTGAACTCGTTCACAAAATACAAAGGCTTCTGTGAATGGGAAGCAGAGGACGTGCGTGCTTCTCTCCTCTCACAGCCATGTGTCCTCCGAGAGTGCAATAAACCTGTCACATATATGTATTAGAGATGAATCCCAGAGGAGACGGGCGCCTAATTTGACTTAAGGCGGAGCTCCGCTGAAAAAAAAATATTAAAAGCCAGCAGCTACAAATACTGCAGCTGCTGACTTTTAATATTAGGACACTTACCTGTCCTGGAGTCTAGCGCCATCCGCAGCAGAGGACGAGCGATCGCTCGTCACTCTGCTGCCCCCCCCCCCCCCGCCATCCTCAGTGGGGGAACCAGGAAGTGAAGCGCTCTGGCTTCACTGCCCGGTTCCCTACGGCGCATGCGCGAGTCGCGCTATGCCTGCCAATTGGTTCCCGCTCTGTACTGGAAGCAGAGTGTTCCCAGAAGACAACAAGGGGGGGGGGGGGGAGGTGATGTCATGCCCGCAGTCTGCCCGAGACTGTGTGGCCGGAAGTGGGTGCAAATACCTGTCTTTAGACTGGTATCTGCACCCCCCTGAAAGGTGTCAAATGTGACACCGGAGGGGGGAGGGTTCCGATCAGCGGGAGTTTCACTTTAGGGTGGAGCTCCACTTTAACTCATTACTAAAATTGGTGAAGCTGTAGATAGTAACCAATCAGCTTCTTACTTCAGCTTGTCCAATTTGTTCCGGTCCACACCAGCCCAATTCAAGTGTGGATTCCCGCATCACATAGAACTCGCACTGCCCGATGCAAACCGCTGCGGGTGTCAATAGAAAGTTAACGACACCCCGAGATCAGTTTGCATATTGCAGTGCGACAAAAAAAAAAAAAAAAAAAGGATCCTGCACGATTTTGAGCCGAATGCTATGCAAATTCAGCCATACAATCTGTATGGCTGAATTTGCATTGCACAGACATCAGATGTGATCTACATAGCAGTGCGAATCACATGCAATGTCTGACATCGCTATAGTGTGAACCAGCACTTGGGGTTCTTTCACACGGAGCGGATCCATATTGATCCGCTCCGTTAGCCCGTTTGGCTCAGCGGGGATTCCTCCGTTAATCCCCGCTGAGCTGTCGGCGGCCAGGGCGGTCCCCGCACACAGTGCAGAGACTGCCCTGTCTCTCCTCCGCTCTCCCCTATGGGGAATCGGATGAATACGGACCGTCTGTCCGTATTCATCCGATCCGTCAGACGGAAGAAAAATAGGGTTTTCTTCCGTCTGAAAAACCGGAACCATTGTAAGTCCGTAAACGGACTTATGAAAAGCGGACCGTTTGTCCGCTGGTGTGAAAGGGCCCTTAAGCTTTGACAATAAAACCTGAAAGCTGTTTGGTTACTATGCAAAGCTGCATCAAATTTTTTTGACACCAGTTTTAGTAAAACTCCCCCATAGCGTGCCTTCATTTTTTAAATAGTCGCCGAATTCCTGGAATTCAGCTTTAATGTTTACCTTTAGTGCAAGTTCACTTCAATATTGCCGTCACCGATTACTGTTTCAACTTAAAACACTGCCAACTAAAAATGATCAAATCATTTTCTTTTTTCTTTTCAAAGCAAGACAGAAAGAGTTAAAGCCTACTAGCTGATTTTGATCGCCATTTGTTACCCCATCGGAAAGATTTCCCCTCATTTCCTGTTGTGTCTTCTGAAACAGGAAGTGAAAGCAAATCTTTAAAATGGGAACACAAACAGCAAATAAAACCCAGCATAGGTTTGGACCATTATCCACTTTATATTAAAAAAAACAAAAAAAAAAATTCTGCACTGGCATTTTACTTATCTAGTTTTGAGTGTCTGAAAAAAAAAAAAAAAACAACACTTGTAGACATTGAGGAATACCTCTTCCTGGATGTACTGTAAGAGGAAGGGAGATGCTCGGAGATTGTCCACAGGAATGTTGAAAAAGCCCTGAATTTCCTTTTGATGCAGATCCATAGTAATAAAATGCGTTAAACCTATTGGAGGGAGAGGAGGAGGTAACAGTGAGATAAATCAGGCAAACGCTAAAGATTAGACAAAAATCCTCTATTCTGTCCCTGCAAGCTGGACTTATGCCTGCTGAATGTTTGGTTAGACAAGATCTTCAATTACACAAATACCAAGATGCAAGTTTATACAGAGAATAGACTGGCTGAATAAACATGCATGACTGCATCTCTTTATAGTCAGACTGTGATGGGAAATAGGACAACCAATCACAATCCGTGAAGTGTGTGTGACGACAGATCATTAAAAAAAACAAAAGAAACCCACAAGGGAGGAGAATGTGCAAATTTGACATGGGCCACTTTCTATCCAATACATAATAATACTGTCCAGCTTCATAACTTGACTGTACAGCAAAATACTTTTCGATCTTCTAGGTATCCAGTGTTCTCCCAGAGGGGTTCGGGGGCCCTCTAATCCACAGATGTTTTTTCACCTTAAAGCGGAGTTCCAACCACAATTAGCTTTTTTTAAAATGTATGTCCTTTCATTCTGCGTTTTTATAATATAAATCTGGTCACTTAGTATTTTACAATCCGCCGCCGATCCGCATAGATATTCAAAAAAGATAGTTTATAAAACTATATCTACACCGTTGTCATTTTGCTTGTGGGCATTGTGAAGCCTACAGGCACTTACTTCCTGGAAGTCTTGGATGGGGAGTGATAATTGGACAGCGCACTGCATCCTGGGAAATGATGACACACATTTCCCAGGAGCATTAGAGGGAGATGATGTCAGAATCCTAGGTGGTTTCAAAGGCAGATTTTGTGGGACCGCATAGCAACAGGCATTTCCAGATGAGTAAAAAAAAAAAAAATTTTTTTTTTTTTTTTAGTCGAAAGCTACAGTTTAAAGCAAAATTGTTTTTTTGATGAAACCTCCACTTTAATGCACAGAATGCATTAAGGTGAAAAAACTTTTACCTTTACAACCCCTTTAAATGTCCCCTGTGATAGCAATAGGCAGGGACAGGTACTCTTTATGGAGAGAGATCTGGGGTCTATTAGACACCAGATGTCTCATCTGCCCTTAAAATCATTTGATCACACCAATATCGGAGTGATCAAAAGCTTTCCTTTTTAAAAATAGCGTCGTTAACATCAGAGGAAACTAGAAGGGATGTATGCTATTTTTTTCCGGTTTACTATACCATAGAGCCGACCAGAGCCGGTCTGGTCTCTGATTACCTCCATGGTCAGCCGGCGCTTGCTCTGGTCTCCCGGTAGGATGGGAGAGATCAAGAAAGACATGGAAGGTGGCAGGAGGGGGCCATCTCCTCCTGCTTGCAAAAGCAATTTTGAATAATTAGCTGCTTGGATTGTTTTTACAAAAAAGACAACCATCGGCTGCAGGCATCATCCCAGTATAACTACTCAATGTCCAGTGATGTACCAGTACGTCGCTGTACATTGCTAGATGGGAAATGCAGCTTCAGCAGAGCAGTGTATGTGACTGCAAACTGGGGGCAAAGAGGCTCTAGCTGGGGCGTGCAGAGCAATATTCAACAGAAAACAGTACAGAAAATAATTTTGATCATTTTATGTGGCGCTATAGTACACTATACTGGATTGGTTCTTCATTTTAAAATAAAAATTGTAAAGCAAGATTTTCTTTCATTTTTTTTTTTTTTACATAAAAGTGATTGTAAAGTCTCACTTTTTTGTTAAAAAAATAAATAAACAAACATGTTATACTTACCTCCGCTGTGCAGTTGATTTTGCACAGAGAACCCCCGATCCTTCCCTTTTCAGGTCCCTATTTGCTGCTACTGGCCCCTCCCTCCTGTCAAGTGCCCCCATAGTAAGCAGCTTCCTATGGGGGCAACCGAGCCGAGTCACAGCTCCATGTGTCCATTCAGACACGGAGCCCCGACCCTATCTCCCCTGATTGACTGACTGACTGCCACGGGAGCTTATGGCGCTGCTGCTGTGTCTCAGCCAATCAGGAGAAGTTTCCTGGACGGCTTCGACATTTGTGGACATCGCTGGAGAGAGATGGGGCTCACATAAGTAATAAAGGGGGTACTGGGGCGGCTGCTACACACAAAAGGGGTTTTTATCTTCATGCATAGAATGCATGAAGATAAAAAAAACTTCTGCCTTTACAACTCCTTTAACAAACATGTCATACTTACCTGCAGCCCCAACCCCGCTCTTCTCGGGTCCCCTGCCGGTGATCTTGATTTTACTCCTTCGTCTAGTGCCCACATAGCAAACCACTTGCTATGGGGGCACTCATGTGAGCTCGCTCCTGAGCCTCCTCTGCGTGTCCATGCCCCCTGCGTGTCCATGCCCAGCTTGGCCCTGCCACCTTCCTCCCTCACTGTGATTGCCAGCAGTTGTGTCTGTTCCATTGAGGCGGTTGATAGTAGAGAGAGCCACTGCTCCTGTGCACAGCGCTGGATCGAGATCAGGCTCAGGTAAATTAATCCTGTCCGTACTATGCTGGAAGATCCCATTATCAGTTGCAAACAAAATATGAACCATGTATGTCCTAACAAAGGCGTACAAATCTAGAAGCTAGACTCCTCTATTTTTATTGAGAGCAAACTCAGTGGGCCAGATTCAGAGAGAGATACGACGGTGTATCTCCTGATACGCCATCGTATCTCTGACTTAGGCCGGTCGTATCTATGCGCCTGATTCATAGAATCAGTTACGCATAGATATGCCTAAGATCCGACAAATGTAACTGTGTTACACCGTCGGATCTTAACTGCAATTTAAAAATGGCCGCGGGGGGCGTTCTCGCTGATTTACGCTGAGAAATATGTAAATCAGCGAGATACGCCAATTCACGAACGTACGCGGGCCCGACGCAGTTTGTTACGACGTTTACGTAACGGTTTTCCCGGCGTATACTTACCCCTGCTTCTATGAGGCGCAGCCAATGTCAAGTATAGCCGTCGTTCCCGCGTCAAATAATTTTTTTTTTAAGTCGTTTGCGTACGCCGATTATCAAACCCGCTCGTCGCAAGTTACGCTCACGCAGAAACCACCGACGTCCTAGCGACGTCAGTGGGAGCAATGCACGCCGGAAAAATTTGCGGACGACGCATGCGCATTTAAATCGGCGCGGGGACGCGCCTGATTTAAATAGTACACTCCCCCTAGCCGCGGAATTTGAATTCCGCCGGGGGATTTACGATCCGCCGCCGCAAGTTTGGAGGTAAGTGTTTTGTGAATTACCCACTTGCCTCTCAAACTTGCGGCAGCGGATCTTAAATTACATAGATCACGCGGATCTAAAGATCCGCTGATCTATGTGAATCTAGCTCAGTGTGTCCTCTTTGTCAGTGGGGACAGAATGAGTTAAGGATCCAGAAGCTGGACATTTTTATTGTATTTACACTGAGATGTACCTCTTTGTCACTGGGAACAGACTGAGTTTCCTGTCATTTTAAATTGTTCAGAGAAGCTTACAGTCTGCCTGAGGCCTGCTCCAAACAAGCAAGCACAGAGAAATGAAGGAATATTTTCTTTTGAATTATTTTTTGGTCTGCTGTATAAATGGGAACACATAACGAAGATATAGCGGGGGTTTCAAATTTGACCGCAAGAGTGGAAATACACTTTAAATGCAGTCATCAAGTGCACACAAACAGTCGTGGCAATTTCATTTATTGGGAATAGCTGGTGACTCCGATTAAAATGACTTGTGGAGGTATAAGCATTGCCCACAAATATCTGCCAAAGTAAAAAAGGTAAAAAGACTTCCGAGCATGGCATTCCTGAGCATGGATATACATGGGTACTGTGCTTTACCAGCTTTACACAACATGGAGGCCAACAACTTCGAGACAATGGAGCCCCTCTTCCTCATCTTGCACTGCTTGCTGTAGGGGAAGTAAGGGATGACGCCGCTGATCGTCTTGGCGCACGACGTCCGGCAGGCATACACCATGATTAATAGCTCCATGATTGTGGTGTTCACATCTCTGAAATGAAAACAAAGAAAAAGCCAAACTAAGCAAAATGTCATGTATACAATTTTTTTTTATGTCACCCACCTATGCCAGCTTAGTTTTTATATATATATATATATGTCCCAAAGCTCTGTTTACCACCCTGTGCACGCTCCATCTCTGCCCCCTGCATCCTTTCCACATTTCCAGTGCAGCAACCCCTCCAGCTAGCATGACACCAAATTTCTTAAATAGCATCCAGTTATTAAAAAATAAATAACAAAAAAAAACACTCCCTTAGGATCACACGCACCTCACTTATTAAAGTGGAACTTTAGTCAGAAAATAATTCCCTACTAGATCACGTCAAGCTGGTCCCTTTGCAGGTACAGCTATATAGGGCTGGTGCTACCACTAGGTAAACAAGGCAGACATCTAGAGCGCACTGCTGCTTAGGGCGCCCGGCCACTGGTGTTCCTACTCTCTGCAGCAAGCAACCAAGTCTCAGCATCAGCAGGCAGCCACTGCTCTGTTCACACATAGTCTCAGAGGCGGCGGAGGACTATGTCTGTATCTCGACTCCCGAATGAATGGAAGCAAGCAAACATTGATGAGCGCTGGGTGAGGCTGCATTTGGTGGGGGCTGGGTGAGGCTGCATTTGATGAGCGCTGGGTGAGGCTGCATTTGATGGGCGCTGGGTGAGGCTGCATTTGATGGGCGCTGGGTGAGGCTGCATTTGATGGGCGCTGGGTGAGGCTGCATTTGATGGGCGCTGGGTGAGGCTGCATTTGATGGGCGCTGGGTGAGGCTGCATTTGATGGGCGCTGGGTGAGGCTGCATTTGATGGGGGCTGGGTGAGGCTGCATTTGATGGGGGCTGGGTGAGGCTGCATTTGATGGGGGCTGGGTGAGGCTGCATTTAATGGGAGCTGGTGAGGCTGCATTTGATGGGTGCTTCATTAAAAAGGTGGGGTATACATGGACAGGGCAAAGGGGATGGAGTCAATGGGGGTAGCAAAATTAGGTTTCGCCTAGGGTGTCAAAAATCCTTGCACCAGCCCTACAGCTATATAAAAACATTACAAAAAATTGCCTATACTGTTTAAAATACAGTAATGTCTCACCCCGCGCTGCACATGCTCAGTTGCTCTCCATTTTTTGGCACAGGGCAAATTTGGAAAGGGTAATCTGCTGAAAGCCAAAAGGTGCTGCTCAGGGGCTCTGGGCCTCAGAAAAAAATTGCAGCTTCCAGTAAAAAGAAACAGAAGCAATGCTGGAGTAAATTTATAGCAAGCACTAATTTTGGTAGAACAATTATTAATGTGGAATATACACAATGTTCCCTGATAAATAACTTTATATTTTGTCACGTTGTTAGGGGTAAAGTTTCACTTTAAGTAAAATTAATAGGCACGTGGAAGGTTATGATTGAACAGACCTCAGTATAGGTTTAAAACAGGTAAGGATAAGGGAGTCACCACTCCAGGTGGGTATACTAAGCAATCAAGAACCTCTCAGGAAACCAAGGGTGCCGGCAATGCACAAGGCAATAAGTAGAAACTTCAGAAAGATGGACAGCCGCACTCCAAAAAAAAACTCGAGTTGTCTTTATTGTAAAATCAATGATAACATGCACTACAAAAGGCAGCAAAAAATGGGGAATACAGCCTACGCGTTTCACACGGGATCCGTGCTTAATCATGGCCATGGCTTAATCATGCTGCCTTTTGTAGTGCATGTTATCATTGATTTTACAATAAAGACAACTCAAGAGTTTTTTTTGGAGTGCGGCTGTCCATCTTTCCGAAGTTTCTATTTAAAACTGGTAAAGTGAAATTTTAGGTAAAAAAAAAAAAAAAACACACACACAGGTCTATTCTTCTAAAAATCTTGCCCTCCACCCCGCACATTTTCCACGTGTTCATGCACATTGCGCCTGGAGGGGTTACATCACCAGTGGTCACCCAACGGCCAGAAAATGAAACTGGAAGCAGCTCTCTCTGTTAGCTCTGCAGGAAGGCCAATAGCCAGGTGAGTTATTCCTGTGTATTATGGTTAGACTAGCTGAACTGCTATTCCACTTTAAAGAAAAAAGTGCACCTTCAGGTGAAAGTAAGCTTGGAGTGCAAGAAAATCAACATGTACAAAAGATATATGAAGAAAAGACAGACAGAGGACAATTCCAGTGCTGAGTGAAGGAAGACGTTCCCATACATGTACACGGCCCTTGCTCACTCCTTAGGGCCAATGGTAAACAAGGCTAGGGAGGATACACCTCTTAACAGGTTACTGGAGATACTTTCTTTACCATTACTCAAACAGTTCTGTGCCTGGAGACAACTTGGATGGAATAAAGAAAAAAAATGAAAAATCAGAACAGGTGGGACCTTTGATGAGCCCAGTACAACTCATAAAAAGTCAGCAGTGAACACATGCTTTGTTTTCCTAGATCCTAATGGAACCGAGGGGTGTTGCTTGTCCTATTTATTCAATATCTGTCAAGTAAAACTATAGCCTTCCAATAAAAAATTCTGTGCTGCAGGACTTAAAG
Organism: Rana temporaria; assembly: GCF_905171775.1. NCBI lineage: Eukaryota > Metazoa > Chordata > Amphibia > Anura > Ranidae > Rana > Rana temporaria. Next base: position 20,341,885 of record NC_053494.1, on the reverse strand, counting down.
GCTCAGTTCACCTGTTTGAAAGCTGTAGAAGTGTCCAACTACGGAAAATGCCCCCGATGACGTCAGTTGTAAGGAAACACGTAGGGCGGAGCCTACATACGTGCCGTTGCCACGCTGGTCTTGCTGTGTACACAAACGTATCTACTTCCATGCACGGTTAATGAGGTTACATCATACTGAGCGCATTTAAGTCCTGCAACTCTGGTAAGAGTTCATCTTACTCTGGGTGATGGAATTTGATTACGCTTATCTTCAGAATTTTCATTTTTGCGCGGTTTTATTAACTATTTTTTCGATATTTCTTTAGATTTTGTTGACATTTGAAATCTGACAGAGGGTTGCAGGGAGAGGTTTCCTCAACAGCTGTCACAGGCCCGGGGGGGGGGGGAGATTGGATATGCAGGGGAAGGTAGATGAACATGCCACATGTTACACCCCTAAATACGCGTGCAACATGTTCAGAATGGTGAACTTATTCTTTAAAGTGGAACTTTAGTGAAAATGATAAAACTGCAGAACAGGCAGGCGTTTTAATGCAGAAGAGATTTGCTTTGTCTCTTACTCACCTGCCTGTCCGCCCTTGTACAGTGAGCCACGCATGTGCAGCTCATTGTACAAATTTGGCAACACTAAATCTGACTGAACTCCCATACATGCGCATGAGTGACGACATCATCCCCGTCCGGCCAATGACAGCAGCCAGTGATCAAGACCCGGAAGCCAGCTGCCTGAATATGTCAGCAGTTAGTTAGGGAGCCCCGGGACGTTGCATCCCTGGAGCCAAAGTGTATATAGCTCCACTTTAATTATCATTTTCTCTTAATCCCCCTGCAAAGTGGCACAAATAACAATGGATTCTGCCAGTCAAGGTGACAATGATGCTGCACTGCACCTGAATTCAGAGCAGAGTTGTCACTCATGTAGGTTGTGCCTGCGTGCACTACAGTGGAACTAGAGACCGCAGGGGGTGTGGCTTTCAGTATTGTCACTGCTGATTCACTGTCCTGTAGCTTGTCAATCAGCACCTGGCCACACCTAGTCCTGCCCACTGCTTTGGGAACTGACAGCACAGCCTCTGTTGCCGCAACCCTCCCACTGTGAGCTGCAGTGTCTGGGAGGGGGGAGTGTGAGATACAAATGAAGGAGGATTTGGAAGGTAAAGGAAGATTATTGTTTACATTTATATAGCTTCTGCATCACAGGAACTGGATTTGGTACTTGTTTAAAGCCTTTATATCCACTCTAATCGACATAACAGTGTGACAATGGAAATCCACAAAAATGTCATGCCTTTAGACCATGGGTGCCCAACCAGTGGCCCAGGGGCCACATGTGGCCCACAGAGCCCCCTGTTGTGGCCCGCGACCTCTTGCTCTGGGTTGGCTGGTTGGCAAGCCCAGATTGCAGGTTGCCGACCTTCCATCTGAGAGCATCAATGTTGTAAATACAGCCAGCGGTAGAGGAAGCAAGCGGCATTTCAGAAAGTGCACCACACCTGCAAGATATAATAGACATCTATGGCAAAGTGCAGCTAACAGCAGGAGAACCACAGGTACACTGCACCTCAATAGACCACAGACCATCAGTATAAAAGCAGCCTTAGGATCCTTACAAGCGATCGGTCCGACCCAATCGGACCCTCCATTCACTTCTATGGATCGGCAGATGTAAACAGACTTTTGTCCGTTTACACCTGCCTACCTCCAATCCAATCTGCTAAAAAAAACAGAAGTGGATCTGTCCCCCTCCATCTGATTGGATCAGAGGGCCCATAGAGTAGATTGGGCTGTGTCTGCTTGGCATATGCAGACTGGACACAGACCTGTCATCTGCCCACTCCGCTCATTGTGGCCCACGACTGGTTACTAAGTCGCTTTAAGTGGCCCTCGGCCTTCAAAAGCTTGGGCACCCCTGCTTTAGACGTTGCAATCTTGATTTTAGGCAAAAGATTTTTTTTATTATCTTACTTCCCAAAGATTGCTTTTGAATCCATGCCATTCACTCCCTATATAAGGCTGTATCTGTGAGTCATTAGATTATTACACAATGCTCCTTATGGCACGAGCTCACATGCTATTCTCCACTGTCATCACAGCCAACATTACTGGGGAGACATTAACTCTCGCTGTAACAATGCAGCTTCTAAAAGTGCAATTCCAAATGGGAGTTTTTATGCAGCTCCAGAAGACAAGCTTTATAAATCAACAGATAATACTGTCCAGGAAACACTGCAACTATGCTTAAAGTTAGAGGTCGACCGATATGTGTTTTTCTCTGGCCGATGCCGATGCCGATATTTGGAAATCGGGGTGGCCGATGGCCGATATGTGTGGCCGATATTTTAGGCCGATTTTCTTTCTTTTTTTTTCCTTCATCTCAAAAAACCTAGGGTGGAGAGGTGGGGAGGAGATAATTGTTTAGGGTGGAGAGGTGGGGTGCAGCCCGTCAGTGACCACTGGTGCAGTCCATCAGTGCAGCCTATCAGTATCCATTAGTGCCCACGAGTGCAACCTCATCAGTACCCACCAGTGGAGCCTATCAGTGTCCAGAAGTTCCACGATAGTGCCCACCAGTACAGCCCATCAGTGCCACCTCATCAATGCCCACCAATGCACCAGTGCATCCCATCATTGCCCACCAGCGCATATCACCAGTGCCCACCACATCAGTGACCACCAGTGCATTACCACATCAGTGCCCACCAGTGCATCACCACATCAGTGCCTCACATCAGTGCCCACCAGTGCATCACCACATCAGTGCCCACCAGTACAGCCCAATGTCATTCACTGCCACCTCATCAATGCCCACCAGGGGAGCGCTCCAGGCTCCGTTGCATCTTCTAGCCTAGCACAAGAAAGCTCCTTTCGTCAAAACAGACAGTAAAACAAAGTAGCAACTATTGAAAGTCCCAAAGTCCAATATAATACTGCAGCAGCGCCATTTCCAAACAAACATTTGAAAAACAAAACAAACTTCTATATTGATTATATAGAAGTTTGTTTTGTTTTTCAAACGTTTGTTTGGAAATGGCGCTGCTGCAGTATTATATTGGACTTTGGGACTTTCAATAGTTGCTACTTTGTTTTGATGTTTACATTTTTTTTTTTGCAGCTGCTGATCATTGTCTCATTTCTTGTGGCCAAATTTCTGTATTGCCTACTCCTGAGCGCTGAGCAGTGCTAAAACAGAAGGAAGGGCGATATTAGCACTCTATCCACAAAGCTCCATTTGTCCCTGTTGTGCTGCCTACAATCACCAGAATGCAGAGCGGGCCGGTAACAACCAATCGGCGGCCGCCGCTGCTGTCATTCTCCACTCTGGAAAAAATGTCCCCTGACGTGCTGCACGCTCTGCCTACAAGCCCCAGAATGCAGCGCGGGCTGACAGTTACCGGCCCGTGCTGCATTCTGGAATTTGTAGGCAGAGGCAGGGCGCGCAGCACGTCAGGGGACATTTTTTTTACAGTGGAGGAAGTCTGCAGCGGCGGCCGCCGATTGGCTGTTACCGGCCCGCTGGTTGGCTGCAGACTTCCTAAACGGGAAAAAAATATAAAGTCAGCAGATAGCAGCGAGCGGGCGACGAGCGGGCGGGCGGGCAGGCAGGCGGAAGAATTCCACCCAGCACAGATCCTAGACAATCGGCCTAAATTTACCCAATAATCGGCCGATGCCGATATCTTTAAAAACGCGAAATATCGGCCGATATATCGGCCGGCCGATATATCGGTCGACCTCTACTTAAAGTGATACACTTAGCTAGATTCACAAAGAGTTAAGCCGGCGTATCAGTAGATACGCCGTCGTAACTCTGAATCTGCGCCGTCGTACATTTAAGTGTATTCTCAAATTGAGATACACTTAAATGTAGCTAAGATACGACTGCCTGCGCCGTCGTATCTTAGCCGTCTAGTTCCGCCGGTCGCTAGTGGCGTGAACGCCAATTCAACGCCTAGAATGCGTAAATCAGAAAGATACGCCTATTCACGAACGTACGCTTGCCCGTCGCAGTAAAGATACGCCGTTTACGTAAGGCGTTTTCCGGCGTAAAGTTAGTCGAACAAAAAGCTGGCCTAGCTAATGTTAAGTATGGACGTCGTTCCCCGCGTCGAATTTTGAAAATGTTACGTCGTTTGCGTAAGTCGTCCGTGAATGGGGCTGGACGTAATTTACGTTCACGTCGAAACCAATACGTCCTTGCGGCGTACTTTGGAGCAATGCACACTGGGATATGTCCACGGACGGCGCATGCGCAGTTCGTTAAAAACGTCAATCACGTCGGGTCACGAGTCATTAACATAAAACACGCCCCCCTGTTCCTCATTTGAATTAGGTGCGCTTAGGCCGGCCCATTTACGATACGCCGCCATAACTTAGGAGGCAAGTGCTTTGTGAATACAGCACTTGCCTCTCTGACTTATGGCGGCGTAGCGTATATATACGATACGCTACGCCGGCTCAAAGTTAAGCCAGTCTTTCTGATTCTGGCTATATAGGTTCCATTTTTTAATTTTTTTTTTTTAAATTACAAACATGTCATTACTTACCTTCACTGTGCCATTAGTTTTGCACAGAGTGGCCCCGATCTTCCTGTTCTGGGGTCCCACGGTGGCTCTCTCGCCTCTTTCCTGCATCAGATAACCCCCTTGGAGTAGCGCTCTCCCAAGAGGGGTTACCTTGCGGGCGCGCTCCTGTGCCCAGCATTTGGTGTACGTAGCCGCCGAATGCAAGACTTAGCGCCACCCCCCAGCGCCCGTGTCACTTGATTTGATTGACAGAAGCGGGAACTAATGGCTGTGCTGCCATCAATTTATCCAATGAAGAGCCGAGAACCAGTGGAGAGAGCGAAGGCAGGATCACGCCTCAAGTAAGGGGGGGGGGGGGGGGCTGGGGGGCCGGACACTGCAAGGTGTTTTTTCACCTTAATGCATTGGGTGAAAAAAAAATTTAACATTAGATTGGGCCTAATTACGGGAAGCAGAATCGGGTGTTTTGGTTAAAATCAATGCAGTACTTACCTTTTTTGAGATGGATGTTCTCCTGCCGCTTCCGGGTATGGTCTTCGGGACTGGGCGTTCCCATTTGATTGACAGCCTTCCGACGGTCGCATACAGCGCGTCACGAGTTGCTGAACGTCGGTGCGGCGCTATACGGCGCCTGCGCACCGACGTTCAGCTACTTTCGGAAACTGGTGACGCGCTGTATGCGACGGTCGGAAGGCTGTCAATCAAGTAGGAACGCCCAGTCCCGCAGCCCATACCCGGAAACGGCGGGAGAACATCTATCTCAAAAAAGGTAAGTACTGCATTGATTTTAACCAAAACACCCGATTCTGCTTCCCGTAATTAGGCCCAATCTAATGTTAAAAATTGAGTTTTTGGGTGAACCTCCACTTTAATGCATCAAGGTGAAAAAACACCATGCACTCTCCGGCCACCCGAGCCCCGGTTTTACTTACCTGAGCCCCGAAATTCCGTGGGCACGATCCCGCGTCATTCTCTCCGTGGATTCTCGGCTCTTCATTAGACAGATTGATAGCAGCGCAGCCATTGGCTCCCACTGCTGTCAGTCAATCAAATCCAATGACGCGGCCGCCAGGGGCGGGGCTGAGTCATACACTCGGCGTCTATGTACGCTGAGTGTATGACACGGGAGCGCGCCCATATAGTAACCCCCTTGGGAGAGAGCTTACCTATTGTGGAGAGGAGCTGCGATAGCCACTGTGGGACCCCAGAAGAGGACGATCGGGGCCACTCTGTGCAAAACGAACTGCACAGTGGAGGCAAGTATGACATGTTTGTTATTTTTATTTTTTTAAACGCGAACCTTTAGTATCACTTTAAGTTCTGTAGCACATATTTTTTTTAAGCAGGAACATCATAATCATACTTCAAGTTCCCTAAAGAATGTATATTGCACTGTAGCCCTTCACACTGTCTTTTGTCCCACAGGCCACATACATAGCACACAAAGAGGGTGGCAATTACAGCAATGAGGTCTTTTAAAATAATAAGAACTTTCTATCTGGAAATAAAACCAACCAGCTCTATTAAGGTTTATCTTACCTTCCAAATAAAGAGGTCTTGGAACTAAATGGGCTGAGGATCACGGGGGAGATTTATCACTTTGGCACCCACCCAAAAAGTGGTTCGGTTTCAGATGAACAGACTCTGTTCAGCAAACCTACACGCGCATTCATAGAAATCCTCAGGGTGCAATCTGAACAATGCTGAACAAATGAGGGAATTTTAGATGAATGCACATTTGATATAAAAAATCAAATCGCATTGGTTTAAGCACCTCTACCAAGCATCACAAAATAGAAAGCGGAACACAAGATTTATTGTTCTCTGCTGGCGCAGTAGGACCCTTATGTGTCTCGGTGGAATGTGAATGATGTGGGTTAGTTTTGCTGCGCTATGTAACACAAAAAACAGAATCAGGAACTGCAGATCAGTCCCCATCAAAGAAAAGCGCTAAACACATTTTGCATCATTTGGGATTAAAAGGATAATTCACCCGCTAGTGTTACTGGCTCCTCCAAGCAAGAAACGTTACAATAAACTAAAAGAAATTGGCTTAGGGAATACAGTGAGATATTATGTCAGACATACTGAAAAATAGATTTTGGGTTGACATCATCATTTTGGGTTGGGGGGGGGGGGAGACCAAGTACCCGCTCTCACTTCCGCCTGCACCCACAGCCTTCTGGAAAACATGGCACACCTCAGAAGACTGTGGGACCTTGCACACCTCAGAAGACTGTGGGACCTTGCACACCTCAGAAGACTGTGGGACCTTGCACACCTCAGAAGACTGTGGCACCTTGCACACCTCAGAAGACTGTGGCACCTTGCACACCTCAGAAGACTGTGGCACCTTGCACACCTCAGAAGACTGTGGCACCTTGCACACCTCAGAAGACTGTGGCACCTTGCACACCTCAGAAGACTGTGGCACCTTGCACACCTCAGAAGACTGTGGCACCTTGCACACCTCAGAAGACTGTGGCACCTTGCACAAAGCGCAGCACAGATCGCACATGCACAGCTGTAAAGTCACAAGGCTTCAAAGATGGTTTCCCTTAGTTAAAGTGGATGTAAATCCCCAATTTTTTTTTTTTTATGTCACAATGTAGAGTATAAAATTTCCTATCATCTGTGCCCCAGTCTTGCCACACAGAGTTAATCCAACTCTGAGCAATCCTCTTTTATTGTTCAGCGAATTTTTTTTTTTAAGACAAAACATAAAAAGAAGAGGTTGCACCGAGTAAACAGATACCCAACATGTCAAGCTTTAAACATGCCTGAAAAACAATGAACCGCAGTACCCTATATTTTCAATGGGTGACACTTTAAAAGCCCCTACAGGTCATCACTTTAGAGTTAACTGTGAATATTGGTCCTAGAATTACTGCTCTTACTCCGATGTTCACTACGATATGTAACACGTGTAGCACAAGCCACTTTTTTTGTACGTACGGTAGGTGCTCCTAATGAGTATATTTACGCTCTGGTTGGGACCGGGTTCTCAGTGCTCGGGTGTAACTTTAGATTTTGATGCGTCGCTTGCCTTCCGTTGAAGCTAATAGAACACATGGATAAATGATAATAAATGGATAAAACGATTACTCACTTGGAAACCGTCTGTATGATGAACACATCCTTCCCTCGCACCGACTCCTGAATCTGCACGCGGGTTTCTGCGGTTTCAAAAGAAAAAAAAGGTTTTATCACAATGATGAACTTCTACATTAGAACACAAGATACTTTTTTATTCAGATGTTAGAATCTAGACTTCTTATATTGAAAGCTTTATTTTAAAAGTACCGTATATTTTTAGTCAAAACATTTAGCTTGGAATAAAACATGAAAGGGTGGATATAAAACACTTGTTAAAAAAAAAAAAGATTTTTTCTATTAAATTAAATTTTACTAAAATGCTTTTGTAGTACAAATCGATCTAAAGATAGTTTTCTATTTAAGATACATTAATAATTTAGTTTATTCAGCATGAAATGGAGCTTAGTTAAGCAGCATGAGGCTGTATATTAAGTAGGTAAGTGACACACAATGGGCTACTATGCGATGAGATCCAAGAAGGTGCCTTCAACCAGGCATCATAGGCAGTGGCAACTGGTGGAAATTTTTCTGGGGGGGGGGGGGCAAACATTATGCCCCTCCCCCACCAACTGCCACCATTGGTTGCACTTACTCCATCACCATTGACTTCCTCCTGCTCGGCGGCGGAAGCAGCCTCCCATTCTGCTGCGCTCCATCACCGGCGGCTTCCCCTACTTGGCGATTTCCCATTCACCTGCTCTCCACGGCGGTGGCTTCCGTTTCCTCCCTCCTCCTCGGCGGGCAAAAAAATGGAGTCTTTTCGGCCAATCGGAAAATGGGTCTCACACCCACTTCTGATTGGCCGGACTGAGGATCAGTGTTTCAACAGTTACCGTATTTATCGGTGTATACGGCGCACTTTTTCCCCCTTAAAATAAGGGGAAAATCGTGGGTGCGCAATATATACGCCAATACCCCCTTCCCGCATTGTGTTTGAACGCCGCTGCCGACATATACCGAGTGCAGTACACTCGGCCAGGCTCGGCTCGTAGTCATGCCCTGTGCTGCCTCCTAGCCTTTATGCGAGAGGAGCCGAGCATGCCCGAGTGTACTGCGCTCGGTATATGTCGGCGCGGGCGTTCAAACACAGCGCGGGAAGTGGGGAATCGGCTCAAAAACAGCGCAGGAGAACACCACCGAGGCCGCAGACGGACCGGACAAGGCCGCCGGGCAAGACACAGACGAGGGGCATTCAAACTAAGTATTTTCTTTTTTTCCTGAAATTTCCCTTCCAGGTTGGGGGTGCGCGCTATACGAAGATAAATACGGTAATATTTATTTGCTGTTGTAACACACCTGTGGCTGGGCTCCAGGTCGCATGTTCTGCAACCAAAGCCCACCCTATTTTTAAGCCTATTAGAGCCTCTGGCTGCATTCAGGTACTTAAAAAAAAAAACGCCGCTGTAATTCATGTGCCTGGCGACCCAAAAGGGGCCAGACGCATGAATAGGGGGTGGCCGTGGCGGAAATGGATAGATGCATGCATCTATTCATTATGCATATAGGGGGGGGGTGGCGTGAGAGAGGGGAGGCGGCACTCGGTCGCCCCTAATGGATGGGCCACCATTGATCATAGGGGTTCGTCCAGCAGTATGGCCGACCGCCGACAATCAGCACAGGAAACACACCGCTATTTTTAGGAGGAATTCAGGACACAAATGTAAATCAGGTAAATATTACCACACATCTAACATTTCTCAATGTTTACCTATAAAAACAGAACATCTTCACTTCCTGAGTCCAGGTTCACTTTAAATAATGGAGGGGAAAAAGCGAGTGGGCAGAAGGTGTTTGCTATGTGCGTGTTAAGTAAAGACAGATCACTTTCCTCATGCTATGTTCCTGGAACGTGCACAGATCGAGAAAATGAAAAACAGCTTGTGAAAAAGCAGCAGAGATAGCGGGCTGCCAGAAAGATTATCTGGGATGAGTGCTTCTCATGTAGAGTCATGCAGCCACCGCAGTCACGGCCAAACAGGACAGACAGATCGGGTCCATCAGGACTGCAGGGTCAGACAGTACAGTCCCCCAATCAAGGTCACAAGACCGGCGATACCCAATGACTCGAGGACAAGCCCCATCACTTGGGTACAAAAATAACGAGAATGGATGGGAGCGTCACTGAGGAATTATATTCATTTACTAATGAAGGAGACCATCGGCCTCGTTATAAAGATTAAACCTATACAGCAGACAGCTGTTCTTGGGGTTATGCCAACGTGACAGAGCGATTAATGTTAGATATTGATTGCTTTACGACTTTTGATGTGCGCAGTTGCCCAATATGCTAATGGAGTTAATGCATCTCCCTGACGCTTTCAAAAGGAAGGGCACGGAAAAGACCTTGGAGCACCGGCATTAAGGTTCTGGCAAATGTATTTAAGGAGTGAAATAACGTCTGGACTTATTCTAGAATCCGAATATCATCTTTTAAAGCGGCGGCCCACCCGAAATACTGCAGCTGCTGACTTTTAAAAAAATGGACACTTACCTGTCCAGCGCGCCCACGATGTCGGCAGCCGAGCAATCGCTCGTCTCTTGGCTGCCCCTGCCGCCATCCTCGGTGAGGGAATCAGGAAGTGAAGCGTTGCGGCTTCACTGCCCTGTTCCCTACTGCGCATGCGAGAGTAGCGCAGCGCGCCCACACTGATCCCTGCGTGTTTCCCAGAAGACAGCGGGGGAAGTGGCGTGACTCCCACGAGAGTCTATGCCCGGAAGTGGGTGCAAATACCTGTCTTACGGCTCTTTCACACGGAGCGGATCCGTAATTGATCCGCTCCGTTAGCCCGTTTGGCTCAGCAGGGATTAGCTGTCGCAGACAGGGCGGTCCCCGCACACAGTGCAGAGACCGCCCTGTCTCTTCTCCGCTCTCCCCTATGGGGAATCGGATGAATACTGACCGTCTGTCCGTATTCATCCGATCCGTTCCGCCGGACGGAAGAAAAATAAGGTTTGCGGACGCGGATGGTTGCGGACGTTAGCGGATGCATCATCCGCTAACGTCTGCAATCCCGTAGGGATACATTACAAGTCCGTAAACGGACTTGTAATAAATGTACCGTTTGTCCGTATGTGTGAAAGGGCCCTTAGACAGAACAGGTATCTGCACCCCCCTCCCCCCTGAAAGTGTTTAAAGGGGTTGTAAAGGTTTATTTTTTATTTTCTAAATAGGTTCCTTCAAGCTAGCACATTGTTGGTTCACTTACCTTTTCCTTCGATTTCCCTTCTAAATGTTTTTTTTCTTTGTCTGAATTTCTCACTTTCTGTTCCTCCTCAGTAAGCTGTTCTGGCTGACTAACCCTCTAAATAAACAGAGCTTACTACATTTTTAAGCTGATGCAAAAATGATGCAGCTCAATATCTTATTTTAGAGTGCCACTGATCGGTCACGTGACCGCCTGCCTGTCTTCCTTCTCTCCTCCCATCTGACGTTAGAGGGGATTCTCAGCCCCTCCCACTGCAGCCCTCAGATCGGGGAAGAAGAGCGGTGGGACATCACGTGACTGCACAGCGGCACTATGAAAATATGGTATTGTGCTGCATAATTATTTTATTTTAAACAAAAAGATAGTGTGCAACATAGCTTCGTATATCAGTAATTAGGCAGTGACTTTACAAACTACAGTCCAAACTTTTTTTTTTTAAACTGATTTTGGATAGAGGTTAGATCCTCTGTCCAGTTTTTATTGTTGTGTAGTCAATAAAGAGATTTCTCTGCATTTCCTATTCTGTATGACACCCCTAAAATAGACAGGAAGTGAAGAGAAAATTTGGCACTTTTACGTTCTTTGAAAACGAAATGCTATGGGAGGTAGCATCGCCCTTCAAACCGTGAAAAACATCAGCATGGAAGAACCAAGACTCATTTTATTATCCTAATATCACATCTGAATACCTGTGTGTGTGGTTGCACATATTAAAAATGCCCTTTCTAGTGCAGCTTAGAGCACAAGGGCAGGAAAATTATTGGTCACGTTTAAGACACAAGGTTGCTCTCTTTCACCAGTTTTAATGCTTCGTCTTTTAAAGGCCAACTAAGAGATACACAGAAGAGACTGCAAAATGTAGAACGAGATGCAGGAAAGGAATTGGCAGGAAACAACTCACCTCTGTTTGGCTCCTGGTACACCAGGACCTTGCCAAGTTCAATACCCAAACGCCTATAAAAAAAGAGGAAAAATATAGTTATAACTTCTTAACGCCTCCAGACAGAAGACCAATATCTCACCAAACAATGTATAAATGCACGAGATCACAGGTCTACAACCCCAAAAGAGGGATCATCAGTTGTCCCTGGCCAGTGCCTTGTTTGGTATGGTAGACTCCTAGTCCAGTTTTGAGGTCTGGTCTTGCTCTTATCCCTACATTACAGTTCTGTGGAGCATAAAGTAGAAGTACAGCCAAAGCTCGGTTGGCTGTACTACTCCTGTGGATCAATAAGTTTTGCACTCCTGTGACCAGTTTTCAGCAGATAGAGGCTTGGGTGTCATCACGACCATAGAGTCGGGATCCGCCCAGATCCCTGGACCGGCACCTGGCTCAGCCTCTCGCGAGGCACTGAGAGCCTGAGCCAGCCACTCCCGCCCCATCCACAGTCCAGCTCTCCAGTGAGTGTGGGGGGGGAGGAGAGAGCTGATGACTAGAAGTAAGCCACTCTCTGCTGCGAGAACCTGAGCGATCAGCGATGTCCGATCGCACGGTTCTCAGTGTTAAAGGCACCGGGGCCAGATGCAGCACTGGAAGTCAGCAGCTCTCTGCTCACGAAGCTGTGAGAACCGAGCATTCGTCCGTGTCCAATCGCACGGTTCTCAGTGTTAGAGGCACCAGGGGACCGATGCTGCATCCACCTAGGTAAGTATAAATCTAAATTAAAAAAACAAAAAAAAAAAATCAAAATTCAGACCGTTTAGCAGGGACCGGACAAATTTCGATCCATGTGTGGACCACTGTGGGTGAACAGAAGTCAATCCACCATTCGACTTCTGTTCAACTGCCCTGTCGGCTCTTCCCCACTCGATCAGCACTGCAGGCTATACACTGCAGCACCAATCTGTGTATTCTGACAGCAGGGTAGATTCCCACGTCCACCTTGATATGTGGATGGGGAATTCAGGTCAGTTTATTTCGCTCAACCCTCTGGTTGAATAAAAAACACTGGGCCAGATTCAGAGAGAGATACGACGGTGTATCTCCTGATACACCGTCGTATCTCAGAGTTATGCCGGTCGTATCTATGCGACTGATTCATAGAATCAGTTACGCATAGATATGCCTAAGATCCGACAGGTGTAACTGTGTTACACCGTCAGATCTTAACTGCAATTTAAAAATGGCCGCTGGGGGCGTTCTCGCTGATTTACGCAGAGAATATGTAAATCAGCGAGATACGCCAATTCACGAACGCACGCGGGCCCGACGCAGTGTTTTTACAACGTTTACGTAAGGGTTTTCCCGGCGCATAGTTACCCCTGCTTCAATGAGGCGCAGCCAATGTTAAGTATGGCCGTCGTTCCGGTGACAAAATTTGAATTGTTTACGTCGTTTGCGTAAGTCGTTCGCGAATACGGATGGACGTCATTTACGTCAGCGTCGAAACCAATGACGTCGTTGTGACGTCATTTGGAGCAATGCACGCTGGGAAAATTCCCGGACGGCACATGCGCTACTTGATCGGCGCGGGGACGCGCCTGATTTGAATAGCACACTCCCCCTAGCCGCGGAATTTGAATTACGATCCGCCGCCGCAAGTTTGGAGGTAAGTGTTTTGTGAATTACCCACTTGCCTCTAACACTTGCGGCGGCGGATCTTAAATCAGATAGATTACGCGGATCTAAAGATCCGCTGACCTATCTGAATCTGGCCCACTGACTCATCTGAGGGCAGCTTTGGACAGTTGTCACCAGAACAAGGATCTCTACTGAAGGATTTTCTCCAAGCCTCCCATTTAGGTGCCAACTAAAATTTTGGATTTCCATTCACTTTCTGTCTCAGCAGTGACAGCTTTAACCTTTTGATA